>NC_047101.1:36453988-36765111 GCF_902459505.1 Geotrypetes seraphini
CTGAAGTCAGGTATGTACATTTTTATTCTGATTTTTATGGTGTTGTGTGTGTGTGTGTGTGGGGGGGGGGGGGGTCAGTGATCACTGGGGTATGTGTGTGGGTCTGTACTTTGTGTCTGAAGTGGCTATCTGATCACTTTGGATACCTTCTGGGCACTTAGACCTGTTTTTTAAAAAAATTTAAATCATTTTTATTAAATTTTCAATATAAATACAAACAATTTCAACAATATATATCAAATAAAAATAAATTAATTACCATATTTCTTGCTCCATAAGTTGGGAAGGGCAGCTTTGGCGAAAGCTCCTGCCCTACAGCGCTGGATGATGGGATTTTAAAAAAGGTACAGGGGGGAAGGTACGGGGGCCTGCCTGCTTGCCTGTCTGCCTCAGGGTAGGGGGCCCTGCCTGCCTGCCAATAGGCCACTAGATCTGCCTGCCTGCCACTATGCCACTAGGCCTGCCTGCCTGCCCTGGGCCCTGTCTCAGCCTGCCACTAGACCTGCCTTGTGCCCTACACCCTGCCTACCTCTAGACCATCAGAGGGGGGACAGAGTCCAGAGCCTGACAGGGAGGGGGGGGTCAGGGTGAAGAGATTGGCAAGGAGTGTGGGGTTGGGTACAGAGCCTGGCAGGGAGAATTTGGTTCAGAATGTTTTTTTTCTTCTTTTCCTCCTCTAAATCTATGGTGCATCTTATGGTCAGGTGCATCTTATGGAGCGAAAAATATGGTAATTAACTAATTTAATAACAACTAATTCCTTCTATACATCTTTCCCCCCCCCCCCAGCTGCAAGTTTGCAATCAGATAGGCCTAGATTTTTGTTCCACTCCTATTTGTGGTAATGTTTTTTTTCTCTCTGGTATGACAGATAGATTTCAGATGGCAAGGAAAAGAAACAATTCTTAAAATCTTTATCAGATACTTAATGAAGATGATACTTTACCAATCCTCTCCAAGTTACATACTATCTATAATTGGAATAATTTGGATGTTTATTCTTATATGCAACTTAGATATTATGTGAAATCTCTGACATCAACATTGCTTCTAAGAATATATGAACTTTTATCAGAAATATATTGGCTAGAAGCTCAGTTAATAGTACCATTAAGCTACTTCAGACACTCTCTTTTTGAATTTTCTTTAGCTTTAGACCAGTGGTCTCAAACTCAAACCCTTTGCAGAGCCACATTTTGGATTTGTAGGTACTTGGAGGGCCTCAGAAAAAAACAGTTAATGTCAATTTTGCATGAGGTAAAACTCTTTATAGCTTATAAATCTTTCCTTTTGGCTAAGTTTTAATAATAATATTGTAATTTATAGCTTAAGAGACGTATGATCAAGAAACTTTTATTTGACTTTTGTGATTATGATAAATGTAAAGAGGGCCTCAAAATAGTACCTGGCGGGCCGCATGTGGCCCCCGGGCCGCGTGTTTGAGACCACTGCTTTAGACTATAAGATTGCACAGGCATGAAATGTTGAAATGCAGATCAAATTACAAGATTCAAATATACATACATTTTTAAAATTGTTATAAAAATTATTACCTGATATTTCATATTTTGGTTATTTGATATACATCATATTCCAACTAGATTTAGAAGTTTATAAAAATGAACTATACTTTCAGGTTTGAAGATTATTCTTTCACTTTGGATAAAATAAATCTGTCCAACTTATAATCAATGGCACTCTAATATGTTACATCTTTTAATAATGGAAAATGTCTATTTCTGAAAGGGACACTAGGAAAGGACAAGTGTTACTCACAATTTGGCATACTTAGACCTGTTTTTACATCACCTAAGT
The DNA here is from genome assembly GCF_902459505.1 of Geotrypetes seraphini. Classification (NCBI taxonomy): domain Eukaryota; kingdom Metazoa; phylum Chordata; class Amphibia; order Gymnophiona; family Dermophiidae; genus Geotrypetes; species Geotrypetes seraphini. The sequence goes on from NC_047101.1 coordinate 36,455,804, forward strand.
CACAATGTACAAGTTCTGTCCAGGCAGCCTCATTAAACTTTTGGTTATACTTGCAGTACAATTAAGTCTAGGTCAACCCACGTCCTGCATTCACAGTTCAAAAAGAAAAATAAACTTGTATTTCCCAATTATAGTCCATAATGATTCTTCTTATCAGTACAATAGTCCATAGATTCCAAACTACTTTCAAAAATGCCTTCATGCCAGTCTGTGGCTGGCAATCACTTCTGGCAGCTTTAGACTAGATCCGCCTCTGAACTCTTTGGATGCAGAGCTTAGGGCAGAAGGGACCTCCTCCCACAATGACCGTTGGCTGTGGTCCCTCCCAACTAGGACCCAGTCTATGGCAAAACCCCAAAAGGAAAAAGGTCTCCAAACTGTTGCCAAGGCTATCCAGTGTTAATTGCTCCAGCCTAGAAACTTTGTGGTTCTTGCCCAAAGGAATGCAAGGACCCCTCACAAGCCACTAAGACTTTCAGTAACCTTTCTTTTGCCTTGAGGTTACAGAGACAACCAGTCCCTTAACTAGCACAACCAGTCCCAGCCTAACTTCCTTTAAATCCCATCAGTTTCCATAGCCCACGGGTCAGAATCATCATTTCCCTCTTTGAAGTCCATGGCTTCTTCCTGGTCTGAAATGTCTTCCTTATCTGAAGCTTCCCTCATGCATTCATCTAACATTTCAGCTTCCATAAAGTTAGCTCTGACCTGGGTGTTAGGCTGAGGTATACTGGGGCGTGCTCTTGGAACTGGTCTCTTGTCTCCATTCTGTCTCCTCTGCTCCAGTGTGGGTTGGTTCAGTGGCTGCATCCTTTCTGAGCACTGCTGCTGGTTCTTATAAGCCTCAGGATAATGAGCAACAGGTTTGGCTTGTTCCTGGCCAAATTGAGGACTAGAATGTTCCTGGTGTTGCCTGGAATTGCATCCCCCAAGAATGTTAGGAGATGGGTGGTGCATCCTCCCCCTAGGAACAATATCCTGAGTACTTTTAGTTCCACTTACCCACTGTTCTCCCTTCTTTAACTCAGGCAAAAATAAATAGGTACTTCCTTGCTCCTCACTGAACCTTCCTTGTCTGACTGTAGTTCTGGGCCGAGGTGTTGGTGTGGGTAGTGTTTTATCTCTTTGGGAAAGTATTTTCCCTTGCCTAGCCCTAGGCGTCCTTTCACTACCCTGTGACAGTGCGCACGTTCGGCGCATGCGGTCCGTGTGCATGTTTGGTGCATGCACGCATGATGGTTTGCTATGAGTGCGCGCGTGGTGGTTTCCTGTATCCTGCAGCGGTTACTGTGCACTGGTTGCCCTTTCTACTGTATACAATACAACGTGATAAAAAAAGAAAAAGGTAGGTGGGAAAAGGGGCATGATAAATAAACGGGCAGGGATATTGACAGACAGACAGAAATAGAGACACACACACTGAAAGACAAGTAGGTGGGAGTGAAAGACAGGTAGGTGGGAGAAGGGACATGAGAAACATACAGGCAGGGGGCAGGGACATTGACAGACAGACAGAAATAGAGACACACACACTGAAAGACAAGTAGGTGGGAGTGAAAGACAGGTAGGTGGGAGAAGGGACATGAGAAACATACAGGCAGGGGGCAGGGACATTGACAGACAGACAGAAATAGAGACACACACACTGAAAGACAAGTAGGTGGGAGTGAAAGACAGGTAGGTGGGAGAAGGGACATGAGAAACATACAGGCAGGGGGCAGGGACATTGACAGTGGCCATCAGCTCAGTGGCCCCTTTTTCGGCATTTAGACCTGGTTTGACTACGACTAAGTCAAAAAGGTCTCAGTGCCGACTAGGCAACCTGTTAATGTTTTAGTTATACCTGTTGTATGCCTAGGTGTAGGTCAGCCCACCTCCCGCCCACTGCCCGCCCTTTCCCCTCCTCTAAACACACCTCTTTTCTCTCTGTGCGTTTAGTGGCAGGGGAAAGGCCTAAGCTGTTTTTAGATACGTCTAAAAACCAGCTTTGGTTATGGGTACTTGGACAATCAGGCTTTTTGATCGTCCAAGTAGCCATTTAGGACACTTTTTAAAAAAATTATTATTACCCCCATAATGTTTTCCAGAAGTTTCTTCTTCCTTAAATAATAATTTACTTTACAAGATGTTACTAAACCACAGGTATGATATAAATATAATTTTAGAGCCTTAACCCAAGCTCAGTACTTTTCCCACTTCAAGTTTCATTGTTAGTTAAAACTTACTAGTGTTCTTCTTCTGTCAGAGGGGGCCTCGTGGGACCTGCGTGATTGGATTTTGGCCAGAAGCTATTTCCAAAGGAGTAATAGTAATGCACATCCCAACAGACGGATTGCTGAGTGAAAACACCTGCTTAATCACTTTGTTTTCCCTTACTGAGCAGAATTAACTTTACAATTTGTGTTATTTCTAAAGTCTATTTCCCTATAAAAATAGAAATAAAAGTCAACAAGTTGTACAGTAGGTCATACTGGACTAACAAGATATCTGAAACTATCCTTCCAGAGCTATATTTCCTATATTTAAAGTATTTGAAATAGATTTGCTTTACTGCCTTTAACTGTAGCACAGAGCAAGGTGGTTTACAAGTAAAGAGATAAGCACACCAGGTCTAGGTTTAAAAAGTTTGGGCTAGATTCTGTATATAGCACTGAAAAGAATGAGTGCTAATCCTGTTCTGTAAAGGCATTCTGAAATGGGTGCCATTTATAGAATAGTGTTGGCCGATGGGATCTGTGCCAAACTTTAGAACAATGGTCCACTAGCCCAGTAGCCCATCTTCACGGTGGCCAATCCAGGTCACAAGTACCTGACAAAAACCCAAACAGTAGCAACATTCCATGCTACCAATCCAAGGCAAGCAGTGGCTTCCCTCATGTCTGTCTCAATAACAAGACTATTAACTTTTTCTCCAGAAAATTGTCCAAACCTTTCTTAAAACCAACAATGTTAACTGCTCTTACCACAACTTCTGGCAACGCATTCCAGAGCTTAACTATTCTCTGAGTGAAAAATATTTCCTCCTATTTGTTTTAAAAGCATTTCCCTGTAACTTCATTGAGTTTCCCCTAGTCTGTGTAATTTTTGACAGAGTAAAAAAATGAATCCACTTGTTCCTCCCGTTCTACACCATTCAGGAGTTTTGTAGATTCCAATCGTATCTCCCCTTAGCCATCTCTTTTCCAAGCTCTTTTCTAGTCTTTCCTCATACAAGAGGAGTTCCATCCCCTTTATCATCTTGGTTGCTCTTCTTTGAACCGTTTCTAGTTCTGCTATATCTTTCTTGAGATAAAGCAACCAGAATTAAACATGATACTCAAGTTGAGGTCGCACCAAGGAGTGATACATAGGCATTGTAACATTCTTAGTCTTGTTAACCATCCCTTTTAAAAAAATAATTCCTAGCATCCTGTTTGTTTTTTTGGCTGCCGTCGCACATTGGGTGGAAGGTTTCATTGTATTGTCTACAATGACACACAGATCCTTTTCTTGGACTCTAACCCCCAAGGTGGACCCTAGTACAGGTCCTCGTCAACTTACGACCTATGCAACTTACGACGGTTTGACTTTACAATGCATTTCCTCCATCTCCCATCCCAGCCCATACTAACTATTTTTTACCCCTCCCCATGTACCTTTTCCCTGGTGGTCCAGCGGTGTATCCCGCACTGAGCCCCTCCTGCTGTCAGCGGTAAGAAGCCAGCAGCACACCCAGCTCTGCGCCACTCGCTGAAACACTGCCGCCAGCTCTCACGGGACTTGCGGTTCTCGCGGCAGCCATTTTAAAAGCTGCTTAGGTCTGGGCAGGAGCTCCAAAAGCTTGCTCCTGTGCATGCTGGCTCGAGTGCTGAAATCGGCAAGAGGGGCTCAGTGCAGGATACACCTCTGGACAACCAGGGAAAAGGTATGCTTGGAGGGGTAAAAAATAGTTAGTATAGTTAGTTTTATAAATTATTTAACTCCACCAATTCTGCACAATACTAAGTTATACTAAGTTATAAAAAGAGGGTATCACCTTATTTTTGTGCAGGATACATGTGACTGTATAAACATAGGCCGACTTACGTCCAGATCAACTTGCAACCTGTCTGTCGGAACCAACTGCGGTTGTAAGTCAATGAGGACCTGTATCTAGTAACTATGATTTGGGTCATTCTTCCCAATGTGCATCATTTGTATTTGTCCACATTAAATTTAATCTGCCATTTGGATGCTCAGTCTTCCAATTTCCTATGATCTGCCTACAAATTTTTCATAATCTGCATGTGTTTTAACAATTTTGAACAATTTAATGTCATCTGCAAATTTAATCACCTCACTCATCATTCCAGTTTCCAGATCATTTATAAACAAGCTAAATAGCACCGGTCCTAGTAAAGATCCCTGTGGCACTCCACTATTTACCCTACTCTATTTAGAAAAATGGCCATTTAACTCTACCCTCTGTTTTCTTTCTGATAATCTAATCTAATCTTCCATTTGAGTCGCACATACCTATACAGGCTCATCCACAACTAAACATTGCCTCATATCCCATGACTCTTTAATTTTCTCAAGGGCCTCTCATGAGGAACTGTGTAAAAAACTTTCTAAAAATCTAGATACACCTTTACCTACATGTTTATTTACAACTTCAAAGAAGTCAAACAAATTGATGAGGCACGACCTCCCTTGTCTGAATCCATGGTGACAATGTCTCATTAAATCATGTTTGTCTATGTGTTCCACAATTTTATTTTTTATAATGGTTTCCACTATTTTGTCAGGCACTGAAGTTAGGCTTACTGGTCTGTATTTTCCCTTATCTTCCCTGGAACCTTTTTAAAAAATTGGCGTAATATTGGCCACCCTCCAATTTTCAAGTACTTCAGACAATTTTAGCAACAGATTATATAAGAACATAAGAATTGCCGCTGATGGGTCAGACCAGTGGTCCATCATGTCCAGCAGTCCACTCACGCGGTGGCCCTTAGGTCAAAGACCAGTGCTAACTTAGACTAGCCTTACCTGCGTACGTTCTGGTTCAGAAGCAACTTGTCTAACTTTATCTTGAATCCCTGGAGGGTGTTTTCCCTTATAACAGCCTCAGGAAGAGCATTCCAGTTTTCTACCACTCTCTGGGTGAATAAGAACTTCCTTACATTTGTACGGAATCTATCCCCTTTTAACTTTAGAGAGTGCCCTCTCCTTCTCTCTACCTTGGAGAGGGTGAACAACCTGTCTTTATCTACTAAGTCTATTCCCTTCATTATCTTGAATGTTTCGATCATGTCCCATCTCAGTCTCCTCTTTTCAAGGGAGAAGAGGCCCAGTTTCTCTAATCTCTCACTGTATGGCAACTCCTTCAGCCCCTTAACCATTTTAGTCCCTCTTCTCTAGACCCTTTCGAGTAGTACCGTGTCCTTCTTCATGTACGGCGACCAGTGCTGGACGCAGTATTCCAGGTGAGGGTGTACCATGGCATGATAACCTTCTCCGATCTGTTAATGATCCCCTTCTTAATCATTCCAAGCATTCTGTTCACCCTTTTCGCTGCCGCCGCACATTGCACAGATGGTTTCATTGACTAGTTGACCAGTACTCCCAAGTCTCTTTCCTGGGGGGCCTCTCCAAGTACTGCACCAGACATCCTGTATTCATGTATAAGATTTTTGTTACCAACATGTATCACCTTACACTTATCCACGTTAAACCTTATTTGCCATGTTGTGGCCCATTTCTCGAGCGTGTTTATGTCACGTTGCAGGTCTTCGCAATCCTCCTGCGTCTTCACTACTCTGAATAACTTCGTATCATCTGCGAATTTAATCACCTCACTCGTACCAATTTCCAGGTCGTTTGTAAATATGTTGAAGAGCACAGGTCCAAGCAATACACTTGTGATGTTCTTCCAGTCTGAGCATATCCATTTACCCTCACTTTATGTTTCCTATCCGCCAACCAGTTTTAATCCACGTGAGTATTTCACCCTCGATTCCATGGCTCGCAATTTTTCAAAGTAGTCGTTCATGCGGAACCTTGTCGAACGCCTTCTGAAAATCCAGATATACAATGTCGACTGGGTCACCCTTGTCTATCTGCCTGTTTACTCCCTCGAAGAAGTGCAGCAAGTTCATCAAGCAAGATATTCCTTTGCTGAAGCTGTGCTGCCTGGTCCTTATCAGATTATATCCGTCAAGGTTATCAATGATGCAATCCTTTATCAGCTCCTCTATCATCTTTCCCAGTACCGAGGTCAAACTCACTGGTCTGTAGTTTCCCGGATCTCCCCTCAAACTTTTCTTGAAGATTGGCATAACATTCGCCACTTTCCAATCTTTTGGAATCCTTCCCAATTTGATTCACAGATTGGCTATTAGTTAAAGCAGTTCAACTATAGCCCCTTTCAGTTGCTTGATTACCCTCAAGTGGATGCCATCCGGTCCCAGGGATTTATCGTTTTTGAGCCTATCAGTCTGCTTGCATACCTCTTCTAGATTGACCGTTAACACTGTCAGTTTCCCGTCTTCATTTCCTGCGTATAGCCTGTCGGCTTCCTGTATGTTGTGTATATCCTCTTCAGTAAATAAAGATACAAAAGATGTGTTCAGTTTGTCAGTGATGGTTTTGTCTCCTTTTGCACTCCCTTTATTCCATGGTCATCCAACGGCCCCACTGCTTCCTTCGCGGGTCGTTTCTCCTTAATATATTGAAAGAATGGCTTGAAGTTTCTCGCCTCCTTGGCTATTTTTTCCTCGTAGTCTCTTTTGGCCCCTCTTACTGCCTTATGGCACTTGCTTTGATGTTGTTTGTACTTTTTCCAATATTCATCCATTTTTGACCTTTTCCATTCCTTAAACAAAGTCTTTATGTCCCTGATCGTTTCCTTCACTGCTACAGTGTGCCACGTCAGTTCCTTGTTCTTTTTCTTCTTGGATCCCTTGTTGATACGCAGTATATATAGATTTTGTGTCTCGCTGACTGTGTCCTTAAAAAGGGACCACGCTTGCTCTAGTGTTTTTACAGTGCTTATCCTCTTCTTAATCTTCTTCCCACCATGAGTCTCATCCCTTCATAATTCTCTTTTCAGAAGTTCAGTGCCATGGCCATCATTCTGAATCAATGTTTTGACCCTGTGTCCAGGTTAAAGAGGATCATATTGTGATCACTGCTTCCCAGCGTTCCTTCTACTTCTACACCTTGCACCTGTCCTCGTAGTCCATTTAGAATTAAATCCAGAATTGCATTTCCTCTCGTATTTTCCTTGACAAGTTGTTCCAGGAAGCAATCGCCTACAGCATCCAGGAATTTGGTCTTTCTACTGCAGCTGGAGGTGCCTAGGTTCCAGTCTATCCCCGGATAATTGAAGTCACCCATGATAGCTGCGTTGCCTCCCTTGCAGTTTAATCTCGTCCGTCATATTTCTATCAAGTTCTTCGGACTGCCCTGAGGGTTGGTAGTAGATGCCGATCTTCGTTTCCATTCCATTTGTTCCCGGAATTTTGACCCATAGAGACTCTACCTTTTTTACCCACTGTGTCTCTGCGGTATAGCTTGTATCTCGGTAGCACAGTGTCCCGGATGTTTTCCTCGTTCCACCATGTTTCTGTGATGCCGATGTCAAGGTTATATTTTTATGCCATAGCTTCCAATTCCCCCATCTTATTTCATAGGCTTCTTGCGTTTGTGTACATACATTTGAGTTTGCGGCTTGTTACTTTCTTGCATTTCCTTCCCTCATGTCCTTTTGATCCATCAGGATTTCTGTCTTGCCTATGATCCGGTGAGTCTTCCCCGCTATTGTCCTCCACGGTGTCCTCTGGGTTTACCGGTTCCCGAACCATCGACTCTTGGTCAACTGTCAGCTTTCCCCTTCTTCCTAGTTTAAAAACTTCTCAATTTCTCTCTTGATGTTGCTTGCAAGTAGCCTCATTCTGTCTCCACTGAAGTGGGGTCCATCCTTCCTGAATAGTTTGTTCTTCCCCCAGAACGTTGTCCAGTTGCACATGAAGTGGAATCCTTTTTCCTCACATCAACACCTCATCCATGCGATGACTGCTTGCAGCTCAGTCTGCCTCTTCTCATCGGCCCTGGGTACCGGCAAGATCTCTGAGAACACTACCCTCGGCATTCTGGTCTTCAGCATCCCTCCTAGCATCCGGAACTGGTCCTTCAGTCCTTCCCTGCTGTAGTTCCTGTTGCTCACGTTGTTTGTCCCTACATGGATCACCACCGCCGTATCTTCCTCTTCCATGCTGTCGATGATCCTGTCATTGTGGCTCACTATATCTTCTACCTTGGCTCCCGGTAGGCAGTTCACCAGCCAATCCTGTCTTCCTCCCACTATGTGACTGTCGACTTGTCTGATGATGGAGTCCCCCATGACAATTGCTGTCCTCTCTATCTTCTCTTGCCTCTTTAGCTGCAGGTCCATGTCCCTGGTGTATGACCATCTCTCCAGCCGTAGGTCCGTGTCCTCTGTGCACTTCCATTTTCTCTCATCCTGGCGTTGGCTTGCACCAGACTCATCTTCCATGTGGTTGTCCTCCAGGTGGTCCTCACTCACTGTAGGTGTATCTTGGTCCTCGCTCACTGTAGGTATATCTTGGCAGCTCCACTGCTGTTGGTGATTTTCTACGGTCTTCCTGTATGCCTGTTCGATTAACTTCTCTAACTCCCTGACTTCTTCCTCAATGGTTTCCTCTTTCATGAAGTTTTCTGCCTCTCTGTCCTCCTCTTCCACTGCTCGAAGTGCTTCTAGTTCCAGTATTCTGCCCTCCAGGAGTTTGACTTGCTTCTTCAGGCCATCCAGTTCCTCGCATCAAGTGCATACATAAGACCGCCTCCCAGAGGGGAGGTAGTCATACATATGGCAAACAGTGAAGAAAAATGGATAGCTCAACATCCTGCTTCTGTCTGCTGCATCCATTGCTGTCCGCTTGCCGGTCTGTCATCTGAAGTGGCTTCTCCTTGTGTAGGAATCTGTGTAGCATCCTTGGTGTTACTGTGAAGTCCTTTTCTTGATTTTAAATTTGCTACCCCTGTTGCTTGTGTGTGTCCTCTGTGTCTGCTGTGATTGCCCTCTGCTATTACTGTGTTTGTTTATCTACTGCTTGTCTGTCCTGTTGCCCTTGTGGTACTTGCCTGTGTAGGTGTCCTTCCTTAGTGTTTCTTCTTTGCTCATTCCTTCTTAAGGCCCTTTGCAAAGGCTCTCTTGCTAAGGCGAGTGCGTTTAAAGATCGCTTTCAACGCGTGTCGAACGGCTGAGCGCCACTGGCCCCTCCCCTTTTAAGTAGGAGCTATGGTGGATGACGTTGGGGGGGTGGGCGGAGCTACCTCTTACCAATGATCCTTGCTCTCTTCTGCCTTCTCTTGCTCCTTCTTCCCCTCTTCTGTTCTCTTCTCTGCTTTTCTTCTCCTTTCCTGCCTCCTGCTTGACTGCCCAAGCCTGTTTAACTGAGCGCCGTTGGCCCTTCCTCTTTTAAGGAGGAGCTCTGGTGGATAACATAGGGGGGTGGGCAGAGCTACCTCTTGCCGATGCCCCTTGCTCTCTCCTGCCTTCTCTTGCTCCTTCTTCCCCTCTCCTGCTTTTCTCTCCTTTCCTGCCTCCTGTTTGCCTGCCCAAGCCTGTTTAACTGAGCTTCGTTGGCTCCTCTAAGAAGGAGCTCTAATGGATGACATCGGGGATGGGCAGAGCTACCTATCACCGATGCCCCTTGCTCTCTCCTGCCTTCTCTTGCTCCTTCTTCCCCTCTGCTTTTCTCTCCTTCTCCTTTCCTGCCTCCTGCTTGCCTGCCCTCTTCTCTCAGAAAGATGTGTCCCCTTCGCCTGTTCTTCCAGAAAGAGAATGTCCTTTCCCCTCTTTTTTTCTCCTAGTGTAAATCCTGCACCTAAATTAGACACCAGGGGAATGAGAAGGAGAAAGAGGACACAAGCATCTCAAGAATATACCCTAGGATTGAGAGGATAATGCCTTAAGGCATCTAGCTCCTGGCCTTTCTGCTAGTACCTCATTTTCAGTGGCAATGAGATGAGACAGTAGGATACCGCCAGATGCAGCTTGATTTGTTGCATTGGCTACTTAGAGGACCGATGATGGAAGCTCCTTTATATCAGAGACCATCTTCTTTTGTATTGTGGAGAGATTGTGAAGAGGTGGAGGATGACAAGATGGGAGGAAAGTGAAGGGGGTTGGGAGAGAGAGATGGGACTGGATTTGACTAGGGCCCTGCTGTGTCCGCCAAAGTTTGTTCTGACTCAGATATGTATGAACCAACAGGGAGAGAGGCATGAACAGATATCTACTCACCCTCCTTCTGATAGTTGTGTACTTTGCATACCACATACATACCTATTTAATAAGGTGTATATCTGCCCGGGCCAATTTTGCACACACCCAGATGTTTGGGCACCTAAGTTTTAAGCTAGGCACCACTAAGCATGATTCTGTAATTGGCGGCCAAGTGTGATTCACATGTGATAGGCACCTTGTTTTAGCCTATGTTTTCTAAGCACTAGTTACAGAATCTGGCCCTTAATGCATAACAATAACAATTTTTAGCACGCCTTACATTTTTTCAGCAGCAAACAGACACATTCCAGGAGGCAGAGATGTAAAGGAATTTGTGCTTACAATCATGCTTCCAATTTTTCAAAAATATACACATATTTTAACTCTCAAAAAAAATTTGTTTGCTCAGGAAAATGAAGCATTCTTTTTATGTCACAGAAGTTGCATATATGCAATTGCTCTGTTGTGTTCTTGTGACATAAGAACATAAGAACATAAGCAACGCCTCCACTGGGTCAGACCCAACAGCAGGATGACTTCTCTCGTTCTGGTCGTAATACCCTTCTTAATAATACCCAACATTCTGTTTGCCTTCTTCGCGGCTGCTGCACATTGTGCCGTTGACTTCATTGTTGTGTCCACCAGTACACCCAAATCCCTTTCAAGATTACTTCCCTCTAATACTAATCCCCCCATTTGGTAGCTGAACATCGGGTTCTTTCTCCCTAAATGCATGACCTTGCATTTCCCTACATTGAAGTCCATTTGCCATTTATTCGCCCACTCCTCCAGTTTGTTTAGGTCCCTTTGTAGGTCCTGACGTGGATGATTACCCTCGCTTTAACAAACAATATAGAGAAAACTCCATGAGATAAGCAATGGAAAACAGAGGGGATGAGAGAGACTTGATATACCACCAAAGCAGAGATGACCAGAAACAGAGGTCCAATTGCAAAGTCATTATTAAGGAACTGACCCAACTATGTTTCAGCGCCATGCCTATGTCAGGGGTCCTACTAGATACAGAACAGTATTTTTGAAAAGACATCCAGCTCAGAATATGAACATCCATCTCGCATGTATTTTAAAACAGAATATGACCTGTTCTAAAATACATGCAAGATGGATGTCCATGCACTGGAAACATCCAGAATGAACATCCATTTTACAAACTGAAACTTCCAAATAAGGATCATGGGCATCTGTTTGGCAACCTAAGAGGGTCCATCTTATAAAATAGCCACACGGACATCCATGCAGAGCAGAGAGGTAGCCTAATGGTTAGAGCAACAGGTTAAGATTTAGGGCATCCAGGTCCAAATACCATTTTAGATTTTTTTATGTCAAATCTATTTTATTGAAAATAAGGGAAATTAAACAAATAGCATTACAGATTCCTCGACAATCCAAATATAACAAGCGGGGCTGGAGTCCTTAAAGCCCCACTAACATTGTCCTATTATCCAACAAACTTATTCCCTTCCCCCTCCCCCATTTCCCCCCCCCCCAAAAAAAAAAAAAAAAGAGAAGAAATAACCAAATTGCTACAACCTCAAGTTCTAGAGATTCAGTTCTTTCAATACCAGGCTTCTGAGGGTGATTGAAGATAATGTTTCCATACGAATAAAAAAGTTCTTTTATGTATGTGCTAGAATATAGCAGCATTTCCCACCCTTCCCTGTCCAGAAACAGCATTCCCCCCCCCCCCCCCACACACACTTCCCTGTGCAGAAGCAGCATTTCCTGGCCTTCCCTGTCCAGAAACAGCATTCCCCCCCCCCCCACACACTTCCCTGTCCAGAAACAGCATTCCCCCCCCCCCCACACACACACTTCCCTGTGCAGAAGCAGCATTTTCCGCCGCCCCCTTCCCAGCCGCCGTGTTTAAATGGAGAGAAAAGCGCTGCACCGCGCTACCGCTGGCTTTGGCGTCTGCCATCCACTGCAGCCAACCCTAGCGGAAACAGGAAGTAGTCAGAGAGGGCGGGCCGCAGTGGACAGAAGACGGCAGAGCCAGCGTTAGCGCGATGCAGCGCTTTTCTCAATTTAAACGCGGGTGAGCCGGCGAGAAGGAGGAGGCTTTGGCGGTGAGTGAGGGCGGGAGTCGCCGGCTGTGCTGTGCTTTGCTTTCCCGATCTGGCTGCCGCATACGCACTCTGACCATGGACCGACGGATCACAGATCACGCAGGTCTGAGTGCGCATGCGCGGCTAACGTTTTATTATTTAGGATGTGCCTGTCATAGACTGTTCCAGGTGATTATTCAACCTTCAGAGGAATCAATTACATGCACTCCTGCTCACTCAAACCCTGAAGCTGAGACAGTCAGAGAGAATAATAATAATAATAATAATAATAACTTTATTCTTCTATACCACCATAGTCAAGTACACACTGAAGAGAGCTGGACAATCAGTCCTCTCTATCTTAAATTTCTAGGCAGATTAGAAAATTAAAACACAAATTAAATAATAAAAAAGCAATACTAACAATAAATCTATCTAAATAAAACTTCGCATAAGGTCTTCCAGTATTGACATATCTGTAGAAAAAAAAAAAGCTAAACTTATAATATTGCAATTACAGAATATCATGGAATGCCTTCCAAAAAGGAAAGGTCTTCAATGATTTTCTAAAAGTAGGCGATGACCTCAGCTCAGTTGATAATGAGTTCCACAGCATTATTCCAGTCACCACGAAATGCATTGTAAACCAGTGTTAGTATCTTAAATGGAGTCCTCCAATAAACTGGGAGCCAATGGGATCGTTTGAAAAAGAAGTCACCTTACCACATGTTCAATCAAAGTTATCCTCCATATTTGTCTATCGACAGAGTAAAAACTATAAAGTTGTATGTGTATTTGTACTTCCTGGCTGATTGCCAAGCTGAGCCAGCATGTTGTTTTTCTCTCAGCTGTGGCTAATCCCAAGTGCACCATTGCAGAGAAGGGAAACGTACGTGTGCTATTGAAGACTAGTGATATATCAATGATTTTTGAACATAAGAATGAACTGCTTGGATAAAAGAATACTGATTTAAAAACACTGTTGCTCTGGTGAAGAGAACTGAGACTCACTTGTATCTTTTCACTTAAATCCCTTAAACTTCTATATTTTGAACTACAACAGAAAGCATCTTGTACACAGAGGTACTAAAGTTGCAAAGCCCAGGTCTTCCAAACCAGCCTACTATCCTAGGGGAAATGTATTTTACTTGCTCATTTATCAGCCACTTTTGATTTAAAGTCATACTTAATTTACTTCCATTTTGCTGGGTTATGTTTGGTTAGTTTATTAATAGAGGCTTCACAATTTGGCCTGTTGTAGCACCTTCATTTTTGGCCATCTCTACATTTTGGTTTCCTTTCCTGATTATCTTCACTGAACATTCACTGGCTGATATTAACCAATTTTTGAAAATCGACTCCACAGAGTAGCCATCATCCAGCACCTTCTGTACAATTTGACCATGTTTAATTGAGGGAGGCCATCTTTTCAAAGACAGAAAGATGAAATATAACATGTTGAACAAGTTTAGTACTTGATTAAAGTGATGCCATTTAAGTTTATGGTAATAAGTGATGCAAGAAAGAGTGGTTAGTCAGTTTAGAATATCTGTCTCACTATGAAATGAAATGTGGTAGTCCATAGTAGGTCAACAGGTTCTTGAAGACCCAGTAGATGAATATTCACAACACAATTATATGCAGTTTAATAACAGAATATTGCCTGTATTAACTGGTCTCTGGGCTAAAGGGTCTCTCATACGAAGAAAGACTGAACAAATTGCAGCTCTACACTCTCGAGGAGCGTAGGGAGAAGGGAGACATGATTGAGACATTTAAGTACATCACGGGACGGGTCAAGGTGGAAGATGATATCTTTCTTCTCAAAGGACCCTCGAACACAAGAGGACATCCGCTCAAACTTAGGGGAGGGAAGTTTCGTGGAGACGTCAGGAAGTACTTCTTCACGGAAAGAGTGATAGAGCATTGGAACAAGCTTCTAGTACAGGTGATCGAGGCCCGCAGCATCCCAGACTTCAAAAATAAATGGGATACCTATGTGGGATCCCTGCGAGGGTCATACCAATGAATAGGGTCACTAGGGTATAGAGCGGGTCAGTAGAGTGGCAGTATGATCTGACTTAAGGGGGCCAGTAGACTTAAAAGGGTGGGTCAATGGAGTGGGCAGACTTGATGGGCTGTAGTCCTTATCTGCCGTCATCTTTCTATGTTTCTATGTTTCTAATGTAATGACTCCTCTGCTCTTGCTGAGAGTGTATTTTTTTTCCTTAACATAGATAGCTTCTGCTTTCCCATGCCACAAGGGTGGGGTGGGGGTGGGGGTATTTCAGTATTTCTTGAATTTATCCTTGCGGGGAGCTTTGCTTTGTTTACTTAAGGCTTGGTGTACATTTTTGACTCTACATTACATGAATGCTGCTTTCTTAGAAAACCTCTATTTGGATACTCAAGCCCACACAATTTCTAATTTATAGTGTATGTAGGAGAAAATGTTCAAGGCATCATTTGCTTTCATGAGAGACAGCAGAGGTTTAAAAGAAAGTCATAACGTTCCAGCTGAGAGCCATACCATTATCTCTAAACTGCTTTACTTACCTGTGCTCAGGATCAGCACTGAAATGGAAAATGCTAAGGTAGTTATTACTGCAAGAACAACATTCAAGCAGGTTAAGAGGATTATTTTTGTAGAAGGCTTGTTCAGGATTTGCATTTGGCAATGCTGGCATTTACATGTGTAAACAGCATCCATGTGCAAACCGTGATTTTGTAAAGACTGTGATTTATATCTAGCTGCTCCAGCTATGTTCATATAGTCCCATGTAGAAAAGAGGCATGTCTAGGTGTGGTATGGGTGGTATAGAGGTTTATATATATAGAAAACACAAAGCACACACACAGTGAGGGCAGGACATTTAAATGTGTTTAATTCATGAACAAACAGTATTATTTGTATTTTTCACTGATTGTTCAGTTCTTCTTTTTTGTGAACCGCCTAGAACTGTGTGGTGTGGTGGTATATAAGAATAAAGTTATTATTTTTATTAAACCCACTTGTCTTTTGAGACTGCTTGCATTGGTGGTGACTGAAGATTTGATTGGGAGTCGGTGTCCTGATTGTCGTCTGTATCCATGTAGGTGTGTCATTAGCCATCTTCTATCTGTCTGCTATATTCATCCCATTAATCTGTCCTTATGTGTATACCCCATCCTTTCCCCTATCTTTGCTCTGTCCATCTGTGTGCATGCTCTTGGGCTTGTCCTGATGCCTCATAATTTACAGCTGTGTGTGTTGGTTTCACTGATTGTTTCAAGTTTCAAGTTTCAAGTTTATTCAATCTTTTGATGGATCGCCTATAACAATTTCTAAGCGATGTACATATAGTAATAAAAAAGAGATAAGAAACTTAACATAATTATTAATTACATAACATCAAATAAAAAACATTTAAAACATACTTGAGGGGCAAGGGAAAGTTAAAAAGTTACAATTTCGGGTTTTGGAAGAAAAAAGGAAAAGTACAAAAGGTAGGGTAAAAGGAAAGAACAAAGTGGCTCAAGCAAACTTCTTTAACTTCTTTAACAATAATACCAGATCATAAATAATTTAAAAGAACTGTTAAAGGTCGAAGGCATCATTAAATAAGTAAGTTTTTAAAAGTTTTTTAAATGTTGTGATATTTTTTTCTGTTCTAATAAATTGAGGAAGTTTATTCCACCTTTGTGGGCCGGCGACGGTAAAAGTGTCAGCTCTTCTGGTACCTATAATTTTTAAAGATGGAACAGTTAATAAACATTGGTCAGAAGAGCGAAGAGATCGATGAGGTTTATATGGAATTAAAGTTTTGGAGATAAATTGAGGTTCGTTGGATGTTAACGTTTTGAAAATTAGAAGCATTAATTTAAAACAGATCCTGTGATTTACTGGTAACCAGTGTGCATCTATTAGTAAAGGGGATACGTGGTCGAATTTTTTTGCATTATGTTCAGTTCTTCTTTTTTGTGAACCGCCTAGAACTGTGTGGTGTGGTGGTATATAAGAATAAAGTTATTATTTTTATTAAACCTACTTGTCTTTTGAGACTGCTTGCATTGGTGGTGACTGAAGATTTGATTGGGAGTCGGTGTGTTGGTTTCCTCGGGTCTATCGTAGGGATGAGCACCCAAAAATTTTTAGTTTCAAGACATTTCCCATTCCATTAAGGGACATGTTCATTTTGTGTGTGTGTTCTCCCCTACCCTTTGTCAATACAAGAGATTTTCTGGGCCTCCTTTCTATGCTCCATACCAGGAGCAGGCCTCTCCTCAGCCCTCTTCCCCTAATAAGCCCCAAGGTCTACCTGGCCATTTCTACTAAGAGAATCTGTGAAGCAGTAGCTCAATGTTTCAATAGACCTCCCCTGATGCAGCGTTCTAATAGCGAAATAGGGCCTGTCGGGAGTCTTAAATATATTTTCTTTCCCACGTTTGAAAGAAGATCAGCGTGGTGAAAATTGTGTGGACTGTTTGGATTCGGATCCCACCTGGAGGACAGTGAACTGGAGAGATAAGTGTTTCGAGCATTTTTGGACTTTATACTATAAGATTTTCTGAATATTGCTTTATAATGGAGTTTTTGACCAGGGATGTTTTTTCCTATGCAGCTTGAAGTTGAATACAGCTGGCATAGAGGTCCTCCGGGTGAATTTCTTTTCCCTGGAAGAAACTGAGGTCTTTTCTCCATTTATAAATACATATTTATCTCTTGTCTCACGCCTCTGAAGTAGTGGGTATTTTTTTGGAATACTTTTTGTGGTGAATTATTATATTCCACTTGCTATTGTTGGTAACTTAAACTACAATGCCATTTTGAAACTTACAGTCTGTGTTGAAGATAGGCACTGTAAATGTAGGCCAGGGTTTTACAGGTACAGGTTGCCAGTGCTTATCTTCGATGTAGAATTACGCTTAGCAGTGCTGAATGTCAACCACGCCCATAACCACGCCTCCTTTGATGTTTGGCGTCAGTAAGCATATGAATAGATGCGATTCAGGTGCTTTTTTGTGGGCACCTTGTGGCACTTACCTTTTTTCATAATTAGTTTTAATCATTTTTTTAATGGCATGGGCAATTATCACACCGTTAACGGGCAATTAAAACACTTAACTTAGGTGCCATTCAGGCATCTATTGGTGCCTTCCGAACAGTGTCTTTTACAAAGCTGCAATAGGGACTCCCGCATGGCAAATGAGACCCAGCCCATCCAGTTCCTATGGGTTCTGTTGCATTTGCTGCGTTGAGACGCCCTACTGCGGCTTTGAAAGGGGCCTTAAATAATTCACAAAATTTAAAATGTATAAATTCAGCCGAATATATACAAGATTTAGCCATTTTCCATACTCTGCTTCAAATACTTCTAACCTAAGAACATAAGAATTGCCCTACTGGGACAGACCGAAGGTCCATCAAGTCCAGTATCATTAAAAAGGGTATCACGACCAGGACGAAGGAGGTCATCCTGCCGCTGTATCGTGCAATGGTGCGCCCGCATCTGGAATACTGTGTCCAGTACTGATCACCGTACCTCAAGAAGGACATGGCGGTACTTGAGGGAGTCCAGAGAAGAGCAACGAAACTGATAAGGGGTATGGAAAACCTCTCATATACTGACAGACTGAAAAAGCTGGGGCTGTTCTCCCTGGAAAAGCGGAGACTTAGAGGAGACATGATAGAAACCTTCAAGATCCTGAAGGGTGTAGAAAAAGTAGATAGGGACAGATTTTTCAGATTATGGGGAACCACAAGTACAAGGGGGCACTCGGAGAAATTAAAAGGGGACAGGTTTAGAACAAATGCCAGAAAGTTCTTTTTCACCCAGAGGGTGGTGGATACATGGAACGCGCTTCCGGAGGCTGTGATAGGCCGGAGCACGTTACAAGGCTTCAAAGAAGGTTTGGATAGATTCCTAGAGGATAAAGGAATTGAGGGGTACAGATAGGAGTAGAGGTAGGTCATAGGGATAGTCTGGGACCACTGCTCAGGCAATGGGCCTGATGGGCCGCCGCGGGAGCAGACCGCTGGGCGAGATGGACCTCTGGTCTGCCTCAACGGAGGCAACTTCTTATGTTCTTATGTTCTTATCCTGTTTCCAACAGTGGCCAGCCCAGGTCCTTGAGTTCGTAGCTAGATTCCAAGTAGTAAAACAGATTTTATGCTGCTTATCCTAGGAATAAGCAGAAGCTTTCCCCAAATCATCCCAATAATGGCCTGTGGTGTGGACTTCTCTTTTAGGAAATATCCAAGCCTTTTTAATTTTTTTTAAACTGATTTCACCACATTCTCCAGCCATGAATTCTAGAGTTTAATTACACATTGTGTGAAGAAATATTTTCTCCAGTTTGTTTTAAATCTAGTACTAGGTAGCTTCATTAACTCTAATTTTGTTTTGCTAAAATGTCTTGTCTGCTAGTAAGGAACTGATATAGATCTTGCAGGTTCTTATCTATTTTTGGATGATAAATGTACATAAATTACAAACTCATACATTTAGCTAAGTAATAGGTTATGATATATACCTTTAATATGATGCAAGCAGAATAATCAGCTCACAGAGCTTCTGGTTACAGATGGATGGCATTCACGGCAGTCTACAGAGATATGCGGCTATATCTCCACAGTACACAGTACCAGTGAAAAAAGCCAAAGAAAAAAAGCTCCAAAGGAGTTCCTCCTTAAAGTACCCACGCATAGCACAATTATACTTCTGCTTTGCCCAGCCCATTTGGGCAGTATTGTCCAGGATGACCAAATATGTACATGTGAAGAAAGTCTGACCAGATAACATGCATGTCCACAGAAAAAGTTACTAACTGATAAGGGTGGGTGAAGGTATCTGGCTGTGGCAGGGGAATTCAGAGACAAAGATTCCAGTATAGAATACTAGCACAAACACACACTGGCATGCCCAAGTCAATGGCAAACATGTGGGTTCATCTAACTGTGCCACTTAATGCGAACATCTGATGGTATTCTATAAGATGCATGTGTTGACCGTGGACATTCCCATGTCCCACCAATATGTTTACCCTCTTTGTAGGCGTGTGCTAAGGCACCTGCTTACTACTTTACAGAATAGAATGTAGTGCATTATTGCATGTCCACTAATATACTTCTGTCCAAGATGGCACTATTAATTACCAGATTTTTATGGTTGGAATTCAGATTAACCACCATTCAACTATTATATCCAACCTCCACTTGTTTTACACTCTTCCCAATGTACTGTAAATCTTTAACATACTATTATAACATCTTTAATATATTGTATAAACGAATGTGGCCTCAGGTACACCTCCTCCACCTTTGATATTGCCCTATATTTGGTGGGGATATCTGTGTATCATATATCCTCATTGGTCTACATTCTTTTTTAGTTGTCATAAATTTCTAATTTTTTCATTATTATTTAGAAGTTTGTATCTAAAAAATATAAATAATTTCTCAATACGTTTACTTAGCTTAAAGTCATCATTCTTACGCTACTGGGGAACTCAATCCAACATGTTTTGCAACAAATGTGCTATATCAAGGATCTCCCTGTGAAATATATAAAAAAACTTCAATATAGCTCATCATCTAAAACATTCCCATCTCAAACTCCTAAATAGTCTCCTACCAGGCTAAATGAACATAAGTTTTGCATTGTCACCCAAAATGAGCAAGCACCCCTGGTACAACATTGGATGTACAAACATCACACAGTGGAAGAGATCGAATGGCGAGTGATCGAGAAATTTATGACAACTAAAAAAGAATGTAGACCAATGAGGATATAGGATACACAGATATCCCCACCGAATATAGGGCGATATCAAAGGTGGAGGTGGTCTACCTGAGGCCACATTCATTTATACAATATATTGAAGATGTTATAATAGTAAGCTAAAGATTTACAGTACACTGAGAAGAGTGTAAAACAAGTGGAAGTTGGGTGTCCACTAATATAGACACCCCCTTACAGATACCCGTTGTTCACCACTTCTAGAATTGCTTCAGAGTGGCCTAGTGGTTAGAACTACAGTCTCAGCAACCTGAGGTTGTGATCTCAAGCCCCACGCTGTCCCTTGTGACCCTGGGAAAGTCACTCAGGCCCAAATTCTTTAACCAACGCCTAAAGTTAGCCACCTATTTCGGAGGCGCCCAACTAGATAGGCGCCTAATTAAATTGAATAACAAGCTCAATTAAGCTTTTCAATCAGCACTGATTGAAACATAGGCACCTAGCAAGGAAGCGTGATTCTGTAACAAGGCGCTATGCATGTTAGGCGTGGGTGCCTTCTTACAGAATCACTGCTCTTAAGCATGCTTAAGCGCTCATATGGGCGCCCAACTTTTAGTTGTACCTAGAGCTGGCCTATCTATTGGGCGCCTCCAAAATAGGTACCCAAATAGGTGCCGCTCAGCGCGATTCACTAAACAGCACCCAATTTTACTTGAATTGCGCTGAACAGTGCCTAATTAGGGGCCTAACATTTGGGCACTTCTTATAGAATTTGCTCTTCAATCTTCTACTGCCCCAGGTATGTTAGAAAGATTGTGAGCCCACCAGGACAGATAGGGACAAATGACTGAGTACCTGAATGTAAACCACTTAGACAATTAATAGGCGGTATATAAACAACTAAAATAACTAAAGAAATCATTTTAAAACCATCTGTGTGTGGTTAGTACACTCTGGAGCCCATTTTCAAAAAAGAAAGATATCAATAAAGTAGAATAAAGTGGCCAAAAGACTTTTTCTCGCCAAACCCTTCCAATTCACTGTTTTCGAACCTATTTTTCTTGATGGATTTCAATGCTGTTGATCAGTGTGTGGCCAAAGGATATGCTCAGATGTTACATTAAAGCTGTTTCCCTAAAATTATCTCTGCTCAAAAGATTCCTCAACAAAACCTTTGCTTTCCAGGCGGCTAAGCTGAACCCTTGGCTATCCCAAATGGTACTCGAGGCCCCCACCTACCTCAGCTTCAGAAAGCTACTCAAAACGCACCTTTTCTGCGAACAAGACCTTTAACCCCTTTCCCCCAGCAATAACCCCTCTCCCACACTCCTCCTGCTCTCCCTCTTCCCCCCCCTACTTGGTTTCTCTCTCACTATCTCTTACCTTCCAACCCAACCTTTGACGTTGCTTGTACTTCTGTTAAAACTCTGTTAAAACGTTCCCTCTCTCCCTTCTTTGTTGCTTGTAACTTTGACAAAATTTTGTAAATCTGTGTGTCATCGCGGATCTTAATTAACTGATGTGAACCGCCTAGAACTTCTTGTGTATGGCGGTATACAAGAATAAATTATTATTATTATTATTTTCTAGGTCTAAAGTGTTTCTTTAGGTACTATGAGGTTTATCAAGTCCACATCTAAGGGATTTTTTTTTTAGCAGCAAATTTCTCTGTAGAACGTGCAGACATGAATACCCCAGCATTGCAGTCAGTATATAGGTACAAGTTGTACTGCTAATTTTTATAATATACAGCTTGCTAATAATATTTAAATCACTCCAAAGATTAATCAAAAGAACCATTATAAAGAACATCTTGTGCTAAGTGATCAATTAATACAAAATAACTCCTCACCATTAAATTAAAAATTATAACTATATGCTCTAAATTGGTGAAACCAGCAAGAGGATTATAAAATACAGTATATTTATGCATCAGTATCAGTTTCTGGGGAAAAAGATAACTACAGAGTCAGGCTCCTGGTATTTGAATTATTAGATCATTCACAGTAGATAATTGATATACATTTTTTTTTCATATTTACTAAATTAAATAGTGTTCCAGGAGTAAATGAACTTATAAAATTGCAGGGAGGATGATTGAACTTTAATTTGTGGACTTTCAATACTGTGGAGCAGAAAGAAATGGGAAGACCTAGAGGTTTACTGGCATTTTGGCCTTCACTCCCAGTCATAGAGGGCCACCAATGGGCAGGTTCTTGGGATATCCATAATGAATATGCATGAGAGAGATTTGCATACCCCCTCCATTGTTTGCATCTTTCATGCATATTGTTGCCCTCACCCCACCCCATGTAGGGTGCTGCTCTCACTCTGGGCTTATCACTTATTCTGCTGGCCCCCGGGGCATAACTATAGATACACTAGAGTTAAAATCTCCTAAACTTAGCATAGGTTACTCAGTCCTTTTTCTGATCCTTGATACCACCTCAGCTCTCCTAGCAGCCATGCGACCTTATAAACAACAAGCTCTCCCTCTCAGTAAGGTCCAGGGAGTCTCTGCATTATATAGAGGCTGCTGTCACACAGCCAAGTATGTAAATTCATATGTGCAACATCATCAATTAATAATAATAATAATAATAATACATTTATTTATATACTGCAATACCTCACGGTTCAGTGCGGTTTACAATAAGAGGTAAGAACGGTAAAAAGACAGCAAATTTGAACCACAAAATATATAAAATATAATATTAAGAAATTATTAGCTTATCTAGATTATACATATTTATCAAACAGATCAATTTTTAATGATCTTCTAAAGGCCTGGTAAGAAGAAGAATTTAAGGTCAAACTACTAAAACTTTTGTTCCAAAGTCCTACCTGAAAGGATAGGGGTCTATTAAGAAATATTTTGTATGCACAACCTTTTATTTAGGCTGCTAACATACAAATACAATACTTCACCTTTAAGTAGTATAGCAAGACCTATTGTGTTGGTTAGGCCTTCCCAAACTGCCCCCCCTCCCCGCCACACATTTTATTCTGCATCTTGCCTTCTCCCTTTATGCCCCTGGATATGGTATTGGTGGCTGCTGCTGCTGTCATCAACCCACAGCTTGGCAGCTTCCATCTTCTCCCTCCCCGCTCCCTAGTGTATCTCAGCTCATGGGCAGAGGCATACTGTACATCTGTTACTTGCACCATCCCTGCAGTCTCCCTCAGCTGTACCCCGCCCTCACTGATGTTTTGTTCTGTTCTATTCTGCTTAACATTTATAGTCAACCAATATAAAATCTCAGATGGAATTTACGGCAGTAAAACAGCAGGACAAATATATAAAACACACGATTTACATGATAATCACAACAAAACCTTTAAAACGTGCCATTTCCTGTTTTGTCTCTGGTGGGGAGTGGCAGAGGGAAGCCTGAGGAGCTGTCCCCTCCTGCAAAGGTGATAACATACACTGGGAAGAGGAATGTTTAGAGAGGGAAGAATTGCTGGGCTGTGGGCTGGTAGGCAGGACAAATGCTAGCTCTAGATGCAGGACGGAGGGAAGAAAGACTTGTCTTGGATGGGCCTGATCAAAGAATGAGTTGGTCCAACCATAGTTTAAAAAAAGAGGGTTTCTTCCTTCCCCATTCAGTCCATTGAACCCTGCTGCTATCCTGTAGGTGGCTTTATTTAGTCCATTCAGCTTCCAACAAAATAACAAAAAAAGAGTGGCATACTAGCACTATCAGAAAGAAACAACCACTAGGTGTCTGCAGTTTACAACCCATCCCCCAGCTTTATTGGCCTTTCCTGAGGTTGTGGGATTTTCATTTTAAATATCCCAAAGGTGTACTTTAACCATAGGTTAAAATTGCAGGCATACCTTGGAAAATTGGAAGACTGGGCGTCCAAGTGGCAGATAAAATTTAATGTGGACAAATGCAAGGTGATGCACACTGAAGAATAACCCAAATCATAGTTACTGGATGCTAGGGTCCACTTTGGGGGTTAGCACCCAAGAAAAAAATCTGGGTGTCATTGTAGACAATACGGTAAAATCTTCCACCCAATGTGCGGTGGCAGCCAAAAGGTCAACAGGATGCTGGGAATTATTTTAAAAGGGATGGTTAACAAGAGTAAGAATGTTATAATGCCTTTGTATTGCTCCATGGTGCAACCTCACCTGGAGTATTGCGTTCAGTGCTGGTCTCCTTGTCTCAAGAAAGATATAGCTGCACTGGAAAAGCTTCAAGGAAGAGCGACCAAGATGATAAAGGGGATAGAACTTCTCTCGTATGAGGAAAGACTATAAAGGTTAGGGCTCTTCAGCTTGGAAAAGGGATGACTGAGGGGAGATATGACTGAAGTCTACAAAATACTGAGTGGAGTAGAACAGGTACAAGTGGATCAATTTTTCACTCCGTCAAAAATTACAAAGACTGTGGGATACTCAATGAAGTTACAGGGAAATACTTTTAAAACCAATAGGAGGAAACATTTTTTCACTCAGAGAATAGTTAAACTCTGGAATGCATTGCCAGAGGTTGTGGTAAGGGTGGATGGTGTAACTGGTTTTGAGAAAGGTTTGGCCAATTTCCTGGAGGAAAAGTCCATAGACTGTTATTGAGAAGGACATGGGGAGAAGCCACTGCTTGCTGCTACTCCTTGGGTTTTGGCCAGGTACTAGTGACCTGGATTGGCCACTGTGAGAACGGGCTACTGGGCTTGATGGACCATTGGTCTGACTCAGTAAGTCTATGTTCTTATGTTTATAGCTTCCTTTCCATCTACTTGTATAGAAGGCTTTAAGCTTTAATCTCAAAAGTAGACCATTTAAAGAACACAAGACTATCAAATATAACTTCTGCTTTATCATCTGCTTTAACATCTGAAAATGTGGTTATTTTAAAAAATGTAAATGCTGCTGCTCTCTATATAACTACTAATTCTTATTATATTTTCCTTTCCTAAACTCTTGTAAACTCTTGTAAACTCTATTCTTATAGAGAAGATGCGGTATATAAGCTTAAGGTTTAGTTTAGTATCTATCCATCTTTCTGTCTGAGCCCTTCCCTTTCAACTCTCATGAAGAAGATAGGAAAAAAGGGTTATCAGACCACTCATACTTTAAAGTATGTCCTTCTCACTTTCCTTCTACTCTCAACAGTATAGGCTTCTACAGACTCAGGGCTAGCATCTGTTCCCTCTAATTCTGGATTGGGGCCATCCAAGGTATGGCTAGAATCTGTGTTTTTTCCCCACTCTAGAGCACTCAGGTATAGAATGTGCCTGGCTAAGGATCGGTTTTAGCTCTACCTCTTGCTTGGTTGCCTGTGTACCAAGAAAAAGGCAAAACACAACATCTCTGGATGCTTCATGTTCCAGTGTTCCAGCCTCTTATGGATTGCGTTATACCCCTCCCTAAGGATCAGACCTACAGTGCCAACAGTTCATCTCCCTAAGCAAGACCACTTCTACTCGACATGGCAAATGAGGTTCAACGTGGATAAGTGTAAAGTGATGCATGTTGGTAACAAACATCTCATTCACGAATACAGGATGTCTGGGGCGGTACTCGGAGAGACCTCCCAGGAAAGTTCTGATTGACAAGCCAATGAAGCCATCCATGCAATACGTGGTGGCGGTGGCGAAAAGGGTGAACAGAATGCTAGGAATGATAAAGAAGGGGATCATGAACAGATCAGAGAAGGTTATCATGCCGCTGTACCGGGCCATGGTGTGCCCTCACCTGGAGTACTGCGTCCAGTGATAGGGTCTGAGCACTTTACACTATTAATTATTTAATTTAATTAATTATTTATTTACAAAGTTAGAGCTGTGATATTTGATTGAAATTATTTACTTAAACAGTACCATTAAAGAATACCTAAAACACCCAGTCACCGGTTATGTTATGCGACATAGCCAGTTAGCATCAATATGAATCAGTTGACTGACAAAGTTTTGTGGCCAGATATGCTGGCCTAAATAGCAGGCCTATCTTTGGCCCCTATGACTTAGCCAGTCAGCTGATAAATATTGGCTTGACTGGCTATGCCAAACGTGGCTTAACATAGACTGGAGTTTCAATACAAGTCACCAGATGTGGCCCGACATTGAATTTCAGGGTTCATCGTTGACCATGGGAACTCCCAAAGTCTGACTATCGTTCCCACCATTTCTGCTTAGAATGAGAATTGTTTTATGTTAAGTAATACTCCAACACATGGGAACGACACAATAAAATGCGAGTTTGGAAGAAAAAAAAAAAAAAGCATACACCTAAAAATGGCACTTGCAAAGCCAATTTTAGAAAGAATGTGTAAATTGGATTTGAAATGCAAAGTAGACAGCTCTCTCGTATATTTAAATATTTATGTGAACCATCAAAATGTGAGTAACTCAAAATGATACTTTTGCAAATGTACTTACTCAGCTCCTTGCAAGTTCATTTTTTTTCCCTTTATATAATCCAAGAAATTTTTCTAAACCACGTAAGTATTCACAGTTCTTTAACTTCCATGATAAGCTGAGATTAAATAATTTCACTGTTACAGCATACATAGTTTTATGTTTCACTGAACAGCTGCGTCAGGGGCTCTTATTTAATATCTTCTGGCACAGCAGCATTCATTCCAACCCTCTTGCGGAACGTTTGTTGGGAAGGTTATTGGTGACAAATTGGATTTGAGACATCCAGGTTCGGTATCTCATGTTTTGACAGTATTTTAGAATAGATACTGCTGATGTGGCGGCCTTTTCCAAGATATGAGGAGGTTTATGCACTGGTTATGTGACAGGAACATCCATGAATATCAATGAACACAACATGGCAACATTAATGTTGGTATTTCAAAACATACATATTTATTTGCACAAAAACAACTGTGTTTTCTGATGTTAAGACAGGGCCCATTATCTATGACTAGTATTGCTTTTAGGGAGGACAAGAAATATTGGGGGGGGGGGGGGATTAAGGCAATGAAATGCTACACAAAGGAAGCACTTTCTGAAGAGAATGATATGATGACAGAATTTGTCACCATCCACATCCCTGAAGATAATCGTGGGAAACCACCCCGTATCATTCTTTCGTGTTTTTCTCAACCTCATTCCTTCTACACCAGCATTCTTCAATGTAAGGCTAGAGGGTCAGGCCCATTCATACTTAGATTTTTCCCTCTCTTCTTAAAGAATAACATGGAGATAGTTTCCCACGGTTATCCGCAAGGACGGGGACGGCGATAAATTCTGTCACCGTGTCATTCTTTATGAGCAGCTGTAGGTCCTGATGTCCATCTTATTAGACACAAAGGTTCATTCTTTTTATGATATGGAGAATGCATGTTTTTTTGGCCCCACCCTAAACATGCCTAGACCACATCCTTTGAAAAGATGATAAAGAAGAAGTGGGATAGGACAACAGTCTTTCCACAAAAGAAAAAGCTAAAAGGATCATGCAGCATGCAGGCACTGCCACCCACAGCTCTGCAAAGAAGCAAGTGTGGCTGGAAGGCAGGAAGGAAGCAGACCACCTGGACAGCTCTGCGTATATTTGACCCCTGAGGCAGGCGTATTATATGTGGAAACACAGTTCTGTGTCAGGTCGATATCTTTGTGGATTTACATAATAAATGTTTGCTCTGTATTATCCTTTAGGCTTTTTCTGTTCTGTGTTCAGTTGCTCTTAGCATCTCATCCACTGCCAATTCTAGACTTCATTCCTTTCATCTAGCTGTCCCCTATGTCTGGAATAAATTACCTGAGTTTGTTTGCCAAGCCCCTTCCCTTGTTTCAAAGCAGACTGAAAACTCACCTTTTTGATTTAGCATTCAATCTATAACCCTACTCCAACCAACCCAGCCAGCCAGTAGATTAACTGTTCCCCTTAACTGTATCCATGACATCCTGTTTGTCTGTTTAGATTGTATGCTTTTTTGAGCAGGAACTGTCTTTTCAGTGACTCTGTATAATGCTGCGTGCATCTGGTAGCACTATAGATGTAATTCATAGCAGTAGTAGTGTGAAAAGTTTCAGTCTTCAGGAAGCAGAGCTGAGATTGTGATGCCATAATGCCTCATTCCACCACTAACAGCCAATCTTATCAGTGATGTCACTATCATGATCCTTGCACTGCCCACCCAAAGAGTTAGGCCAAATGTCTGTTCATCACCTATCAGGGAATAGGCCAATTGTCCATTCTACCAGAGCTCTTATACTACAAGTGCATTTGGGCTTACCAAGGATTAAGCACTAGGCCCTCATTCCTCCCTTTGAAGGTCACCCAGGAGCTCTTGTTTCAAATAACTTTCCCTATGCTCCTTCCTGCAGGGAGTCCATTAATGAATCCCTCCTGTCAGTTCAGGGTGAGGTCCCTCTTGACCCCCCCCCTCAAAATGTCCCAAGGATTGAGGGGCCCAACCCAAAGCTCCCTTCCCCATCAGGAATCCAGTTTTAGGTTCTAGGAGTCTCTTTTCTTCACTAATCACTACTTTCAGTCTGCTACTTGGTTCTTATGCAAATTAGGATGCAAATTAGTTATTCAAGTTCAATGACAAGGTCATTCAGTCTTTACTATTGGACAACAACATACTCCGGAGTAATAGGGGTAGCTGGTTCCTAACACCACCCACCTAGTCTTCCACTATGACTAGAACCACCCCAATTAGGAACTAGCTGAACCCAGTTACCCCCTCTTTACCCCTGGGTTGTCTATTGCTCATGGGCACTCTGGGACGGTCCTCTCTCACGTGATAGGACATACACCCCATCACAGTCACAATGGCTTGATTGCCCTCCAACTCAGCCAGCAAATTAACCATTCCCCTTAACTTTACCATAACATCCTGTTTGTCTGTCTTGTCTGTTTAGATTGAAAGCTCTTTCGAGCAGGGACTGTCTTCTTTGTGAATCTGTACAATGCTGCATACGTCTGGTAGTGCTATAGAAATATTTAATAGTAATAGAAAGACTGTTGTCCCATCCCACTTCTTGTTTATCTTCTGCTGTCACAGTGGGTTTGTCGCCTTTGGACTTTCTTTGGAAAAGACCACACCTTTGCCACATACAAGTTTTTGAGATTTAGACATATGTATCCTGACGTAAAAATCAGGATTTAGATGTGTTTACAATATACACGTATAAATGCATTTACTCCTGGCTTGGAGTAGTCATCTAGGCAGTGGCATACCAAGAGGAGGGCAGTCTGCCCCGGGTGCACACTCCAAGAGGGTGCACAGCTGGCCGGGTCCCGCACTGCTCTAAATGGCACCTCAGCACGGCTACCGTACTTATTCCGGAGCAGAGTCGGCAGCCGTGCAACAGGAAGGTCCTGCGATGACTACGTCTACCGCCTCTGCTCCAGAAGAGGTAAGTGACGTCGGACGGGGGTAGACTGGCAGCCGAAATAGAAGGGGAATAGAAGGAGAGAAGATGCCATATAGAAGGGGCAGAGAGAGGGTAGACAGTGAATGAAAGGAAGAGAGTGACAAGAAGATAAGGAAAGCAGAAACCAGAGAAGACAAGGTAGAAAAAAATTATATTTATTTATTTTTTGCTTTAGTTGAGATGCGTCGCTGTTTCTGTGATGTTGCATTGTATGCAGAGTCCAGCTTCTTGGTGCTTCAATTTAACCTTTGTCTAAGTATTTTTATTCTATCTCCCCATTTTCAAAACTGTAGAGCGTTTTTTAGCGTTGGCATCTGAGCTGTTACCACCATGGCTAAAAACCACACTACAGTTTTGTAAAAGGGGGAGGAGTTAGTTTGTGATTACATACTAGGCGAAGGTGTTTTCTGTGTTCTGTGTGTTCGAATAGACATGGTTTTCTTTAAGGATTCACTGTGTAGAATTGATCTGTACTAGTCTTGCTTGTTTAGTTTTACAATGGGTGTATCGATGTACTGCTCACTGCAATATGTAAGATGCTGCCTTTTCCTAGGTACACTCTTGTGTGACATGTGGATTGTTACTAAAAATCATGTTTTCATACAGATGGGGGGGGGGTGTCAAAAAATAATGGGCTCCAGGTGTCACATATGCACAGGTACCCACAAATAACACAGATATCATGAAAACCAAATGTATAGAATAATAAACACTTTTAGAATGGTTGATGCACCGGGAGAGTTCAAATTCAGGGTCACCATGCAGCAGCCATTTCAGATGCAAGAGATGGCTTTTGGCGTCCTGTTTGAAAGGTATGTCCCTGTGATTTATCCATGCTTTTGAATTTTTATCTGGGACCACGACTAAGAGAGCAAAAGACTTTTATTTATAGTTTTCTTTATTTGTTGTTCTAGATGACACCCTGAGGCAGCAATTTTTGTGAAACGCTGGCCACCGTTGGTGTACCGATCGGCTGAAGATAAGTGGAAAGTTTTCTTCTATCTTTTGTTTTTCATAAAGCTAAGCACAGCATAAGGCTACATTCACATTGAAGGTTTTTTGCCAATGAGGTTACTGCTCAACCACCTTTGACAAACCACTTCGGTGAAGGTGGGAGGGCGCTTTTCTGAGGCTTTTTCCCTCATTTTGAGGTATTTCTAGCCTATGCTGTTTTTGCATCATATTATAGGACATAACTGCATCAACCATTCTGAAAGTGTTTATTATTCTATACATATGCTAGGTACGACACTGCATCTAGGTGGCTGCCATGGTGTGGGAACTGTATTACTCTGAGAGGCTGAATAAATAGTTCAGACTTTTAATGGTCTCCACTAAATAACCTAATTGACTCTAACAGTGTTATTTTATATCAGGCGGGAGATAAATTTTAAAATAAATAACGACATTTTATATTCTGCCTACATAGTAGACAGATCACAATAAAACATCCATAAGTGAACTGTATACATGCACAGCCTTAAAAATCAATATAATAGACAAAAATGAACTGAAGGGCTGCCCCACCTCACATCTGTGCTCCCATTATGTCAGAGGATATGCCAGTAAAAACAAATGGGCTTTTGACAGCCTCTTATATTGGATCATAAAAGCAGCAAGCCACAAATACCCCAGCAAGCTGTTCAACAACTGTGGTCCCTCAACTAACACTGCAGCTGTATAATGCACCTTTCCCAGATTTACCTGTTTAATATATATTTTTTGCATTCACTGAATGCAATGGACACATTGGCTGATGTGCCATCAGAATCTGGGGAAAAATACCAGGGATTTGTCTTATAAACATAATTCTACTAGGTACCAACAACCAATGGAGTAATATGCATATGCCTTGAGGTTCTAGTAATCAAACATGCTGCTGCACCTTATAACTTGCAACAGAAATCTTTGTATTAAAATAATCCACCCATCTTAGCACCAAACTCTGAACCACAATCCTAAAATCATAGCCTGTCAACATTGGTTTCAGGCTAAGAACATAAGCAATGCCTCCACTGCGTCAGACCTAAGGTCCATCTTGCCCAGCAGTCTGCTCATGCGGTGGCCCAACAGGTCCAGGACCTGTGCAGTAATCCTCTATCTATACCCTTCTATACCCTTTTCCAGCAGGAAATTGTCCAATCCTTTCTTGAACCCCAGTACCGTACTCTGCCCTATTACGCCCTCTGGAAGCGCATTCCAGGTGTCCACAACATGTTGGGTAAAGAACTTCCTAGCATTTGTTTTGAATCTGTCCCCTTTCAACTTTTCCGAATGCCCTCTTGTTCTTTTATTTTTGAAAGTTTGAAGAATCTGTCCCTCTCTATGCCCTTCATGATCTTGTAAGTCTCTATCATATCTTCTCTAAGTCTCCTCTTCTCCAGGGAAAAGAGACCCAGTTTCTCCAGTCTCTCAGCGTATGAAAGGTTTCCATCCTTTTTATCAGATTTGTCGCTCTCCTCTGAACCCTCTTGAGTAACGCCATATCCTTCTTAAGGTATGGCGACCAGTATTGGACGCAGTACTCCAGATGCGGACGAACCATCGCCCGATACAACAGCAGGATAGCTTCTTTCGTTCTGGTTGTAATACTCTTCTTGATTATACCTAGCATTCTATTCGCTTTCTTAGCGGTCACTGCGCACTATGCTGTCGGCTTCATTGTCATGTCCACCATTATCCCCAAGTCCCTTTCTTGGGTACTCTCATTTAATAACATCCCTCCCATCGTATAGTTGTACCTCGGGTGTCTGCTTCCCACATGCAATACTTTACATTTCTCAACGTTGAACTTCATCTTCCATCTCGTCGCCCATTCCTCTAGTTTGTTCAAGTTCCTTTGCAATTTTTCGCAGTACTCTTTAGTCCGAGCTCCACTAAATAGTTTGGTGTCGTCCGCAAATTTTATTATCTCACACTTCGTCCCTGGTTCTAGATCATTTATGAATATATTAAATAGCAGCAGCCCGAACACCGAGCCCTGCGGAACACCACTCGTGACCCTCCTCCAGTCCGAGTAGTGGCCCTTCATCCCTACCCTCTGTTTCCTACCCGACAACCAGTTTCTGATCCATCTATGCACGTCTCCATCCACCCCATGGTTTTTCAGTTTCCGGAGTAGACGTTCATGAGGCACCTTGTCAAAGGCTTTTTGGAAATCTAGGTACAGTAAAACCTTGGTTTGCGAGCATAATTCGTTCCAGAAGCATGCTTGTAATCCAAAGCACTCATATATCAAAGCGAATTTCCCCATAGGAAATAATGGAAACTCAGATGATTCGTTCCACAACCCAAAAACTTTAAGACAAAATACTATACGTACTTGTATTGCAAGACCTCGCTCATTTAGAACAGTCACTACACTCCCGCAGCGTCAGAGAGAGAAGAACCATTGGCACAGTTGTGATGTGTGTATACTGTATGTACTTGTATATCAAGTTAAAATTTAATACAATGTTTTGCTTGTCTTGCAAAACACTTGCAAACCAAGTTACTTGCAATCCAAGGTTTTACTGTACTTCTTTAGAACTTACTTGTTTTCTGGGGGATCACTTTAGTGCATATTTGTATTCCATTTCTCCACCCTCCCCCTCCCACCGGGGGCTTAAGGTGTTTGGATTGCCTCTGAGATGGGTCTGGGCATGGAAATTAAGATTTCATGGCATCAGTGCCCGTGAGTCCCCCTTTCTGCCTATTCGTTTTAACAGACATTAGGAAGCAAGGGAGTTGCAATACCTGTTTCATTTGGTTCATCGGGATGGTACCATGAAACCCTTTGTCCAGTTGTGTATAGAATATGGTTTGACTGGTAGGGATCATTTTGCATATTTGCAGATTCATCATTATGTGGCTTCCCTTCAGCAATCCAATTTGGGTGCTGATAGATGGGAAACACTGTCTGTGGCCTATACGCTGGACGCTCAAATGCAGGTGCCCCTCAGATTTCATCTTCGTTATCTGAAGGATGAGACCCCATTGCCTGACTATCAAACCACCTGGGCTCAGGATCTCAATGTTGTACTGTCTGATGATACTATTTTAACTGCTGTAACTAGACTGCCTTCTTTAAGGAAATATTTGTATTTTTTTTTAAATGCAATACAAATTGTTATTTCGACTGTTTGTTTCACCTAAGTGGGCATATCGAGCTAAGCTCCGCCCTTCTGCAGGTTGTGATTCATGTGGCCATTTGGAAACTACTCTTGGCCATATGTTTTGGTCCTGCCCGGCTGTTCAGGCCTTTTGGACTAGCTTGTTTGCCTTTATTGGACACATTTGGAAGATGACTGTTCGTCTCTCACCTGAACTTCTTTTTGGAGTTCCACCTCCTCATCACCCTAGACGATTTGTAAAATCGTGTATGACGTGCGCATTATATGCGTGAAAATACGGTAGTTATTAATAACTTGGGTTAACAGTAAAATAACACATCTTAACTGTAGTCCACATTGATAACGTCCCCCTCGTTTTACAAGAAGTGGATTGAGAACCGTTATTCTAGCACCGTAAAATATTTTTAGTTATGAATTTCAGTATCTATAACACTACAAATATAGCATCCCAGGCAACAGCAAAAACAGATGG
Organism: Geotrypetes seraphini; assembly: GCF_902459505.1. Classification (NCBI taxonomy): domain Eukaryota; kingdom Metazoa; phylum Chordata; class Amphibia; order Gymnophiona; family Dermophiidae; genus Geotrypetes; species Geotrypetes seraphini. Next base: position 36,489,787 of record NC_047101.1, read on the forward strand.
AGTTTCCATCCACTGCTGATTTCATTGTGAGAACCTCGATCCAGCAACAAAGACCTTATAACACCAGGAGTCAAAGCACAAATGCTGTTCAACCCACGAAATGCCTTCACCGTTGCACAGTGCTTTCTTAACCAACCTTACTCATTTACTGTCTGATTCTTTTTTGCTAATTTATTGACTGGGAAAAATGTTTTACTTAGATTACCGTATTTTCACGCATATAACGCATGCGTTATACAAGATTTTACAAACCGCGCAATAGCCATGCGCGTAATATCCGTGAGCGCGTTATACAATTGTTTTCTGTCTTGCTGGCGCCCTCCTCCATCTTCCTGCAGCGTTCGCTGAAAGCCGCAGGCAGCGGCTTCCATGCGCCTCCTGCGGCTGGGAAGCGTTCCCTCTGACGTCGTGACGTCAGAGGAACACCTGGGTCAGCCGCAAGAGGCACATAGAATCCGCTGCCCGCGGCTTTCAGCGAACGATGCAGGAAGATGGAGGAGGGCGCCAGCAAGATAGAAAACACCGCATCACAATAGAATAGGCATTACAATAGAAAACCTGGGAAACAAAATTACTTCATTGGTAATTTCCCTGCTGTCGGCATTTGCTGATAGTTAAAATAGCTCAGCTAATATGTCTTGTGAAGTCATTTTGCATACGAAGCAACAGTTAGATAAATAGGACTTAAATGCTGGCATGGATTATGAAAGTTCAATGAGGAGCATGCGCGGTATACGCGTGGGTGCGCTATACCAAAATTTTCTTACATAAATTCCTTGTTCCCGCGCGCTATACCCGTGTGCGCGTTATATGCATGAAAATACGGTAGTTTTACTGATGTCTTTTAAATTTAAGAGTAGAGTTTACATATAAAATGCCTCTTTGTGAAGGTCTCCAAATGGTTGCGATTCCAACATCCTAAACACTTCCGTTCCCCACTTCCCAGGATATCTGGTGTTGTTGCCTTCATCCTACCCTCTCAGTTGCGACTCTCTTTTCCTTCCACATAACAACTACCTGATTCCTTCTTTGTTGTTCACCAGTTTTTACCTTTCCACCATTACTACTTCCACCTTCGTTTTATCCAGTGCAGCACACTAATATCTCCTAAAAAATAGGCCAATGCTAAGAACTAATAAAATTTAATAGGTACATATAATAATAATAATAATAATAATAATTTTATTCTTATATACCGCCATACCCAGCGAGTTCTAGGCGGTTTACATTAATTAGATTAGGATCTGCATAGACATGTAGATTTACAACAGATTTATCGGATTTACAACAAATTTAGCCAAACTTGGCAGATGAAAAAGGAAGAATTACAACAAATTTAGCCAAACTTGGCAGATGAAGAAGGAAGATTTACAACAAATTTATCGGATTTACAACAAATTTAGCCAAACTTGGCAGATAAAGAAGTGAGAGGGTAGAAGAAGAAGGGGGAGATAGGAGCTATCATGAAGGAGGAGATGAGCCGAGCAAGGGGCCCTGAGATTATTTATTTAGCAAGAATGTGAGCCTTTGGGACAGTCAGGGAACTCTAATACTCTCTCTTCATCTTAATTAATCTTACTTATTGCATTTCTTCTGTTTCTACTGTAAACCGCTTAGAACTTCATGGTACAGCGGTATATAAGAAATAAAATTATTATTATTATTATTATCTGAAGGGTTGGTTAAGGGTCTTGTTTGCTGAAAAGGTAGGTTTTGAGTGATTTTCTGAAGTCGAGGTAGGTGGGGGCCTCGACTATCATTTGGGCTAGCCATGGGTTCAGCTTGGCTGCTTGGAAGGCGAGGGTTTTATCTAGGAATCTTTTGAGTTGACAAAGCATATAGAGATAATCGCATCCAAAGAATAAAAAAGAACAGTATAACAGAAGAATAATAAAAGATTTCATATAAAAGTAAAAATTACAAAAAAGAGACATTTTGATCAATGATAGCCCGCACGAAGGTTACTAGCCAAGACTAGTTCTAATGGCAAATAACCACGGGCACTTGAGATCTCTAGTCTCTACTAGTATTCCTAATATTGTTTAATCAGGGGTATACAACCTGCGGCCCAGTGAAGTGTTTTGTGCGGCCCCGGTCAAGGACGATGCAATGTTTTCCTCTGCTGCCCCCAGGTGTTTACCATCTTGCCGGCTCCCTCCTCTGTTTTGCTGCAGCGTTTGCGCGGCCCCAGAAACATTTTTTCCGGCCAATGTGGCCCAGGGAAGCCAAAAGGTCGGACACCTCTGGTCTTTCTCGATCTAGCATTGGCCTATTTTTTCTAGAATATTACCGTCATTCCTATCTACTTTAACAGAAGAAGGGCTAGGAATAGTACCATGGAGAATAGACATAAATAGGAATGAAAGTTAGGTAGACCTAAACTAAACTAAACCTTAGGTTTATATACTGCATCATCTCCAGGGTTGTGGAGCTCGGCACGGTTTACAGGAGTTGTATCATACAGGAGGGTATCATAGGGGCTACACAAGGTGAGGGGGATCGAACAGAGGCAGGGGCCCAGGAGGGGGCAAGAAAACCCAGAGGAAAAGCGGGGAAGTGGGGTGGCGGAAATGTGGGGAAGCTGAAAGCTACGAGGGTAAAGGCTGAGGGCAAAGCAGAAGTACAGGGAACAGGAGAGGCGGCCCAGGTGAATGCAGAGGTGGAGAAAAAACAACGGGACCTGCGGTGCTTATATGCAAATGCAAGAAGCCTCATGGCCAAGATGGGTGAACTAGAGGTCGTGGCCAAGGGGGAAGACCTAGATATAATTGGAATTACAGAAACATGGTGGACAGAGCAGAATCAATGGGATGTGGCGCTACCGGGGTACAAGCTCTACAGGAGAGACAGGACCCACAAGAAGGGGGGAGGCATAGCACTATATATAAAAGACTCTATCTACTCGGTCGGGATGGATATGGCAACAAAGGCAGAAGGGCTGGAATCGCTATGGGTCAAATTGCCGGGAAACAAGGGTGCAGACATAAAACTGGGGCTGTATTATCGCCCACCTGGTGCGCCGGAAGGAGTCGGACACGACTTGGAAGCTGAACTGAGACAGGAGTGCAGGACTGGAAGTGTAACAGTGATGGGGGACTTCAACTACCCGGGGATAGACTGGAGTACGGGTCACTCCAACTGCACTAGGGAAACAGGATTTGTAGAAGCTGTGAGGGACTGCTTTATGGAGCAACTGATCAGGGAACCGACGCGGGGGAGTGCTACTCTTGACCTCATCCTGAACGGATTAGGAGGGCCTGCAAGAGGGGTAGAAGTGGGAGGACCACTAGGCAACAGTGACCACAATGCGATCAGATTCACTTTAGAAAGGGGGACACCCATAGTAAGGAGGACCGCAACAACTGCGCTCAACTTCAAGAAGGGGAACTATGTTGCTATGAGGGAAATGGTGGGGAGGAAGCTCAGAAACATCTTTAGGATGGAGACTGTGGAAAGCGCCTGGACCCTATTCAGGGACACCCTGCAGGAAGCACAAAAAAAGTACGTCCCCAGTTTCAGGAAAGGCTGCAAGAACAAGCGGTCAAAGGACCCGATTTGGATCTCAGCAGAAGTAAAGAGGACAATAAACGACAAAAAAGTATCCTTCCGGAGATGGAAAAAGGATCCAACGGAGGAAAATCACCAGGCGCACAGGAAATGCCAAAAAGAATGCCACCGAGAGGTTAGAAAAGCAAAAGGGAAATACGAAGAGGGGCTGGCCAGGGAGGCGAAAAACTTCAAGGCATTCTTCAGTTACGTAAAGGGGAAACGACCAGCGAGAGAGGAGGTGGGGCCGTTGGACGATGGGGATAGGAGGGGAGTGATTAAAGAGGATAAAGAGGTAGCTGAGAGGCTGAACACGTTCTTCTCGTCGGTTTTCACGAGAGAAGACACATCTAATATACCGGACTCAGAGGAGCTCATGAGTGGGGAACAGGCTGAGAAATTGGAGCATATAGAGGTAAGTAAGGAGGATGTCCTCAAACAGATAGACAGGTTAAAATGCGGCAAATCACCGGGTCCGGACGGGATCCACCCGAGGGTTCTGAAGGAGCTAAGAAAAGAAATAGCGGGCACAATCCAGCATGTTTATAACCTATCCTTGAAAACTGGAGAGGTACCGGAGGACTGGAAATTGGCGAATGTCACACCTATCTTCAAAAAGGGATCGAGGGGTGACCCCGGGAACTACAGGCCGGTGAGCCTGACTTCAATTATAGGGAAGATGGTGGAAGCTATGATAAAGGACGGCATTTGCGAGCACATTGAGAGAAATGGCCTACTGAGAACAAGCCAGCACGGATTCTGTAAGGGAAGGTCATGCTTAACGAACCTTCTGTACTTCTTTGAGGGAATAAGCAGTCGGGTGGACAATGGGGAACCCATCAACATCATTTACCTCGATTTTCAAAAGGCTTTCGACAAGGTGCCACATGAAAGGCTGCTTAGGAAGCTGTGGAACCACGGGGTGGGAGGGGATGTGCACCGATGGATAGAGCACTGGTTGTCGGGTAGACTGCAGAGGGTCGGAGTGAAGGGCCAATATTCTGACTGGCGGGGAGTCACGAGCGGTGTGCCGCAGGGATCGGTGCTGGGGCCGTTACTCTTCAACATATTTATCAATGATCTGGAAAAGGAGGCAAAGTGTGAGGTCATAAAATTTGCAGACGATACCAAACTGTGCGGCAGGGTTAGCTCCAGGGAGGAGTGTGAGGACCTGCAAAGGGACCTAAACAAGCTGGAAGACTGGGCGAACAAATGGCAAATGCGCTTTAACGTGGAAAAATGCAAGGTCATGCATATAGGGAAAAAAAACCCGTTGTTCAACTACAAATTGGGGGGGGCATTGTTGGGAGAAAGCAGTCTTGAGAGAGACTTGGGAGTGCTGGTGGATGCATCACTGAAGCCATCTGCACAGTGCGCAGCGGCCTCAAAAAAAGCCAACAGGATGCTGGGCATCATAAAAAGGGGCATAACAACCAGGACGAGGGAAGTCATCTTGCCACTGTATCGAGCGATGGTGCGTCCGCATCTGGAATATTGCGTTCAATATTGGTCGCCGTACCTCAAGAAGGACATGGCGGTACTCGAGAGAGTCCAAAGGAGAGCAACGAAACTGGTAAGAGGGCTGGAACACTGCCCATATGCCGAGAGGTTGGATAGGCTGGGGCTCTTCTCTCTGGAAAAAAGGAGGCTCAGGGGTGATATGATAGAGACCTTCAAGATCATGAGGGGCATAGAGAGGGTGGATAGGGACAGATTCTTCAGGCTGAAGGGGACAACAGGTACGAGGGGGCATTCGGAGAAGCTGAAGGGAGATAGGTTCAAAACGAATGCAAGGAAGTTTTTTTTCACTCAAAGGGTCGTGGACACTTGGAATGCGCTACCGGAGGACGTGATTGGGCAGAGTACGGTACAAGGATTCAAACAGAGACTGGACGGATTCCTGAGGGATAAAGGGATCGTGGGATACTGAGAAAGCTAACCAGAAAATAAGTATAGAAACCCGACCAGGTCGTGCATGTGCAAGACCGGAGGGCTAGGACTTTGATGGGAAGATAGGACGCAATAGGAAACCAAGGTGGCATGGGGGCCCCTTCTGGTGATTTGGACAGGTCGTGACCTGTTTGGGCCGCCGCGGGAGCGGACTGCTGGGCAGGATGGACCTATGGTCTGACCCGGCGGAGGCACTGCTTATGTTCTTATGTTCTTAATGAGAAAGGAACTACAAGAAAAGGGCTAGATGAGGATTAGAGGAAAGAAGGAAGTTAGAGGGCTAGGATGTCAAATGAGGAGGGAAGTGTTAGATTTTTGAGAATAACCAGGTTTTCAGACCTCAACAAGTTTTCAGAAGAATGTGTTCATGATGAGTTAGGTACGTAAGCCAAAAGTAAATAAGTGATAAGGATAGATGGCACATATCTGAGGGGGATTGAACGAATATAAAAAAGTCCTGGTGTCTGGCCTTTTCAATGCGCCTTCAAGCACAGTGTTCTTGGAGGGTCGGAGATGGGTAGATATGGTTCCTCTTCAAAAAAAGCAGAAAATAGAGTTTGGGAACTACTGTAAATGCCAATAAAAATTACTTTAGCAGTGAGTAATTTAATGGAACTTCTGCTAAAACAGAGGATAGTGCAATTTCTGAAACCCTATGAATTATAGGATCAGAGGCACCATAGAGACCAAATGAAGCTTGATAAAGGGTCTAAAATTTGGCAGCTAATATTTAATGCTAAAAAATGCAGGGTTGTGCATTTGGGCTGCAACAACACAAGGGAGCAGTTCAATGTTGAAGTTCTTCTTACACAAAAGAAAAGTGGAATCTGTGAATGACCATAACCAGATGATCTCAAGAATGGAGTGTGTAGGAAATTTCTAGTCTTCCTTAAACACAATCACTCACAGGCCAAGGTTAAGAGGACTAGTTCTAGACTGCTAAGCAGGAAGACAAGACCAGAGCAGAGACAAGTCTGGGAGGCCCAGGGAACACAGGAACAGCCCTCCAGTGTACAGTATGCTTCCACAGTTATGTGTAAAGTAACAAAAGTGGTTTAAGCAGGAAAAGGTTATCATTGGAACACTGTAATTCCTGACCTCTTGCTTTTCTTTCTTTTAATATTGATTTTAAGTTGATGCACACTGTGATTTTTTTTTTTTTAATTGCAGGAGTTAGTCCCTTGTGAAGATTATAATTGACTTCTAAGAGTTTTTATTCTACGTTATCGCACCTGTGAGGAGAACAAGCTTCAACATATGTTTGTTTGATGTGATTTATCTATGGCTATGGAGGTACTGTGCCCCAACCCCTGCTTCTATTAACACAGTAGCCAAACAGGTTGATAAGGTAACGATAAAAGCCAGAATGGTATATAGGGCCAGAAGGAGAAAAGAGGCTATGGAAATACGTACCATAGCCTTTTTTCTCCTTCTGGCCCTATATACCATTCTGGCTTTTATCGTTACCTTATCAACCTGTTTGGCTACTGTGTTAATAGAAGCAGGGGTTGGGGCACAGTACCTCCATAGCCATAGATAAATCACATCAAACAAACATATGTTGAAGCTTGTTCTCCTCACAGGTGCGATAACGTAGAATAAAAACTCTTAGAAGTCAATTATAATCTTCACAAGGGACTAACTTCTATATAAGGGACTAACTTCTATATAAGGCTTTGGTAAAATCTAATGTGAAGTATTATGTGCAATTCTGGAGATCATACCTTTAAAATAATATAAATAGTATGAAGTAAGTCCAGAGAGTGGCTTCTAAAATAGTTAGTGGTCTTTGTCATAAGATATATGGGGACAGATCTAAAGGTCTATTCTAAATATGAATATTCTAAAAGACAGGCTGGTTAGGAGAAAATATGACAAAGACATTTATGTACCACCGAGGTATAAATTCACAAGAAACAGACCTCTTTCAAAGAAAAGCAAGATCTGGAATGAAAGGTCATGTGATGAGGGTAAAAGAGGGAAGACTCATGAGGAATGACTCAGGCTATGTGGAATAAATTACCTGTTTATTTAAGAAAGGAACTATCATAAAATATTTATAGTGCTTTTAAAGGAGCATTTATTTACGCATGCTTTTCCTGGAACATTGAAATACGAGCAGAGGAATCAGGTTGACTGAAGGCCTGTTTGTTTTTGCTTCAGATTCTTGATGCGATTGCTTTAGCGAGGATATTCTTATCTATTGTCTCTGTGTTTGCATTCTGTTTTCTCTCATGAGAAATTCCTTTCCTACTTTTAAATTTGTTTTAATGTAAATCACCTAGATCTATGCTATAGATCAGGGGGGGGGGGAGGGGGGTGGAGGTGTAAAAGCAGGTAGAACAAAATGTTTAAAACTTATGTCCTGAGGAAGTAGAGAAGTTATTTGAGGGAAGATGGCAGATAAAGACCCATGTAGATATTTCTGGGCCAGAAACCCAAAGCTATGCTCGGTACTGTGCATAAGTTCCATCTACTGGAGTCTCCATCAAAGCTCAATCCAGCCCATCTAAACCATCCCAGCCCATCCTCAACTGATGGCCATGTACGGGATACAGACTGTGTAAGTGTGCCAAGTATTGGCCTTAGTTCTTCAATATATACCATTATTTTCTGATTAGAGATCCTCTGTATTCATCCCATGCTTTATTAACTCTGTCACCATTTTCCTCACCACCCTCTCCCTCGGGAGCACATTCCAGGCATCAACCACCCTCTACCTAAAAAAGAATTTCCTAACATTACTCATGAGTCTACCACCCCTCAACCTCAGATTATGCCCTCTGGTTTTACCATTCTCCTTTCTCTGGAAAATATTTTGTTCTACGTTAATATTTGAATGTCTGAATCATTTCTCTCTGTCTTTCCTTTCCTCCAGGGTATACATATTCAGGGCTTCCAGTCTCTCCTCTTATGTCTTTTGGCACAGACCTCCTGCCATTTTTGTCACCTTTCTCTGGACCGCTTCAAATCTTCTTATGTACTTTGCCAGATATGGTCTCCAAAATTGAACACAATATGAGTGGGGCCTCAGCAACCACCTGTACAAGGGCATCAACACCTTTTTTCTACTGGTTACACCTCTTTCTATACAGCCTAGCATCCTTCGGGCAACAGCCATCGCCTTGTCACACTGTTCCTTTGCCTTTAGATCTTCAAACTATCACCCCAAGGCCCCTCTCATCATCCGTGCATATCATCCTCTTACCTCCCAGCATAAACGGTTCCTTCCAATTATTAATCCCCAAATGCATTGCTCTGCACTTCTTTGCATTGAATTTTAGTTGCCAGATATCAGACCATTCCTCTAACTTTTGCAGATCCATTTTCATGTTTTCCATTCCCTCCTTAATGTTTACTCTTACAAATCTTGATAACCACAAAGAGGCTTATTTTTCGCAGACAAGAGTACTAAAAAGGTTAGCTCACAATCTCTCCAATTCAGTTTCACAACACACTAATCTTACTTCAATTCAGCTAGATGAGGCAGCTAATTTATCATGCTCAAACCTTACAAAAATTGGTCGCTTAAATCTAAACACCACCTCATTTCTGACACTATTATTGAAAACAAATTCGACCTTCTTTATATTACAAAAACCTGGTTAAGTAAAGGTGAGGAGAGTTACTTAGCCTTTTCTTGTCCCCCTGGTTATACGTATCAATACAATCACTGACTATTAAAAAAAGGAGGGGGCTTAGCAGTAATTTATCGCTCTAATATACTGGCCAACTTTGAATTCTCACCCAACAATAGCAGCTCCTTGGAATACTTGAAAGTTAGATGCAAAGCCTCCTCTTCATCAAATTTTTTACTCGTATACATCCCTCCTCCCGTTAATGTTTCAGTTTTGACCCACTTGCAATCCATCATTTTGGACTTTTGTGTCACTTCAGTTAATCCCGTAATCCTAGGTGACTTCAACATTCATTTTGAATAATACTTCCACATCAGAAATTCTAACTTTTCTAAAGGAGTTAGATCTGTGCCCATTAATAACCAGTCCCACCTATATCGCCAGCCATACCCTAGATATGGTATTAACTTCAGTATCCCAATGTAATAGTTTCCAAGCATTTTCTATTGCACCTGTCCCTTGGTCTGAAAAAACAGCAGTATTTGAATCCATGTCACATTTATTTAACCCAACTTGAGATTCTGGCTTTTGGGACAATGAAAGCAGTGCTTTAAGCCATTGAGCTACCAGTCTTTTGTTTCAGCTAACTGTGAGATGATAGCTAAGCAGATTTTACCTTAGCAGATCACAAAGCAAAATATGATAGGGGAGTCAGAGAAACTGGAGTGGAAGGTGCTGTAGCTCAATGAGTAAAAGCGCTGTACTGATTTTCCAGAGGTTGTGAGTTCAACTCCCAGCCTGTCTTTTACTTGTAGCATTCTACTTTGCAGGTGCACCTTGATGATGTCACAATGAGGTCATCATTATGCTGCTGCATACTTCCATTTGTAATGAACTAGAAGCCACATTCAGGTCTGTTCTGTGTTTTATTCTGTTTTTAAGCTTGGCCAATTGAAATTATGGGATTTCCCTTTGGTTTAAAGAATGAGTTGATTGTAGCTATGTTTCAAGAGAAAGAGAGTGTTATTTAGTGCAAGGAATGACTTCTGAAAACCTCTCTCAAAGAACGTCTTTGGGATGTCCAGAGAAAGCTGATTGGATGACCTAGACTGGCTATCCTGCTAAAGTATTTCTGGAGCTTAAATTACAGCTATAAGAAGCCTATATGGTGCTCAGCTTTCCACTTCTTATAGGAGTTAGTGATACCATTGCTATACTAATTCAACTCCCACTCAGTCAAAAACTAATCTTATGCTTATCCTTTTAAACATAAATAGATAGTGGTGAGGACAAATATTCAAAAAAGTATATCTGAAGCTGAGAGGTCAAAATGACATATGTAACACAAGGAAAAGACTTCTCAGAATAAAGTTGACAAATAACGTTTGAATAAAATTCAAATATGACGAGGTAAATACACTTTAGTATACACTCAGATATGTGTAGCCCAGCCAAGAGCCGTAGCTCCTATAGCTGAACCCACTTGAAGAACTAGAGACAACGGCATCATGCCACAAAATTGTTCCTTCAAACTTATGACACTATTTTGTCCACACCACTCAACGATTCTCTGGCATTGAATTCATTGATCCCCTTTCTCTTGGGTTCCTTGAAAAAGATATCGAAACATGGTCCATGTCGGGACCTATTAATACACTATCAAGATAAGTAGGATTTAATTATCCTTTTTTGCCATTGAAAAGATTTTTGTTCAACAGTTAGGAAGATCACTTCACTTTATCACTTAAACAGTTATACACAGTGATGGGACGGTGGGTTCAGCTATAGGAGCTACGGCTCTTGGCTGGGCTACACATATCTGAGTGTATACTAAAGTGTATTTACCTCATCATATTTGAATTTTATTCAAACGTTTATTTGTCAACTTTATTCTGAGAAGTCTTTTCCTTGTGTTACATATATCCTTTTAAACATGGCATATTTTGTTACCTTTTTGGTTTTTATAGTGTTGGAAGTATACAATTCTGAAATCATGAAGAAAAAAGATATAACAGGGCAGTGTTCTGTCTCCTAGCAGAATTAACTGCCATTCACTACCTATAAAATGGGATAGTTTCTATAAAATGGGATACTCACGTGGGATCTTTAAGGAAGTAAACTCAGGGGGGAGGGATACTTGGAATGGGCAGACTTGGTGGGCTATAGCCCTTTTCTGCCGCTTTTTTTTCTATGTTTCTATAAGGAGTAGTCTAATCAAATCAGAATTGCTATTATTGTATGGTTCATTGTCTAGCACAGCGGATTAGCGTGAAGGTTAGCATGTCACATTTTTTCAATATGCACACTGATGTTCCCAGATCAACTCCCACTGAAATTAATATATTATAAATATCCTTTTAAACATGGTATACTGTGTTTATATTATCCTTTTAATGATGGTATACTTTGGGTTAATTGTGTTAAAGCTTACAGTCCTGAAATAATGATCAGTAAAATCAGTAAAAAAACACCTTTTTATATATAACATCGTAGGGACAGCTATATGAGGGCGTCTATATGGGGACGTCTATTTGAGATTTTAGGAAGCCGCATCTAATACGCGCTGGACGCAGTACGGACGTCTATACAATACCTAAGTAGCGCCTAAGTGACGCTAATTGGCACTTGCGCTTCGAGGACGTCTAAACCACGCCTAAAGTTAGGCGCACCTTACAGAATCTAGGCCTCAGTGCTAGCTAAATAATCAGATTTCCCCCACCCAGTGGTGTCAGTTCACATTTAAAATACACTGACCTGATCATTATAGCTCAATATTGATCAATGTGTTTCATGTACATTGCATTTTATGTATAGCAATAGTATTTATGCAAATATACAGTATCAAGATGCCATGTGGACAGAAATTGTTTTCTTTCCATATTAATTAGAATGTCTATATAACTCTTTGCTGCTAGTGATGATTCAGTATCCACAAATCATTGGCTGAAATCTTTATTTTTTTAAAAAAAATCTAATGGTAATTATTTTGGTGATATGCTGATCAATTTAAGTGCTAAAATATCCCTGGCATTGTGTTATTCTTGCATTTACTGAAAGAAAAATGCAAAAGGCCATCACACCTAATTTCCTCAAACCAATTAGTGTAAATAAGACTAATAACTATGAATTCTGATTTTCAGAGAATAAAAGATTACTTGAAACTGGAATGAATCATGAGCTACTAATCAAGCAATTTGCATAACATGATCCATGTGCAACAAATCTTGTATTGGCTCATGTTTAAAATAGAAATCCACTTTACTTAAATATAGAAACATAGAAACATGATGGCAGATAAAGGCCAAATGTTCGCAGTAACCATTATCTCTTTCTCTCTCTGAGAGATCCCACGTGCCTATCCCTCGCTTTCTTGAATTCAGACACAGTCTCTGTCTCCACCACCTCTTCCAGAAGACTGTTCCATGCATCTACCACCCTTTCCTTTAAAAAAGGAATTACCTTTAAAAAAGTATTTCCTCAGATTACTCCGGAGCCTATCACCTCTTAACTTCATCCTATGCCCTCTCATTGCAGAGTTTCCTTTCAAATGAAAGAGACTTGACTCATGTGTATTTACATTATATAGGTATTTAAACGTCTTTATCATATCTCCCCTCTCCTGCCTTTCCTCTAAAAGTACTGTATACATATTGAGGTCTTTAAGTCTGTCCTCATAAGCCTTATTACGAAGACCACACACCATTTTAGTAGCCTTCCTCTGGACCGACTCCATTCTTTTATATCTTTTTGAAGGTGCGGCCTCCAGAATTGTACACAATATTCTAAATGAGATCTCACCATAGTCTTTTAAGGGGTAGAGAATGACACGGTGACAAAATTCATCACCGTTCCCGTCCCCGCGGGAAACCATCTTCATGTCATTCTTTAAGGAGAGAGGGAAGAATCAGAGTATGAATGGCCACAACCATTGACCCGCAAGCTTTGCTTAGAAGAATGCTGGTGTAGAAGGACCGAGGTTGAAACAGACACTACAGAATGACAGTCTCTGGTATTGTGATGTCATAATGCCTCATTCCACCAGTGCCTAAGAGCCAATCACATCAGTGATGTCACAATGGCTTCATTATCCATGGCTCACATAAGAATCAGAGTATGGATGGCCACAACCACTGACCCTCAAGCTTTGCTCTGAAGAATGCTGGTGTAGAAGGACCGAGGTTGAAATAGACACTAGAAAATAACAAGGGATTATTTCCTGCGGTTATCCACGGGGACGGTGATGAATTTTATCACTGTGTCATTCTCTAGGGGCATCAATACCTCCTTTTTCCTACTGGCCATACCTCTCTTTATGCAACCTAGTGTCCTTCTAGCTTTATCCATCTTACCCCACCCCCTCCCATTTTACAAAACCATACAAGAAGTTCTTAGCACCGGCTGGTGCGCTGGATGTTCTGCACTGCTTCAACAGTCATAGAGATCCTATGAGCATCGAAAGCAGCGCAGAGCATTCAGCGCACCAGCCAGCACTAAAAACCGCTTCCACAGTTTTGTATAAGGGGGCTTAATGAAGTTAAATTGTTGTCAAAAATTGTCATATAATTTTGATGTACTCAAAAATGTGATAATTCAATGTAATATTTCAAAAGTTGTTAAATTCAAAATCTACTATAAATCTCATTATCCAATTTAACAACAATTATATTATTTTACTTTTTCATATTGCAATTACTGCACTATAACGCATTCCCCAGACATGCTCATTAAAATTTATTGCAATTTGTTTTAGCCTAACTTGACAGATTCAAAATATCCTGATCTTCACATATAATTACCAGACTATTGTGCTGACTAAGGGTTAGATTCACTAAGGGCACGGATCGGATCGGATCCGTGAGCGATCCAATCCATGTCTGGGGGGGCTGATTCATGCAAATGAGGGCGATCGGAATCAAGCCCCCAACTGACCAACCAGATCGCTCTACAGTGATCCCGATGCATGCGCTGGCCCTCCGTGCCCAGCAGACCAGGAAACCTACTTTTTTTTTTCTTTGCAAGCCTGTGGTTTTAACCTGCTTTAAACCCGCGGGTTAAAACCACGGGCTTGCACTGCGGGGAAGGGCAGAAGAATCGGGGCGGCAGGAGAGATTCGGGGTGAGAGCAGGGTGGCTGGAGAGATTTGGGGTGAGAGCAGGAGATCGGGGCAGAGAGCAGGGCGGCAGAAGGCAGGGCAGTTGGAAAAGACCTGAGTGACTGGTCCTCAGCAGTTGCTTATTTTTGATTGGTCAGCCCAGTCGGTGTCCTTCATTTTTTTTTTTTAGTGAATCGCTACATCTCTTCATTTGAATGCCGTTCCCCCTCATTTGCTTGCATGGATTGGAGGATGATTGGGATAGAGGTTAGTGAATCGGGTCGGAGGGAAATCGGGTCGCTAAGTGGTTGGAAGTTAATCGGTGGGCTTAGTGAATCTAGCCCTAAATGGACAAAAAGTCTTTAAACAGCAAATGGCAGACAAAAAAAAACTGTGGAAATAAACAACCGCTGTGCAGACTTTTCTCCTTCTCTGTCAGTCTAATAAGTTCCATAAGGGTCAGGCATTAATCTCTCATTAATCCCTAAAAGAGTCCTACTGTATTCCCTTTGTTACAGAATAAGGGGCTAGATTTACTAAGCAAACCGATCGTGTACTGATCGGTTTGCGAGCCCTTAGCGACCAGATTTCCCTCCTGCAGTATGCACTAACCTGTATAGCAATCCACTTCCAGTGTGTGCATGCAAATGAGGGGAACTGCATGCAAAGTAGGCAAGGACATGATTCACTAAACTTTTTTTCGATCCAACCGGGCTCGTAAAAAGCGACTGCTCGGGACCAGTCTCCGAAGCCCTTTGTGACTGTCTTGCCTTCTACCGCCCTGCTTTCTAACCTGTCAGACCCATCTCCTGCAGCCCCGAATGAGCCTGCCTGCCTGCAACGAGCCTGCCTGCCTGCCCTGAACCCCCTGCCTGCCTGCCCCAATCTCTCTTGCCTGCTCGCCCTGACTCTCCTGCTCTCTGCCGCCCTTCACCGCAGTGCAAGTCTGTGGTTTTAAAGAGGGGCTGCATGCCACAGTGCAGCACCAACTTTAAACCCGCAGGCTCGCACTGAAGGGAAGGAGGGAAGAGGCTGCCACCGCCACGTTTAAAGTAAAAAAAAAAAAAAAGTTGCAGCTAGGATGGGTCTGCGTATGTGCGCGGATCGCGCTTGCGTGATCCGTGCAGGCAGATGGGGGCGTTCCTCCGATTGCCCCCATCTGCATATTTTAGGTTAGTGAATTTGTCAGACCTGCCTCAGTCGGAAACGGATTGTTCCGATTTAGGCAGGTTAGTGAATCTAGCCCAAGGTCAGTTTCACATCTAATTAACAGACTAATGAGATGTTAATTGGCATTAGCAACCAATTATTGGCTACAATTCTTGTTAATTGGTTCTAATTGCCATTAATTAGCAGTTATGAATGGAACTGCCCATAGCCAGCATTCTATAAAATGTGCATGCAAAATCCATAGTGCACAAATGCAATGGTACATCAAGGTGTGTGCAGGACTTTCACGCACGTGGTACAGAATACTAGTAGTTATGCGCCTACCTGCCTACAGTTAGGTGCATACATTTGTACCAGATATTTGGCTAGTATAAGCGCTTGCATCTAAAGTTAGGTGAGTAACTGCAGACTTAGAATGTGCATAAAGGCCCCAATTCTGTAAACGGTGCCCTTATCGGCATCTACCTTAAAAGCGGTCACTGATCATGTATCAGTTATGCGATGGCGGAGTTTAGAGAATTGTGCTTCCGCCCTCCGGCAAAGGTAGGCACTGGAAATGTAGGCCAGGGTTTTCAAGGCCTATATTTCTGGCGCTTACCTTTGACGTGAATCATGCCTCTGGAATGCCAACCAGTGCCTAACACCGCTTCCGGCATTACCCAAACCTACAGTGGCATTAGGTGCAATTGAAGCGCCTTGACATTTATTTTAAATACAATTTTAAATGGCGTTTTGGACTTAACTTAGGCGCTGGTAGGGCTGTTTTAGAGAATCTGTAGAGCGGCAGCTTAAGTTACATAGACTTCCCCTGATGCAGCGAGTAGCGAAACAGGGCCTGTCGGGAGTCTTAATGAATGAAGATTAATGTGATAATCCTATGCTACCTAACTGGATTCTTGTCTCACCTGGAGAACTGTGACTTTAAGAGATAAGTTTTTTTGTCTAACTACTAGTCCCTTTGATTCTAACTAATAGTCGTTTTGCTAGTAGTATGTAGTGGAGTTTTTCTGACCAGGGATGTTTTCTCCTATGCTGCTTTAAGTTTTGTACGGCAGACATAGAGACCTCTTTATGAGGAAACTGAGGTCTTTTCTCCATATAACTACATATCCTTATCTCTAGTCTGTATTTCTCCATAGCAGTGAGCATTTATTGGAATACTTTTTGGTGGTGTGTCTTATTAATATTCCACTTGCTATTATATATATATATTATTTTATATCCAACCATATCTTTATATGCCTCTCTCAAGGAGATATGCATCTAGTTTGCTTTTGAAGCCTAGGACTGTCGATTCCACAATAATCTCCCCTGGGAGAGTATTCCAGATGTCAACCACTCTCTGTGTGAAGCAGAACTTCCTGATATTAGTCCTGAACTTGCCCCCCCCCCTTAGCTTCATTTCATGTCCTCTTGTCCGTGTCAAATTGGACAATGTAAATAATCTTCTCTGCTCTATTTTGTCGATTCCTTTCAGTATTTTGAAGGTACAATAAGCTCATGTTACAAAAAGCTTTAAAGAAGTCCCTACAGATGTTTTCAGGATATTCACAATACATATGTACAACATTTGCTTAGAGTGGCCACTACAATGTATATACCGTATATTCATCATACGTAGATACCCTAAAAAACCCAAACTGCTCAGTATCCTAAGTATCAGGTTCAAGACAACTGCTCAAAACTACCATTTATTTTTATAAATTGAGGCCTAGCACAGAAAAGGGAATAAATTCACCTAGCCCTGTTGCTAAAGGATTGTAAGTTATTGTCCTTTGGATCTAGCAGTCAGGCACATAATAGAGGTAATGCATTCAGACGCCAGGATTTGGGTGACTGGACATACGCCGCATGGGGGATTTTTATTGGCAGTGACAGCAGCAGTAACCTGAGTGTCTCAGTTGCAGGGTAATCTTGAATTACTTAGAGATCAAGGATATGTGGGGGAAAAGAAATGTAAGTCTCTGTTTAGTTATATTTATTTGACTCTTTATGGAGGACAATTTTATAACAGGCCACATATACATGAGGAACAAGCAGGTGCCTATTTTTAGCTTATTTTATATATATTTTTTTTTAAATGTTTATATGTCTTTATACCATACTAGGGACAAAGGGGTAATTCTATAACACAGATGCTAACATTTTTGCAGCCATTAAGAGCATAAGAATATAAGAATTGCCATACTGGGACAGACCGAAGGTCCATCAAGCCCATCTTCTGTTTCCAACAGTGGCCAACCCAGGTTCCAAGTACCTAGCTAGATCCCAAGTAGTAAAATAGATTTTATGCTACTTATCTAGGAATGAGCAGTGGATTTCCCCAACCATCTCAACAATGACCTCTTTCATCACATTCTCTGGCAACAAATTCCAGAGTTTGATTACACGTTGTGTGAAAAAATATTGTCTCCAGTATGTTTTAAATCTATTACTTAGTAGCTTCATTGCATGACCCCCCCCCCCCGTCCTAATAATTTATAGACCTCTATCATATGACCCAATAGCCATCTCTTCTCCAAGCTGAAGGGCCTTAGTCACTTTAGCCTTTCCTCATAGGGAAGTCATTCCATCACTGCTCTGTATTCATGGAAGAAAACTCTGGAGAAGGACCACAATTGGCTGGCAAAGTTACAAATGAGAAGAGAGTGGCTACCACACCGTTCACGGAGGAAAATGTTTATGAACAACTTGAAAAATTAAAGATGGACAAAGCAATGGGACCGGACGGGATCCATCCCAGGATACTGACGGAGCTCAGAGAGGTTCTGGCGGGCCCTCTTAAAGATCTGTTCAATAAATTATTGGAGACGGGACAGGTTCCATGGGATTGGGGATTGGAGAAGAGCTGATGTCCCTCTTCACAAAAGTGGTTGCAGAGATGAAGTGTGAAACTACAGGCTGGTAAACCTCACTTTTGTTATTGAAAAAATAATGGAAGCATTGCTAAAGGAAATCATAGTGAAGTTCCTAGAATCTAATGGGTTACAAGATCTGAGGCAACATGGGTTTACTAAAGGTAAATTGTGCCAAACAAATCTGATTGAATTCTTTGACTGGACAACCACAGAATTGGATATAGGACGAGCATTAGATGTTAATTTACTTAGATTTTAGCAAAGCCTTTGACACCGGTTCTTCATAGGAAGCTCCTGAATAAACTTGAAGGGCTAAATTTAGGACCCAAAGTTGTAAACTGGATTAGAAACTGGTTCACAGACAGATGTCAAAGGGTGGTGGCTAATGTAATTCACTCAGAGGAAGGAAGGGTGAGTAGTGAAGTGCCTCAGGGATCAGTGCTGGGGCTGATTCTGTTCAATATGTTTGTGAGTGACATTGCCAAAGGGTTAGAAGGTAAGGTTTGCCTTTTTGCAGATGTTACTAAGATTTGTAACAGGGTGGACGGTCTATATTAAGTTATGTTTTGTTAATCAGGTTTTCTATTCTGCCTTTACCTAACCCTGAAATACCAATAACGTCGACCACAGAAGCTCCCCCTTACATCGATCTTCAAGAAAGGTTCAAGGGGAGATCCGGAAACTACAGACCAGTGAGTCTGACTTCGGTACCGGGAAAGATGGTAGAGTCATTGATAAAGGACCGCATTATTGATCACCTTGACGGACACAGGCTGATGAGGACCAGTCAGCACGGTTTTAGCAAAGGCAGATCATATTTGACGAGCTTGCTGCACTTCTTTGAGGGAGTAAACAGACAGATACACAAGGGCGACCCAGTAGACGTTGTATATCTGGATTTTCAGAAGGCGCTTGACAAGGTTCCTCATGAACGACTACTTCGGAAAACTGCAAGCCATGGACTCGATGGTAAAATACTCATGTGGATTAAAAACTGGCTGGAGCATAGGAAACAGAGAGTGGGGGTAAATGGACAATACTCGGACTGGAAAAGCGTCACCAGTGGGGTGCCGCAGGGCTCAGTGCTTGGACCTGTGCTCTTCAACATCTTTATAAACGATCTGGACATTGGTATGACGAGTTAGGTGATTAAATTTGCGGATGATACAAAGTTATTCAGAGTAGTGAAGATGAAGGGGATTGTGAAGATCTGCAATGTGACATAATCAGGCTTGAGGAATGGGCATCAACATGGCAGATGAGGTTCAACGTGAATAAGTGAAAAATGATGCATGTAGGTAACAAAAATCTCATGCATGAATAGGAGGATGCCCGGGGCGGTACTTGGAAAGACCTCCCAAGAAAGAGACTTGGGAGTTCTGAACGACAAGTCGATGAAGCCATTAGCACAATGTGCGTTGCCAGCGAAAAGGGCGAACAGAATGCTAGGAATGATAAAGAAGGGGATCACGAACAGATTGGAGAGGGTTATCATGCCGCTGTATCGGGCCATGGTGTGCCCTCACCTGGAGTACTGCATCCAACACTGGTCACCATACATAAAAAAGGACATGGTACTGATTTCCAATTGTGGAGGATCATTTGAATCGTAAGGGCAATCAATATGTTAAGGAGTGATTGTTGACTAGAGGTAAGTGGGTCATTCACTGCTAGTGATCTAAAAAGAAGAACGTCAAAAGTGAAAGCAGACGTGACTGGTAGTATACGCCGAATAAGATCCCAAACTGTAGTCCAGAATGAAGCAAGAATGGGGCATTTGTAGATCATATGATAAAGATTGCCCATTTCCTTAGAACAGTGCCAACAAAGATTAGAGTCCCGAAGACCTGCTCGAAACAGCTTTTGAGGTGTCCAAAAAACATGGTATGCTAAAAAGTAGAGTGATTGAGTCAGGCTGGCAGAGGCGGTAGGACGAATAATTTTACAGAAGTATCGTGTCCAATCCTCATCAGAGCCATGCCAAGAAACAAAATTCGCCCAAGCATTAGTAGTCCTGTTGGATCTGGGAAATAGATGTGATCTAAGTTCTTTAAAAAAAAGAGAGGTAGAATGACCTAAGAAGAAGCCCTGTTGAGAAAGAGTAATAAGACGGGATGTCGGAGAATAGGTGAAAGTTGAAGGAGAACATTTTTTCAGACAGTGAGAGAGTTGAAGCCAGTGGTAACATTCTGAGGGGGGTAGGTTGAATTTATCCATAATCTGAGAGAATGACAATAAAGTATCTTCATTCATTACCTGGCTCAGTGACCAAATACCTTTATCAACCCATAAGTGCCAATAAATGAAGCGATTCTCAATGTTGAATAGGGAATTGCACCACAGAGGAGCCGATAAAATGTGTCTTTTATCAGAGTTGGAGATGGCATCGAATTGTTGTATAGCCTGAAGAGTAGCAGAAATAGTGACAGATTTGGATGTAAGCGAGGACGGGGAAATGTATGGTAAACAAGATATAGGAATAGGGTTTGAAAGAACTTGTTCAATGTGATTCCCTCAACATTGTGTTTTGGTGGAATTCGGTTCTCATGACCCATTCATATGAAATCAAAGCAGCGGAGTTTTCTAACAGATCCTTATCCATATCTCGTATCTGGGAACCTATACAACATTTTTCCCTGTAACCGTTGACTTTTCAGATGGTTAGTTTCTAAATTACAGCTATTTATATTTGATACTTAAATATATCTTATGGATGTTGATGCCCGCCCTGCTCTCTACTCCTTCTAATTCTTCTCCTTCCTTTTCACTTATCCAGCTTAACTGCTTTTAATAACCTGATTTCTTCCTCTTTCTACTTTCCTCCTCCTCTCCAGGATTAGGATTCATTTGACATTGGGATATCATGGTACCTTATTATTGTTAGGTTATTCTACCATTCTCCTTTATGTTATGACTCCAAAGTGTACGAAACCATCATTCTTACCAGTGCATATGTATTTTTCTCAATGTATTTCTTACCGAATACTTTATGTGTTATTGTATTTTTTTTAAAAAATCAATAAACATATTTGAACTCAAAAAAGGACATGGTACTACTCGAAAGGGTCCAGAGAAGAGTGATTAAGATGGTTAAGGGGCTGGAGGAGTTGCCGTACAGTGAAAGATTAGAGAAACTGGGCCTCTTCTCCCTCGAACAGAGGAGATTGAGAGGGGACATGATCGAAATATTCAAGGTACTGAAGGGAATAGACTTAGTAGATAAGGACAGGTTGTTCACCCTCTCCAAGGTAGGGAGAATGAGAGGGCACTCTCTAAAATTGAAAGGGGATAGATTTTGTACGAACATAAGGAAGTTCTTCTTCACCCAGAGAGTGGTAGAAAACTGGAATGCTCTTCCGGAGTCTGTCATAGGGTAAAACACCCTCCAGGGATTCAAGTCAAAGTTAGACAAGTTCCTGCTGAACCATAACGTATGCAGGCAGGGCTAGTCTTAGTTAGGGCGCTGGTCTTTGACCAGAGGGCCGCCGCATGAGCGGACTGCTGGGCATGATTGACCACAGGTCTGACCCAGCAATGGCAATTCTTATGTTCTTATGTACTTACTCATGGATTGTAAGGCATAGTAACATAGCAAAGGAGAAGAAGGCAGCGTGCTCTGGTAGCCGGACTGAGAGAGGGAGAGTCGGAGACACAGAGTTCTGCGCAGGGGAAGGAGGCAGGAAGAAGCACAGGACTCGGGGAAGCGGCGAGAGTACGCTCCGCCCACCCCCACCGCGTCAGAGGCAGCGTCGGACTCCCCCTTGAAAGGGGGCGGAGCCAACGCGGCGAGCGCTGAATCGAGTTGCCAGAGCAAAGGAGAAGAAGGCAGCGTGCTCTGGTAGCCGGACTGAGAGAGGGAGAGTCGGAGACACAGAGTTCTGCGCAGGGGAAGGAGGCAGGAAGAAGCACAGGACTCGGGGAAGCGGCGAGAGTACGCTCCGCCCACCCCCACCGTGTCAGAGGCAGCGTCGGACTCCCCCTTGAAAGGGGGCGGAGCCAATGCGGCGAGCGCTGAATCGGGTTGCCAGAGCAAAGGAGAAGAAGGCAGCGTGCTCTGGTAGCCGGACTGAGAGAGGGAGAGTCGGAGACACAGAGTTCTGCGCAGGGGAAGGAGGCAGGAAGAAGCACAGGACTCGGGGAAGCGGCGAGAGTACGCTCCGCCCACCCCCACCGCGTCAGAGGCAGCGTCGGACTCCCCCTTGAAAGGGGGCGGAGCCAACGGCGCGCAGCCGTTCGGCGCGCAGCGAAGGCAAGCGGCAAAGGCGCTTGCCTTAGCGAGAGCGCCTTTGCGAAGGTCCTTTGAGAAGGGACAAGGCAACGGAGTAAGACAGAAGGTAAAGAAGCGACAAGTACAGAAGGAAAGCACAGAAGGTAAGAAAGAGACAGACACAAAGGGCCAAGCCGTTCACACAAGTATAACAAGCAGGCAGAGGGAGAGAGTGAGAGAGAGGACACCAGCGGCTGGAAGACAGAGAGAGGACCCCAGCAGCAGGTAGAGAGAGAGAGAGAGACACCAGCACAGAGCACCAACACAGAGAGAGAAGAGACAGAGAGGACACCACCAACAGGCAGTGAGCGAGAGGACACCAGAGACAGTTAGTGAAAGAAAGAGAGGGCACCAGCACAAAGAGAGAGTCAGGGAGGACACCAACAGCAGATAGGGAGAGAGAAAGGACACAAAGCGGGCACAAGTCACAAGTAATCTCAACTGATATCTTAAAGAAGGAACAACAATGGAAGCAGAAGGAAGCCAGAAGATGAGCTTTCCAGTGTTCTGCACAGACTGTCATATGTACGACTATCTCCCCTCGGGGAGACAGTCGTATGTATGCAGTCGGTGTCAGGAACTGAAAAGCTTGAAGAAGGAGGTCAAGCGACTAGAGGACAAGATTCAGGAGCTAGAAGGATTTCACGCCACGGAGAGACACATTGAGGAGGAAGTCAGGGAACTCGAGAGATTCATTGAAGAGGCATACAGGACGAAGGTGGAAGAGAACGAACTTCAGATGAAAGAGGAAGCTACACGGATACCAACATGCAAGGGAGAGCAAGAAGAAGATTACCTCAAGGATGACACCCACAGAGGGCTATCGCAAGAGGGGGAGATTTTGGCTAGTCGAGGCCCAAAAGAAGAAAGAGTGAAGTACATTGAGGACATTGACCTGAGACCAAAGCGAAAATTGAAGAGAGGAAAGTCAGCGATCCTAGTGGGAGACTCGATCCTTAGGCATGTGGACAGCCACATAGCAGGAGGGAGAGAGGACCGACTGGTGACCTGCCTTCCGGGAGCAAGAACCAAGGACATCGTGGACAAAATTGAAATGATCCTGGAAGGGGCGGAGACAGAAGAGACCGCTGTAGTGATCCACATCGGGACGAACGATGTCAGCAGGAGAGACTACAAAAGAAGCACGCTGTTAGAACAATTCAAGATTCTGGGAAGGAAGCTGAAGATGAGGGCCCAGAAGATAGTGTTCTCAGAGATCCTACCAGTACCGAGGGCAGATGTGAAAAGGCAGGAGGAACTACAATCAATAAATACGTGGATGAGGAGATGGTGTGAGGAAGAAGGATTCCACTTCGTGAGGAACTGGACAGCGTTCTGGGGCAAGAGCAAGCTATACAGGAAAGATGGACTGCACCTGAGCGCAGCAGGAACTAGACTCCTAGCAAACAACGTCAAGAGAGGAATAGAACAGGCTTTAAACTAAGAAGAAGGGGAAAGCCGACAGTTGACAAAGGGTCGACGATTCGGAAGACGGTATCCTGTGAAGATACCGAGGGGAAAAATGGCTGGGAAGGAACAAGGGACAAACTGCAGGAGTCGACTAACCCAGAAGAAGTGGTTACAATGTCTGCAGCAAAAGAGAAGAAAATATGGACTGAAACACAGGGAAAAGAAAGGAGGACAGCAAAATACCAGGATCTAAAGTGCATATATGCTAATGCAAGGAGCCTAAGAAACAAAATGGGGGAACTAGAAGCCTTGGTCAACGCAGAAGACATCGACATCATTGGAATCTCTGAAACATGGTGGAATGAGGAAAGCAAATGGGATACAGCACTACCGGGATACAAGCTCTATCGCCAGGACAGAACAGAACAAAAAGGAGGTGGAATAGCCCTATACATAAAAGAAGGTATACAATCCACACAAAAGGACACAGCAGAGACGGCCAGCAAGCCGGAATCTCTATGGGTTAAAATACCGGGAAGGAAAGGGCCTGAAATAAAGATGGGCCTATTTTATCGCCCACCGGGGCAAACCAGAGATATCGATGAGGAAATGGAAGCCGAGATGAAGCGTGAATGCAAAAGTGGCAACACGGTTATTATGGGAGACTTCAACTACCCTGGGATAGACTGGAGGCTTGGAAGCTCGAAATGCACTAGGGAGACAAAATTCCTGGAAGCTACACAGGATTGTTTCATGGAACAGCTTGTTAGAGAACCGACGAGAGGAAATGCCACTCTGGATCTAATCCTAAATGGGTTAAGGGGACCTGCAAAGGAAGTAGAAGTAGTGGGACCGTTGGGAAACAGCGATCATAATATGATTAAGTTCAAGGTTGAGGTAGGAGTGTCAAAAGGCAAGAGATCCATTGCGACAACTTTTAACTTCAGGAAAGGAAACTACGAAGCAATGAGGGAAATGGTAAGGAAGAAACTTAGGAACACTTCCAAAACATGGCTAACGGTAAATCATGCCTGGTCCTTCTTCAGGGACATGGTGAGCGAGGCGCAAAATCTGTATATCCCCAGATTCAGGAAGGGGTGTAAAAAGAATCGAACAAAAGCCCCGGCGTGGATAACCAAAACAGTGAAGGAAGCGATAGGCAATAAGAAAAAATCATTCAAGAAATGGAAAAAGGACAAAACTGAGGGGAACTGGAAAGAGCACAAGAAGCATCAAAAAGAATGTCACCGTGAGGTTCGGAAAGCCAAAAGAGAGTATGAAGAGAGGCTAGCCAGGGAAGCAAGAAATTTCAAACCATTCTTCAGATATGTTAAAGGGAAGCAGCCGGCTAGAGAGGAAGTGGGACCGCTGGACGACGGAGACAGGAAGGGAGTGGTGAAGGAGGAGAAGGTAGTGGCAGAAAAGCTTAACATGTTCTTCTCATCTGTATTTACAAACGAAAACACGTCCAACATACCGGAACCTGAGCAATTCTTCAACGGAAGTCAGGCAGAAAAATTAACATCCATAGAAGTGAGCCTTGAGGACGTTTGTAGGCAGATAGAAAAACTAAAAACAGACAAATCCCCGGGTCCGGATGGCATACATCCAAGGGTTCTGAAGGAATTAAAGGAGGAGATAACGGAACTACTGCAGCAAATTTGCAACTTATCCCTGAAAACAGGCGAGATCCCGGAAGATTGGAAGATAGCCAACGTTACGCCCATCTTTAAAAAGGGATCAAGAGGTGACCCGGGAAACTACAGGCCGGTGAGCCTGACTTCGGTTCCGGGGAAAATGGCAGAAGCACTGATAAAAGAAAACATCGATCAACATTTTGAAAAAAATGAACTTCTGATAACCAGCCAGCATGGTTTCTGCAAGGGAAGATCGTGCCTAACGAACTTATTGCACTTCTTCGAAGGGATCAACAAACGGATGGACAAAGGAGACCCCATAGACATCATATATCTAGATTTCCAAAAAGCCTTTGACAAGGTGCCCCATGAACGTCTACTCCGGAAACTGAAGAACCATGGGGTGGAAGGAGACGTACATAGATGGATCAGAAACTGGTTGGAGGGTAGAAAACAAAGGGTAGGAGTGAAGGGTCACTACTCCGACTGGAGGAGGGTCACGAGTGGTGTCCCGCAGGGCTCGGTGCTCGGGCCGCTGCTATTTAATATCTTCATAAATGATCTAGAAACAGGAACGAAGTGCGAGATAATAAAATTTGCAGACGACACCAAACTATTTAATGGAGCTCGGACTACAGAGGACTGCGAAAAGTTGCAAAGGGACTTGAACAAATTAGAAGAATGGGCGGTGAAATGGCAGATGAAGTTCAACATTGAAAAATGTAAAGTATTACATGTGGGGAGCAGAAACTCGAGGTACAACTATACAATGGGAGGGATGTTATTGAATAAGAGTACCCAGGAAAGGGACTTGGGGGTAATGGTGGATATGACAATGAAGCCGTCGGCACAGTGTGCAGCGGCCGCTAAGAGAGCGAATAGAATGCTTGGTATAATCAAAAAGGGTATTACAGCCAGAACGAAAGAAGTTATCCTGCCGTTGTATCGGGCGATGGTGCGCCCGCATTTGGAGTACTGCGTCCAATATTGGTCGCCGTATCTTAAGAAGGATATGGCGTTAGTCGAGAGGGTTCAAAGGAGAGCAACACGTCTGATAATAGGTATGGAAAACCTGTCATATTCTGAGAGATTGGAGAAGCTGGGTCTCTTTTCCCTGGAGAAGAGGAGACTTAGAGGGGATATGATAGAGACTTACAAGATCATGAAGGGCATAGAGAGAGTAGAGAGGGACAGATTCTTCGAACTTTCGAAAAATAAGAGAACAAGAGGGCATTCGGAAAAGTTGAAAGGGGACAGATTCAAAACAAATGCTAGGAAGTTCTTCTTTACCCAACGTGTGGTGGACACCTGGAATGCGCTTCCAGAGGACGTTATAAGGCAGAGTACGGTACTGGGGTTCAAGAAAGGATTGGACAAATTCCTACTGGAAATGGGGATAGAGGGGTATAGATAGAAGATTACTGCACAGGTCCTGGACCTGTTGGGCCGCCGCGTGAGCGGACTGCTGGGCACGATGGACCTCGGGTCTGACCCAGCAGAGGCATTTCTTATGTTCTTATGTTCTTTTATTAAGGCACTTTTTTCCCCCTAAAAAAGGATGGGATCTTTTTAACTTAAACTTTAGACAAGGATTGAACTATTTTAAATTTATACCCTCCTCCTTTTGTAATTTACCTTTGTTCTCTTTTCTGTCGACATATCGTATTTTTTACCTATATTCCATATGTATCTTGCTGATTGTCTATTTTGTAATCCCTGTATTTGACTTTTTAATTATATTTACTTTTATGTCAACTGCTCAGATATTTGATGAACAGTATGTCGAGATGAAACTTAATTTAGAAACTTACAATCTGGCCCAAGCCAATGGAGCAATTACTAATCATTGTTGCCAATGTGATTGCAATGTCCTACTTGGAAAATAGGGGAGAAGCATTTTAGAAAGGTAGTGTGTTAAACCTAGATAAAGCTTTATGAACCAAGACCAATAATTTAAATTTCATTTGATAAGTTCACGGTAACCACAGGGCTTCTTTTAACAAGGGAATCACACGAGGGAACCTATATGCCCCCTTAATTAATCTTTTATAGGGTCTAAAGTTTATTAACATGCTTATCTCGGTAGGCCATTAAACTGAATTGCCACAGTCCGGTTTGCTTAAAACTAATGCATGAGTCAATCTGAGCAGTGACGGAGCATTTATGATTGATTAGAATGATCTAATGAAATGTAAAAAAAGCAAAATAACTTCTAATTGTCATTGCAATGTGAGGATCAATGGATAATTTGGAGTCTAGGGTTATATTTAAAATTTCCACAGAATTGGCAGAGTATGTCCTAATAACTGTGGTGCTATTGAGAGTATGGGGGTCACCTGTAATCCATATAGCCTTGCATTTAGTTGGATTCAAATTAAACTGATGATCATTCAACCAAGCTATCATTTTTTCAAGACCTAAACTAATGGCAGATAGTTCAAGATATTCTGAGTCTACATGTGTGACTAGTTGTACATCATCCACATAGAAAAAGCAAATTTTTGTCCAGGCAGCCTGCATTCTTAGCAAACCATTCAGACAGCTAAGCATAGCAGAGGGGCTCTTCTAAGAACTACTGTAGTGAATTTCACATACCTCCCAGGAACAGATGTCACTATATCTTGCTTATATTGTAAGATGAACCCTAAAAAACTTACTGTATCTACTTGTAGACCACAGCAAGTGTCATCTTAATGTAGGTACAGTAGGTTTTTGAGGGCTCTGTACCTGAAACTTTTAATTTGAAATTCACTGAAGTAATCTCTGCTCTCTGAGTTCAAATGTCTGTGTTAACATCTGAAGCTGCTTGGGCTGAGAACTTTTCAGCACCCCCTCATAATACAGGTTAGAATATACTGTTCTTTTTTTTACATCTTTGGGTGGTGGGAGGGGATCTTTGACCACTGGGGGAGTAAGGGGGGGTTATGTTTTATCCTTCCAATGGTGTTCTGGTCAGTTTGGGAATCTTTTTAGCATTTAGAGTCTTTTAAAACAAGTCTAGCTCCAAACATCTAAAAAAAAAAAAAAAAAGACCAAGACCTTTTGTTAAAGGTTTGATTATGCCTGATGAGTGTCCAAGTTCTAAGCCCACCCACAATACATCTCTAACATGCCCCCTTAAGATTTGGATGCACTAAATATAAGACAACCAGAAAGACATCTAGAAAGTCTTTTTTGTTTTAGAATGTCCACATTTCTGGTAAAGACTGGACACACTTATTTTTGTTTGAAGCCATTCTTTTAAAGGTCAACTTAATAGCATGTAAGACTTTCAGATGGCTATTTAAATATCCATTCAATGGAAATAGGAACTTCTTCCTTATTCCAATTAGCAATCTGTTATATCACTTATTATTATTAGACCCTCAGCGTCACCACTCAGAACTCAAACATATCACTGTTCTGAGCTTTACGTGACCAATCCTCACTGGGTCCAAGTTTTACTTATTTTCACTTTTTCAAGAGTTTTATATATTTAAATACTTATAACTTTCTCATACATTTACTTCATTTTAGTTAGCTTATTTTACTTAGCTTTAATGTAGTTGTCTCTGGTAGAGATATTTTTAGATCAAGCAGGGTGACATAGCCGACATGTTTCGCGGGAAACCGCTTTATCAAGGCTCCACCCCTTTTAGCACTATCGACCTCCTCAACTGCTCCTCCTCGATAGTGCTAAAAGGGGTGGAGCCTTGATAAAGCGGTTTCTCGCGAAACATGTCGGCTATGTCACCCTGCTTGATCTAAAAATATCTCTACCAGAGACAACTACATTAAAGCTAAGTAAAATAAGCTAACTAAAATGAAGTAAATGTATGAGAAAGTTATAAGTATTTAAATATATAAAACTCTTGAAAAAGTGAAAATAAGTAAAACTTGGACCCAGTGAGGATTGGTCACGTAAAGCTCAGAACAGTGATATGTTTGAGTTCTGAGTGGTGACGCTGAGGGTCTAATAATAATAAGTGATATAACAGATTGCTAATTGGAATAAGGAAGAAGTTCCTATTTCCATTGAATGATTCTTTTAAAGGTAACATTTTTATATTCTGACCAAAACCAACTCAGACTGCTCCTTCCCTTTAGTAATAATACATAGTAATAGCAGATCTTAGCTCCGCTTCCTTTAAATGCCGTGGCATTTGGAGAAAGAACTTTATAATCAAACATTTTATTTTATTTTTTTTCAAAAAAAGTACAAATACAGCGTTTCATAAATAACTGGTACATGAAATGGTTACCAAAGCATTGTGAGCTTAACAATGAAAGTAGCACTTCATGTGTATGAGCAACATCTGTTTTAGTTCTCCAGGATTTCCATTAAATTTTGCTTAAAAATGGTTTGCATAAATGACAGCAATCCGCAGTTCTGTTTGATTTAACAGCTTTTCACCAGCAGGTCTGCCTGAATACCTGACAGAGGGGGCCTTCCTTGTGGTAGCAAAATGTACTATTGGCTTCTATAGTGCATTATCAAGGCTGTACTTTTTGTTTTAAATCCTTAGAAGTGCCACTGGGTCTTTTGGCTGTTCTGCTATTGACTTGGCATAGCATCGAATTACCGTGGATAATAAGCATATATGTCTTGTATATATAAGGTCTTGAAAGTGTGTGTACAACAGCATTTTATCCAACAGGATTTCATACTGACTCTATGGAAAGTGTTATTCCCTTGTACATAAGCAGCTGAAGGTAGTAGATTTTCTACATTAAAACTTCTTTTCAGCTTGTAATCAAGTGAATTTCATATTTGGAAGCAAATATTGAAACATTAAGGGACTCATTTTTAAAAAAGAAGAATGTCCCAAAACCTGGCATAAAGGGGAAAATGGATGTTCTCTCACAAAATCCTTCCAATTTGCTATTTTTGAAATCTATTTTTACGTGGATTTCTATGCTGTTCAACCACAGTTCGTCTGAATCTCAAGAGGGCAGGTTAGAGGTGTGGTTTGGGTGAGACTAGGGTAGGCTTATGACCTAGACGTTTTTCAGCCATAACCGAACATTTTAGAATTCATCCAGGGCACAATTTGGATGTTTTGGGTTTAGACCCATGTTAACAACAAAAAGGTGCCCAAACTGATCAGTTGACCACTGGAGGGATATAAGCATGACCCCCCCCCCCACACACACACACACACACAGTCCCCCAGTGATCACTGAGCCCCTCCTACCCCCAAAGATGTAAATGAAACAATACATAGCAGCTGGTTAGACAGCTTCATATGTTTTGGAGACCATATCTGGCGAAGGACGTAAGAAGACTTGAAGCAGTCCAGAGGAGGGCGACGAAAATGATAGAAGGCTTGCGCCAGAAGACGTATGAGGAGAGACTGGAAGCCCTGAATATGTATACCCTAGAGCAGTGTTTTTCAACCTTTTTACACCTATGGACTGGCAGAAATAAAAGAATTATTCTGTGGACCGGCATCGGTCCATGGACTGGTGGTTGAAGAACACTGGGCTAAGTCGTAGGCCAGACCCCGCCCATCTCTATCCAATCTCCACCCCAGACCCCGCCCCTATAATAGTACTAATTGCATTGCACGTCCCGTGCCTCATCTGCAAGCCTTCCCTCTCACATTGCAACGTCAGAGAGAAGGTTTCCAGTTCAGGTGCAGGATGCCCGTAGGAGCCACTGCCCGTGGTTTTGTGCACTGAATCAATTAGGAAGAGGGAGCTGTCTCGACGATAACGTCGCATCGATCGCACTGTGGACCGGTGGTTGAAGAACACTGTTTTGGGCCTGATGCACGTGCTGGCCCTGTGGACCGGCAGGAAATTTCTGTGGACCGGCACTGGTCCATGGACCGGTGGTTGAAGAACACTGCTCTAGTAACCCCATATTTTTAGCTTGAGCCAAACATATATATTCTTTTGGCAGGAACTCAATTTTCTCATCCTGTCCCCGTGAGTTTGGTCGCTGTCTCTGCCTTAACCGCAGAAGCCTTATGATTTTAAAGTGTTTGAGGCTTGTGTAGATGAGGACGGAGCTTGCAGAAATGGGGCAGGGACAGGAATAGAACTTGCTGGGACGGGACGGGAAAATTAGTTCCCGTGGGGATGATGAAAAATTTGTCCCCGCATCATTCTCTTGTTTGAACTATATATATAGAAATATAGAAACATAGAAATAGACAGCAGATAAGGGCCAGGGCCCATCTAGTCTGCCCACCCCAATGACCCTCCCCTACCTTTCTCTGTGAATAGATCCCACGTGTCGATCACATTTGGCCTTAAAATCAGGCACGCTGCTGGCCTCAATCACCTGAAGTGGAAGACTGTTCCAGCGATCAACCACCCTTTCAGTGAAAAAGAATTTCCTGGTGTCCCCGTGCAGTTTCCCGCCCCTGATTTTCCACAGATGCCCCCTTGTTGCCGCGGGACCCTTGAAAAAGAAGATATCTTCTTCCACCTCGATGCGGCCCGTGAGATACTTGAATGTCTCGATCATGTCACCCATCTCTCTGCGTTCCTCTGCTTATTATTTCCAAATTAGCACCAATTAGTTAATTATGTTGCGTACGCAAATGCCCCCCATTGTGCACCTAAGTTTCAACGCCATTTATAGAATTTGGGGTATGTTATTATTATTGCTAAATGAACACTAAAGATTTCACCTTTCCAATACAAAAAGATAACATAAGAACATAACATAAGAACATAAGAAACGCCTTCACCGGATCAGACCGAGGTCCATCTAGTCCGGTGCCCCGCACACGCGGCGGCCCATTTAGGTACTCCTTTTTGGAGACCCGACTTTACCATTATCCCTCAATATGATATGCAAGAAAGTGTGCATCCAACTTGCGCTTGAATCCCAGTACCGTCGTCTCCGCCACAACCTCCTCCGGGAGTGCAATCCAAGCACCCACCACTCGCTGTGTGAAACAGTACTTCCTGACATTTGTCCTGAACCTGCTGCCACTCAGTTTCAGGCTATGACCTCTTGTCCGTGTCACATCCGAGAATGTTAGCAATGCTGCTTCTTGGTCTATCTTATCAAATCCTTTTAATATTTTAAAAGTCTCTATCAAATCCCCTCTCAGTCTTCTCTTCTCGAGGGTAAACAGTCCCAGTTTCCTGAGTCGTTCTTTGTAGCTCAAATGCTCCATCCCTTTGACAAGTTTCGTGGCTCGCCTCTGCACTTTCTCCAACAGAGTTATATCCCTCTTGAGGTATGGAGACCAGTGTTGGACACAATATTCCAAGTGCGGTCTGACCATTGTTCTATAAAGTGGCATTATGACATCTTCCGATCTACTCATGATCCCCTTCTTAATTATGCCTAACATCCTGTTTGCTTTCTTCGCCGCCGCCGCACATTGTACCGATGGCTTTAGGGTATTGTCAATCAGTACCCCCAAATCCCTTTCTTGTTCGCATTTTGCTAATGTCACCCCCAACATCTTGTACTCGTGTTCTGTGTTTTTCTTTCCTAGATGCATCACCTTGCATTTGTTTATGTTAAAGTTCATCTGCCACTTTGTCGCCCACGTTTCCAGCTGGTTCAGATCTTTCTGGAGGTCCTCGCAGTCCTTTTGAGAACCAACCGCCCGAGTTTGCATAGTCTCTTGACACTTCTGTAAGGGGTGCATATTTGACCCTAACCCTATAAAATAAATTGTTAGCATCATATTCAAAATGTTACTGAAATATGAAGAGAAATTGATCAAAGAAGGAAATATCCAAAATGTTACCTTAGCAGAAAAACTTTTTAAATATAAACTATCATTTCCTGCATTTTGCTAGCCTGTTTTGATTGATTTCATCTCAAGTACAGCTGGTGGTATGCCTCTGATCATTAATGATAATTTGATTTCATTAATGAAGTAATAGAGCTAATGGGACTCTTTTGCTTTACTAACGGAGCCATTCTTTCCTATGACTGACACCATTTAAACTAGGGAAATGTTTTTATTACATCACGGTTACTTTGTAAATTTGAACACTATATTTTGTTTTTCTGAAGTCACCTACAGCTTTTGCATTTTCAAAATATTGGCACGAGACGCCAGTCCTGTGGTTCTTCTGTGTACATGTTTGCTTTGTAATAAACAGTTTTTCTGTAAAGAAGATTATTTGTCACAGGCATGATCAAAATTAAAATCAAGAGAATCTTATTTTTGTGCATTTGAAGAAAACGATGTATCTGTGTGACAGTTGTATATTAGTTGCAATGTGTAAGTTTACATCATATTTGCAATATGATGATAAAAGATCAAATATTCCTCATATGAAATGCCACAGTGTTGGCAGCTGGCAGATTTTTATTTAATCCCTTTTTGAATTATATTTTGTTGAACCTTGATTACTTTGTAGTAGGAAAGTGCATTTGTTTTAAAGTACATAGGAAATGTTAGCGACATTTTCCTTGTCATAAGTGGTAAATAAAAATGAGCAGAAAAAAATGAAAACAGAACAAAGTACAACATATTAGCATCATCAGCCACTATGATTATTACCTTAGCTTTGCCAATTGATAAAACATGGTTGTTAAAACTTTACTTTAAAAATAGACAAAAAAGTTTTCTTGGTCACAAAATACAAATGTTTCCAGACTTGGCACGGGAGACGCAAAGGCGCCGCCGTGAATTTCTTCTTTTGAAACCTGGGGTTTTATCTTTGGGGGCGACTTTTTATTTGAGACATCCGTGTAAATGTATTGTGTGTTACCGTACTCTCAAATATGTGTTTTTTGAACCATCCCAATTGACAAACTTTGTGGCAATGTCTCGTCTGAATGCAAATAATCTTTGAGCCCTATAATTTGATTATTGATGACCTCACTTCACTGCTATAGCTCTCAGTTTCTTATGTATTATTATTATTTTTCTTTATTATTTCGCCAATTTTTCTTTGATTCTTGGATCCTAAGTTGAGGACTTGAGCATAAATAGTAAATTTGATAACTTATGAGTTATATTTGCATTGTATTTGATATCTATTCTATTATTGCTTTCTGTACAAGTGTACAACTTGAAATTTAAATTGAAAAATCAATAAAAGATTTAAGCAGAACAAATTTGGTAGAACATATTTTTCTGAAAGAGCACATACTCTTCACTGGCTTCAGATAAAATTTCGGACTGAATTTAAGATTATACTATTAATACTAAAAGCTTTGAAACAGGATGTTCCTAACTATTTTTCTGAAGCAATTAACATATATAGATCAGTCAGACTGCCCAGGTGGGGAGGGTCTTTGATGCTCATATTATCTTCCTTAAAAAAGGGACAATGTGAAGAGACAGGGTGTTTGGCCTTCTCCCAATTGAATGGAATTTGCTTTCAGTACAAATTAGTAGCCAAGATGATGCTACTTATATTCAGAAGCTAAAACTAAAAAGCCATCTATATACGTAGAGTAGCATTTAGGGGCAAATTCTGTAAAGGATGCCCGAAATTAGGCATGCATAATGTGGATGTACAGCAACTTAGGCATTCAAATAAATTAGATAATAAGCCCAGTTAACGACTTTAACAAGCAATAATTGAAAGTTAGATGTCCAAAGGCTGTGCACGATTCACAAAATAGGCATCCGGAATTTCGTAGACGCCCATCGGAAAAAGCAGGGTCTAATGGGATAGGTGTGGTTTTAATATGGATGTCCACTTACAGAATCGCATGGTGCTGAGAATCCTCACGCATCTATATTTTTGCCTAAAATATAGGCATCTATGTTATAACTTCAGCAGGGACTAGATTACTAAGAGTCAGAAAAGGCACTAAACTATAAAAAAAAACAGACTGACTCAATAATATACACAGCCTAAGAGGAGGGCTCGCTATACAAAAACTTAGCTCAGAGAAATAAAACTCTGAAGAGGGAGAGGTTACCCCCTCTTGGGAAAAGAGTATTGTCTTCCAATTATTGCTTAATCAATGTTAAAAGCGAGACCAGCTCAAAGGTGTAAAAGTGTATCAACTAAGTTTGTAACACTTGATTGCTTAATTGAAACTACTGTATGCAAATAGGTCAAAAGAAACTTTCTTGCAATTCAGGTTGCCACTAATACTTTCAACTTAGCTTAAGAGCTTGACTTGATTCAAATAGCAAAGGCTATGTGGGGTCCCGATGCGGTTGCATGAAATACTTTTCTACATTTTGCACGATTTTTTGAGCAGTGCTATGGTTATTACCTGTCTTCAGAATCAAGCTCCTTTTTCTGGCGGGGTCTCCTGAAGCAGACACCGAAACGGGGCTGCGTCGGGACTCCACATAGCCTTTGCTATTTGAATCAAGTCAAGCTCTTAAGCTAAGTTGAAAGTATTAGTGGCAACCTGAATTGCAAGAAAGTTTCTTTTGACCTATTTGCATACAGTAGTTTCAATTAAGCAATCAAGTGTTACAAACTTAGTTGATACACTTTTACACCTTTGAGCTGGTCTCGCTTTTAACATTGATTAAGCAATGATTGGAAGACAATACTATTTTCCCAAGAGGGGGTAACCTCTCCCTCTTCAGAGTTTTATTTCTCTGAGCTAAGTTTTTGTATAGCGAGCCCTCCTCTTAGGCTGTGTATATTATTGAGTCAGTCTGTTTTTTTCTTATAAAATATAGGCATTGCAAAACCAGGTCTACTTTTGGGTGTTAGTTGGGCGCAAGTTAGGTGGACAGGAGTTAGGCATCACATATAGGAGGCATCCACATATAGGTGAATGGGGCTTTATTTGGGGGGGGGGGGGTAAAGAGGACTTCCCTTTAACAATAATGGAAAAAAGATGTTTAAGCAAAGCACATGAAAAAATATATACATTGCATACTAAACCTTCTATTTTTGGGTGTAAAGAGAACTCCTCTTTGATAATAATAATGGAAAAAGATGTTTAATAATGCATTACTCAAGCAAAGCACATGATAAAATGTATTGCATACTAAATATCATTCCCAAAGTTTAAGAACATAAGAAGTTGCCTCCGCTGGGGCAGACCAGAGGTTCATCTCGCCCAGCGGTCCGCTCCCGCGGCGGCCCATCAGGCCCATTGCCTGAGTGGTGGTCTCTGACTAATTTTATAATTTATCTCTAATCCTATCCCTATAACCTTACCTCTACTCTTATCTGTACCCCTCTATCCCTTTGTCCTCCAGGTACCTGTCCAGACCTTCTTTGAAACCCTGTAGCGTGCTTCTGCTTATCACATCCTCCGGTAGCGCGTTCCATGTATCCACCACCCTCTGGGTGAAAAAGAACTTCCTGGCGTTTGTTCTAAACCTCTCCCCTTTCAATTTCTCTGAGTGTCCCCTTGTGCTTGTGGTTCCCCATAGTTTGAAAAATCTGTCCCTATCCACTTTTTCTATGCCCTTCATGATCTTGAAGGTTTCTATCATGTCTCCTCTAAGTCGTCGCTTTTCCAGCGAGAAAAGCCCCAGCTTTTTCAGTCTGTCAGTATATGAGAGGTCCCCCATGCCCTTTATTAGCTTAGTTGCTCTTCTCTGGACTCTATGTCCTTCTTGAAGAAAATAAGAAGAGAAACCCTACTCACAATGGCTGTGGCTCAGAGCAAGTAGACATGTCTGATGCACAATCTTGACATCATTGTGACATCATCAATATGCACCTGCCCTCAACCCAGGATCACATTTTCTCTTACGCAGATGATATCTTCATTTTCTCTATAGTCAAAGAATCCTTCACTAGCACCCTAAATTACCTGAAAAATACTATCAATGTTCTAAGTGCTTGGACAATGAGAAACTTCCTCAAACTGTACAAATCTAAAACAAGAATATTATGGTTCGGAGACTATAACACACTACCTAACACAGAACTAGAACTGTCCAAAGGTGAGAGTCTAAACATAGAAAATACATCCAAAGTAGACTTGAACTTAACCTTCAACACACTCATTACCACTCTAGTAAAAAACAAACAAACAAACACATTTTCATTAAGATGAGACAACTGAGGACAATTAGACTAATCCTGACTGAGACTAGTTTGAGGACAGTATCATACCTGGACTATTGCAACCCACTATACTGTGGCCTTACAGAAAAGAATGCAAGAAGCCACAAAACACGGCTGCAAGACCAATTCTCAAAAGAAATCGATACGAGAGGGCATGTCCACTATTAGAACAACTGCATTGGCTGCCAATGAAAAAGAGAATCCAGTTCATGATAGTCTGCATGGTTCACAAAGTGATCTATGGAGAAATTTCAGAGGGACTAATTTCCAATATTAAAGTCCCACACTTCTTCAATTCACACACTTGCAACGCTACAAACTGTCCTTCCCATCACCTCAACAAGTACAGCAGAAGAAGATATTTGAGGCTGTTACTACTACTTATCTTTTATATAGTGCTGAAAGGCATTTTGACATATATAGACTGCCCCTGCTCAGAAGAGTTTACGATCTAACTTGGACAGACAGACATGACATATAGAGTTGGGGAAGCAGAATCCAAGGTGAGAGGAGTCGAAAGCAAAGAGGTGGGCTTTTAACTGGGCCTTGAACACTGTCAGACATGGAGCCTGCCATAGGGATTCGGGTAGCTTGTTCCAAGCATATGGTACAGCAAGGCAGAAGGGATGGAGTATGGAGTTGGCAGTTGAAAAAAAAAGCAACCTTTGATATTAGGGACCTCTCATTTGGAACAAACTGCCAACACACCTAAAACAACCTACCACCTACCTTGACTTCCAGAAGAAACTAAAGATATACAGTACCTCTTTTTATAACTACCTTCATATCCTTCACCCCTTTCTTCTAAAACCAACTCTCCTTTTAACAAACTCAAAAATGTGATCTAAATCTTATTGCAAACCGCATAGATTTCTTGCAGAAATTGTGGTATATAAGACACTGTATTGTATTGTACTGGTAAATGATGTGGGGCATGAATATTTTTTATAGTATTGTATTGGTCTTTTTATTTAATTTTCCTTATAGGGGTCCTTTTACTAAGCTGCAGTAAGCACCAATGCATGCTTACCACATATTGTGGTCACCACTTTAGCCTAACACAGGCAAGGCCAAGATACAGGTGACTACAAACACAGTACTTTTTGCGTGTGACCCGGACCGGAGTCACCCTGCAGGCTGGATTGGAGTTCAAATACAAAACAAAAAAAAAAAACTTAATCAAATGGTTGAAAATATCTTTCAGCTTTACTCTGGATCGATATACAGGTAAGTCGTTCATCAGCAGTGATATCAATGGCAATGGCCAAACTAACAGTCCCAAAACATGTCCAAAACAAGGAAAAATAAAGTTCAACACAAACTCAGGCTGAAAACTCAGCTTCTCTTTGTCAGTCCAAAACTTTCAAGTCATTTGGGTAGCAGCACAACACACAGTCCAGTGCACTGCTTTGCAAAACAACAGTGCTTCAAACAAAGAAAAAACAAGCCTCTGGCAGGTTTGAGACAAATGCCAGGAAGAAGGAGATAGCTATAGGTTTTGCAATTTAAAGCAAAAAAACAGCTTTACAAAATTCCCACCCAGCTGGAAGCAAAACCTCTCCCCGCCTCTCCAAGCTTTTCACAGTAATTCTCAACTCGTGTGTTATATGGCAAAAAAAACCCAAAACACTACCCAAACATTTCACTGTAAATTCCACTCACAGTTTGTGGCAACAAGCTAAGTCCACCTGCATTCTTTCAGGGTAATCAACTTCCACAGCAGCACAGGTTTCTTCAAAATCCATAGGCTCTTCCCTGAGCCTGGACAAGTCCTCTGCTGGCTCAACTTCACTCCATTCCATAGGGACAGGACCATTGACCCTGTTTGGCTTGGGAAGTACCCTAGGGAGGCAAGGCACAAACTTCCTCCCTAACCTGTTGCCCTGTTTGAAAGCCACTGTTGGCTTTTCTACTCTTGGGGAGTGTCCTGACCTAGCAGTGTCAGCTGACGACCAGGGACCTCTAGAGCTCCCCTGGTGGTGATTCCTATTATCTTCCTCACCTTCATCTTCCCAGATCCTGGACTTTCTCTGCCGGGTTTCTAGTTTAACCCTGGGGTTTTTTATTTCAGCTAAAGCTTGGGTCGGGCTTACATCTGCTTGGTCACAATATAAACCTTGCCATACTGAGACAGACCAGCCCAGTATCCAGCTTCCAACAGTACCCAAGCCAGGTCACAAGTACCCGGCAATATACCCCCAAAAAGTAAAACAGATTGTATGCTACTTACCCTAGAAAAAAGTAGTGGATTTTCCCCAAATCCATCTTAATAATGGTTTATGGACTTTTCTTTTAGGGCTAACAGGACTTCTCATGGGGTGTGCATGCTAAGTGTGAATATGAGGGAGAATGGTGGTACCTAGAATTTGATGTCAGAAGGACACATGGTAGGAGTCTATTCTTTAAAGGAAAGTAGGCAGGAAGGACCAATATGGTGTGTGTGTGTGTGTGTGGGGGGGGGGTAGAAATTAGTTATAACTAGAAATCATAAATTTCCCTTTGGGTTGGTTTAGGGGTTTTCAGTTATAAAAGAAGCCCTAAGTATATTTGAAAACTTTTAAATGAAAAAGATTGTTGAGATGGAATATGTAAATCCAATGGGGCCCCTTTGCTAAGCTAAGCAAAGCACTTTGACAGGCTCCATGATCTCCCTGCTTCTGTCTGATTCTGCAAATGGGACATTCCAATCTACATCAGGCAAGTTGAAATCCCCCAGCAACAGTACTACTTTCATTCCAAGCTTATGGATATCTTCGATCAGATCCTTGCCCAGCTTCTCCATTTGTGCCAGGGGTCTGTTGACAGCACCTATGTAGATACATGTTCCATCTTCTATTTCCAGGATGATGCACTTAACTTATTTCTTTCCCATCATCCCTTCATTTTTGTCGCTCTGATATTATTTTCATGTACTCTTCCTCCTTTTTGGCCCTCAGTATTCTTTCTAAAAAGATTAAAGCCCAGTATAGTCACATCAATTCCGCCTATTAATTCAATCTTTAGTTTTGTCTCAATTGGACTATTGCAATGTCACCTTCTTAGCTTGCCCAAAATTTATAATTTTTTTAAGAAACCTCCAAACTCTACAGAATACAGCCATTAGATTAATCTTTAGATTGTAGAAAAGTGATATGTTTACACCTTACCTACGTGAACAGCACTGGCTACCTATAGAAGGGTGAATACTTTTAAATTCTATTGTACACTATTTAAAATACGTTTTGGAGAAACTCCAGGTTATATGCCTCAACTCTTTAATTTTTCCAATAATCCATTTTTGAAGCTGATAAATAATTACACTTTTCGGTATTTAGTCATAAGATACAATAGATCTTTCAACTCCACATGGGCTTATCAAGCAGCAAAACTTTGGAAAACGTTACCGACTAATTAAAAAGCAATCTAATTTTAAGATTTTCAAAAAAGACCTAAAGACCTATGTATTTCAAGAATTTGTTATTAATAATTCCTAAATATTGTAATACCATTTAATAATTCGTATCTTCTTAATTATTTGTGTAAACTGCTGTGAACTTTATGGAGATATTGGCGGTATATAAATAAAAATTGTATTGTATTGTATTTTATCCCATTGATGGAAATCATTGAACCATGTCTCTGCAATAAATATCCAAGTCTTCCTCAAACATCAAGGCTTGCAAATCTTGAACCGTTTTGCTTAGGCTACGAGCATTTATGCTCATAGCTTTCCATCTGTTATCGAGTTTAGATCCTTTTCTCTGTTAACATTACTTTAATAGTGCTTCAATTCTCTCAAGCAGAAAAAAGTGCCATTTTTGCTTGAGAGAATTGAAATAATGTTAAGGTAAATCCTTTGGAAGAAATTTACAGCACGTTACCCCTGAGAAAGCTCACTAGAGGGAGTGAAACGGTGTTTCCATTGGGTGTGAACTAAGTGTTTTGTTTTGTTTTTCATGGTGTTGATCTGAAGTATTTAAAAGTATTTAAACATTACTTTCACATGGGAGTTTTGGGCCCTTGCTAGAGAACTGACCCCCAGATGTGGAAGGATTAATAAAAAAGAATGTCCTTCCTGTGAGGTCTCTGAGGTCTTTTCTCCTATTTTCACCTTTACATTTATTACAGTCTTTGAGTTAACATCATTCCAGGCTCCTAAATTTGAGAGCTATTGAAACATTTCTGCACTGGTGGTTGCTTTATTTTTTGAATTGTTTACACAAATCTGATTAGGGACCCCAGGGAGAGTGCTGGAGTTGAAAGCGAACTGGCAGTGATGTCAGGTCAGCCTGTACCTGTCCTGAACCTGTCAAAACGTTTGAATGTTAATTAGCGTCTTAGGCCATGTTTTTGTTTTGTACATCAGCATGGTATACTTAATTAGACTCTCATGCATTAATTTTAATGCATTGTGCAGCTGTGTATGCCGTGCTGATGTAAACCTGCGCTCAGCCCCTTGCTGTATCCAAGAGGCTGAGCTCACAGTAGCGTATTCATGCATCGTCCCCTTAGTTCCCCATCTTATAATGAAGTGAGTTAGTTGCATTAAAATAAGCTGGAATCTTAGGCAGAATGAATGAATTGCAATAATTCCAACTAGTCAGGACCATGGACTACAAAACTTACCTTATATCCAAGGTGTGGGGAAGTACGAGATTTTAGTTTGAAAAGGAAGAACAAGTAATCTTTCTGACTTGATATCTCAATGACAATTTAGCAGCAAAGAGGATTCTTTAAAGAAATGAACATCTTCCGAAATTGTGATGAAATGAATGGATTTGTGTGTCCTTATAGACAATAAGCTAACATTTCGACCACAAATAAGTGTATTGGTTAAAAATTGTTTTTATAAATTAAGAATGATTCGATCATTGGCCCCTCTTCTTGATATTAGTTCCCTTAACGTTCTGATCCATGCACTTGTAATATCAAAAATAGACTACTGTAACTCACTATTAAAAGGAATCTATCATAAGGACTTAAAACGCCTGCGGCTTATTCAAAACACGGCCATTAAGATAATCTCGGGAGCAAAGAAATATGATCATGTTACCCCTTTGCTTCAAAATGCCCACTGGTTGCCTGTCCCACACAGGGTAACATATAAAATCGCCCTTCTGACATTCAAAACTATGCAGACCAATACACCAGCATTCATAGACAGAGTTTTGATTCCATACGACCCTCCGAGATCTTTAAGATCTATATCTCAATACAATCTTAACATTCCTTCTTTAAAAATTATTGGCACACGTCGCACCTCCACTTTTTCTGTGACAGCCCCTATGATCTGGAATGCTCTTCCTCTTTACCTAAAAATGGAAAAAAACTAAAAAAATTTTAAAAGCAACTTAAAGTGTTTTCTTTTTAAAGATGCTTTTAACTGAACTATTGTATTTTAGAGATTAATCTATATCTGTTCTTTTTTAATTACATTTATTTTTCCAGTCCCTTTTGTGTTTACCTTACATGTTCCTCACATTTACTATATCAATTGTATTTCCCCCCTCTTTCCTATTTGTGTCCATGGCCTGTTAGTCCATAATTACCTAGTATGTATTGTTGTCAGCCTCGCAGTTTTCATAGAAAAGTATGTTTTAATTGTTATATTTTTTTTGTTTAAATGTTATTTTATACCCTGTACAATGCTTTGTAGTATCGAAAAAGCGTTTAATCAAAAAACTGAATAAACAATAAACAAGAGATGGAATCAAAAGGCCAAATTCTATGAACAGCGTCTAACTTTGGTAAGTGCCTAGAAAAGCAGCATTTACTGTATGTCAATCACAGTTAGGCATCGTTTGTGGAATCGTGCCTAGAGGTACCTAAATTGACTTACGACACTGGTAGGCATGTACAACTTAGGTGCCAGTATATTAAGCCAGGGTTTTCGTGGCCTAAAATACTGGTACCTAACTCAATCCATGTCCAAACTCTATTCCAAATCCATCTCTAACCATGCCTACTCGGCGATAGGTGTCAGTAGGTGCCTCAGTGTATACGCCTACATTGAAGTGGTAGGTGCCTCCTGGTAAATTAATTTTTAACTCGTCTTTTTATGGACGTTTGGGATCCTTATATTCAGAATCTTTCACCAAAAATACGAAGTTTGGTTATCAATGATTTATTATGAAAATTAGGTTGAATAATTACATTCCAGTTATTTATTTTAATTCTTTATTTTTGTCAACTTTCATCCAGGGTGAGGGATTTCATTTAGGGGAAGATAGTGGGTAGGGGATGGAATTAAGGGGGGTGTAGATAAGATTGAATTAATTCATATGGAAATTAAATTTGAAAGAATGATTTAAATTTGTATGAAATAGTATTGTGATTCTTATTGTATTGAATGTATTTTTGTATTATCCTATTGTACTGATTATTTGATTCTTTCAATAAAAATTGTTATACATAGAAGTAAAAAAAAAAATAATAATTTTTAATTGGTTTTTAATGGCACTTTCTATTATCTGTGCCAACTAAGCCATTAAAAAAAATATCTTAGGTGCCTAGATCAGCTGGGCGCCTTTTATAGAATCAGAGCCAAGGGATCTTGTTTTGTTTTTGATTAATTTATCCCCCATTTTACAAAAGCATAGCACATTTTTTTAGTGCCAGCCATGGTGGTAATAGCTCTGATGCTCCTAGAATTCCTGAGTACTGGAGATGTTACCGCCTCAGCTGGCGCTAAAAACCACACTACAGTTCTAGAAAAAAAAAAGGGGGGGGGGGGGGTTAGGGGGTCAGAGTTCTGTTTGACATGCCAATTGAAAACTACAAATACATCTTTTTTGAAATATTATCAAAAGGGATGTTTGCCTAATGATTACCTTCTTAAGAATGACTCATTTTCTGTATCATGAAACAATTTTTATTAGTTGTGATATACATCCTTTCTGAGGTACAACCAAGGTGGTTTACATATTATATACAGGTACCTTCTTTGCCCCTAGTGGGCTGGCAACCTTACGTTTTCTGCACTTAAGTGAGGGGTTGGATTTCTTGCCCAGAATTGCAGGGACCTGCAGTGGGAACTGAACCCTGTTTCCCTAGTTCTTACCTTGCTGCAAGGCTACTCCTGAACTCCCCTACTTTGGAAAATTGCGAGCCATGGAATCGAGGTTGAAATACTCACGTGGATTTAAAACTGGCTGGATCATAGGAAACAGAGAGTGGGGGTAAATGGACAATACTCGGACTGGAAGAGCGTCACCGGTGGGGTGCCGCAGGACTCGGTGCTTGGACCCGTGCTCTTCAACATCTTTATAAATGATCTAGACATTGGTACAACGAGTGAGGTGATTAAATTTGTGGATGATACAAAGTTATTCAGAGTAGTGAAGACACAGGGGGATTACAAAGATCTGCAACGTGACATAATCAGGCTTGAGGAATGGGCATCAACATGGCAGATGAGGTTCAACGTGGATAAGTGTAAAGTGATGCATGTAGGTAACAAAAATCTCAAACATGAATACAGGATGTCCGGAGTGGTACTTGGAGAGACCTCCCAGGAAAGAGATTTGGGAGTTATGATCGACAAGTCGATG
The DNA here is from genome assembly GCF_902459505.1 of Geotrypetes seraphini. NCBI lineage: Eukaryota > Metazoa > Chordata > Amphibia > Gymnophiona > Dermophiidae > Geotrypetes > Geotrypetes seraphini. The sequence continues at coordinate 36,534,737 of NC_047101.1, forward strand.
AAGCCGTCCATGCAATCTGTGGCGGCGGCAAAAAGGGAGAACAGAATGCTAGGAATAATAAAAAAGGGGATCACAAACAGATCGGAGAAGGTTATCATACTGCTGTACCGGGCCATGGTACGCCCTCACCTGGAGTACTGCATCCAGCACTGGTCGCCGTACATGAAGAAGGACATGATGCTACTTGAAAGGGTCCAGAGAAGGGCGACTAAGATTGTTAAGGGGCTGGAGGAGTTGCCATATAGTGAAAGATTAGAGAAACTGGGCCTTTTCTCCCTCAAACAGAGGAGATTGAGAGGGGACATGGTCGAAACATTCAAGGTACTGAAGGGAATAGACTTAGTAGATAAGGACAGGTTGTTCACCCTCTCCAAGGTAGGGAGAACGAGAGGGCACTCTCTAAAGTTGAAAGGGGATAGATTCCGTACAAATGTCAGGAAGTTCTTCTTCACCCAGAGAGTGGTAGGAATGCTCTTCCGGAGTCTGTCCTAGGGGAAAACACCCTCCAGGAATTCAAGACAAAGTTAGACAAGTTCCTGCTGAACCAGAACGTACGCAGGTAGGGCTAGTCTCAGTTAGGGCACTGGTCTTTGACCAAGGGCTGCCGCATGAACAGACTGCTGGGCACGATGGACCATGGTCTGACCCAATAGCGGCAATTCTTATGTTCTTATGTTTTCTCCTTCCCCTATCTCCCGTTGCACATTGAAAGAATGTGTCATCATTACATAGTTACCTATAACAAATAAAAAGTCATCTGTTTTACAATGTGAATCTAAACTATTTGCTTATGTGGTTTGGTAAGAACTTTGTGTCACTCTTGTTACACGGCGGACACACATTTTAATTCTAACAACTTAATTTTTCATTAATATCTCCAAGGTAAGGCGGACCCATATCTTATCTAAAACGATTTCAAATGTGTGCAATTACATAAACAAAGCTATTTAACTTGTTCTCTTGGGGGAACAAAAATAACTATTTGCTATTGAATAATTATACTTTCTTCGTGTTTGCTCATTTCAATTAAGTAGGTTGTTTCTGTTCGCAGTTACTATACAATTAACCTAACTGAAGAAAATCAAGTTGTAATCTGTCGTCTTTGCATACAGTCTGGATCTGGAGTATTTAATGCTGGCGACTGCCGGTACTGTATGAGCAAAAAAAATGTACAGGCTGATTTTTCAGAGATACAATGAGTCTCATCTGACTATAAAGAACAAGTAGATTGAATGCACTAGATAGAAACCTATATATCATACTCCCTCCCCCCCTTTTTACAAAACTGTAGCATGGTTTTTAGCATCGGCCGTGGTGGTAACAGCTCAGATGTTCATAGTTTCAAGTTTATTATTCCCCTCTTTAAAAGGCATATCCCATACAGGAAAACTTGGAACATCCCTCCTCTTCAAGATCACCGAGCTGTGGAACAGCTTATCTGCCCCTCTCCGGAGTGCGACCTCCCTCCAGAAAACATTTGAAAACTTGGCTTTTCTCTAAAATGTAACCACTCCCTCCCTCTCCTCTACACTTAATCCCTTCTCTCTCCCCTCTTTACCAAGCTCTTCTTCTTCCCATTGGAGTTCCTTTCTTTTGTAATTCCTGTAAACCGTGTCGAGCTCTACTTCTGTGGAGATGATGCGGTATACAAACTTAAGGTTTAGTTTAGTTTAGTTTATTTAAATTTGATAAATCGCTTATTACATACTAAGCGAATATCAGTAAAATATAGGATAGTTCTAGAGTTCATTATACAGCTTTAAAAGGGGTTAAAAACAAACTGACGGAACAGACAGACTCGGATACATAAGGGAAAGGAAAAAGGAAGGGAAGACAGTTACAATATTAATATTTTTCATAATTGAGAAGAAAAGAAAAACCAAAGAAGGGAAGAACAAATGGAGTGGGATTAAGATTGTTAAAAATTAATTATTTAAACATTAAATGCGTCTCTAAAGAGAAAAGTTTTTAAATTATTTTTGAATCTGCTGAGATCTTTAACTTCTCTTATATATAAAGGCAAGGCGTTCCAGGTTAGAGGGGCCATTACTGAATATATATCGTGACGTCTGGTTCCAATAATTTTCAAAGAAGAAACCGTTAGCAATCCCTGAGTTGTAGATCGGAGTGAACATGTCGTATTGTATGGGATTAGTAACCGATCTATAAATTGTGGTTCGTTGGTAGACAGTGTTTTAAATACTAAAAGCAAAATTTTATAGGTTATTCGTTGGCTGATGGGAAGCCAATGTGTGTCAATCAAAAAGGGAGTTACACGATCAAATTTTTTTCCATTATGAATGATTTTAACTGCAGTGTTTTGAATTATTTGTAAACGTTTCTTTTCCTTTTACATTACATTAGTGATTTCTATTCCGCCTGTGCCTTGCGGTTCTAGGCGGATTACAAATTATAAGAGATCTGGACATTACCGAGAGAATTACGTAACAATGATTACCGAGAGAATTACATAACAGTGATTCATGTACTTTACATGGTCTGGTAGAGGATTACAAATTATAAGATATCTGGATTTTTCCAAAAGAATTACATAGCAGAGAATCAAGTGATAACAGGATACAGTGGAGAATATCAGTATATACGGGTTACAGAAGGAAGATTACCAAACAATGAAAGAATAATTTTGAAGATAACAATAGCGAGTTACAATAATCAAGCTTAGCGATGACATGTGAGTGTATTAAAATGTGTAAAATTCTCTGAGTGTCGAAGCTGTTACCCGCCTCAGCCGACACTAAAAATTGCACTACACTTTTGTAAAAAGGAGGGAAGGGGGCTATAATTTTTAAATTAAAGCTTATTTAACATGAATGTTGTATAAGCAAATGAAACCTGATTTTGGCAAACTAGAATGTTACTTAGAGAGTGGGTTGTGTGCAAAATACACAAGACTATTTTAGCTTGTATACTGTATATTGTATCTGTTCACAAAGAAAAATGGCCGACATTATTTCCCCTCTTTTAATGAGTAGGGAAAAAAATGTTTGTTAGGGATAGGCAATTTATTTTATTTTTTTTTTTATATAATATTTCTTTATTGAGCAAACCAGTACACACCTAACATAACAGAGTAAAGGGACATCCATCAATCCAGAAAAAAACCGCCCTACCGGGCATACAGACAAAAGGTCATAAACACAACCAAGATCAGATGTCTCAGGAACAAGAGGTGCTCAATACAATTTTCCATGTAAAACCCTCTGAAACCCCCCCCCAGGACATATCATAGCACTCCAATACTATAACATACATTAGAATACACCGTAGAAAACTGGATCCAAACCTCCCCCCAACCCCCCCACCCACCCCTACTCCCGACCTGTGAAATATATATACGAAATACACAAAATAGACAAGAAATAGACAAAATGGGGAGGAAAACTAGGTCATAAAAGGGAAGAAAAAATAAAGAGAAAGAGAAAGGAACCCCATAAGAGAATCCAAGTAAGAATGAGTCTGAAGAGGGAGAGGCAATTTTTTTAAAAGGGTGCCAACTTTATAAAGGCAAATATCTCCCTTACCAGGGTGAAAGGAGTGCCCTAGTGGTTAGAGCTACAGCCTCAGCACCCTGAGGTTGTGGGTTCAAGCCCTGCACTGCACCTTATGACCCTGATCAAGTCACTTAATCCTCTATTGCCCAGGTACGTTAGATCAGTGTTTCTCAACTCTGTCCCGGAGTACCCACCTTGCCAGTCAGGTTTTCAGGATATCCACAATGAATATGCATGGAAAGTTTATGCACATTCATTGTGGATATCCTGAAAACCTGACTGGCAAGGTGGGTCCAGGACAGATTTGAGAAACACTGTGTTAGATTGTGAGCCCGCCAGGACAGATAGGGGAAAATGCATGAATACCTGAATACAAACTGCTTCGACAACCTTTCACACATTCTTAGGGGCTAAATGGGAACATTATAAGGCAACTAATGCCACTGGGGATGTTTCCTCAGTGACATTTTGGGAGGCCGGGAAAACAGTACTGAGGGGTCATTTTACAGACTTTATGTCACGGAAGAGGAAGGTCCTTAAACAGGAAAATTTGAGCTTATCTCAGGACCTACCACACCTCAGACCAAGGTACTTAGTAAATCTTTGGACTCATTTCAGGTCTTAAAGTTAATTGTACAAAGTCCGAATTGCTGACCCTTTCAGGACTGAGTCTGGAAGCATGGCACGCCAGTCTGGAGATTCCTCCATATAAGAAACCCATGTGTTATTTGGGAATCTATTTGAATACTAATCCTAAGTAAATGTATCGAGCTAACACATTAAGGGCTCCTTTCACTAAGGTGTGCTAGTGTTTTTAGCACACACACAAAATTACCGCAAGCTACATCACGTGGTACGCTTCTAGAATAACGCCAACTCAATGCTGGTGTTAAGGCCTAGCGGGCGTTATTCCGCACGTTAAGGCCCTAACGCACCTTAGTAAAAGGAGCCCTAAATGACATCAAGTTTCAAGTTTCTTTATTTTTGATATACCGTTTATCATACAAATATCTCATCGGTTTACAATGAAATGTAATATATTTATATATAGTTTTAAAAATACTGTATATGTATAGATTTTTTTTTTTAAAAAAAGCATAAAAACCTACCTAAACTAAGAAAAAGGGGAACATTTACGCATGGACACACATGATACATTAGGAAAGGATGGGAAGGAGAGATTCATAAATACATCGAGATGAAAATAAAAATAGAAGAGGAGAAAGGGAAAGGGAAGTACAGTTAGGCTGGTGAGATGAAAAAGAGCTTTGGTTGTCTTGAGATTTTTGTAAAGGATAATCGATTTTCAAAGGAAATGGAATTTGCAGAGTAAAGGCGTCTTTAAAGAGGAACGTTTTAAGTTTGGATTTAAATTTATCTAAAGATTTTTCTAGGCGAAGATCAGTGGGAAGCGCATTCCATAGTGTGGGAGCTATGACAGAGAAGATGGATTTGCGTGTAGTATCGTAAAAGAGTTCTCGTATTGGAGGGATGGTGAGCAGGTTTTAATTGCTAGATCGGAGAGTCCTGCAAGATGCATATGGGATTAAAAGTTTATCAATGAAAGCTGGTTGATGCAAGTTTTTTGTTTTGAAAGCAAGAAGTAGTATTTTATAGGTAAAATGGTGTATGATGGGCAATCAATGAGCTTTGCAGAGAAGAGAAGTAACATGATCGTATTTTTTGCATGGTAGAGAAGTTTAACAGCAGTGTTTTGTATTAGTTGGAGGCGACGGGTTTCCTTCTGGATTGTTCCTTGGTAGAGGGTGTTACAATAGTCTAGGGTCAAGATAACAAGGGAATGAATCAGTATGTTGATTGAAGGGGGGTCGAGAAGAGAGGAGCTAGAACTAAATAGCAGGACTTCCCTTTCTCTTTGATAGGTTAAATAGCCTTGGTCAAAATAGTGACGATACTCTCCACCATGTAAGTATTGTCGTGTCATTAATAAATCTGTGAATTGTCCCCCATTTTAATTTTTTAACTGTTAAATGCGTAGAATGTATAATTGGTGTTTTATCAAAAATTTTAATAAACTTGGAAACTTGGAACTGTTTTATCTGTTGCAAACAATCCCAGTTTGGGTACAATAGAAAAATGAACAAGGCTTGCGCTCAGTCCTCACTAGCTTTATCTGGAAGGCACAGCTCCAAGAATTAGCTTTTTGAAATTGACCCAAGAGAAGTTTCGGGGGGAGGGGGGTTGGAGTCCCAGACAACCACATTAGAGAATGACACGGTGACAAAATTCATCACTGTTTCTGTCCCCACGGATAACCGCGGGAAACCATCTTCATGTCATTCTTTAAGGAGAGAGGGAAGAATCAGAGTATGAATGGCCACAACCACTGACCCGCAAGCTTTGCTTTGAAGAATGCTGGTGTAGAAGGACTGAGGTTGAAATAGACACTAGAAAATGACAGTCTCTGGTATCTAGAGCAGATATTGTGATGTCATAATGCCTCATTCCACCAGTGCCTAAGAGCCAATCACATCAGTGATGTCACAATGGCTTCATTATCTTTGGCTCACATAAAGAATCAGAGTATGAATGGCCACAACCACTGACCCGCAAGCTTTGCTTTGAAGAATGCTGGTGTAGAAGGACTGAGGCTGAAATAGACACTAGAAAATGACATGGGATTATTTCCCGCGGTTATCCGCGGGGACGGGAATGGTGATTAATTTTGTCACCGTGTCATTCTCTAATCCACATGTATAATGTAGCAGCTCTATTAAGGTGGATCTATGAAAGTTATACAGGCCAGGAAAAATATACTCCAAAGGGGTGGATGGTATACTGGAGTCATCCATACAAATTCTTGAATCTATTAAACTGCCAGGAAGGGTGTCATAAAGATATTCCTATTAAAACACGCTCTATGTGCCCTCTCTGCATGGAAATGGTGGAGGAGTAGCCTAAAGGTCTCCCCTCTCCTTTCTTTAGAGGGTAATTCTAATTTTCATCCTGGATTAGGACACACCTTTTTAAGTGATGGGAGCAGAAGGGGGTGTCAATTTTTAAGTCATCTCAGTGACAAATCCAACAGCAAATTTCTATCTCTCTTCCAGTTTAAGGCAAAATGGGATTTACATGACTCAGACATATTGGCCTTACATGCAAGCCTGGCATTACTGGTCATCTCTGCAGAGACAAAATGCCAAGTCATGGGACTATGGGGTTTGGAATCAGCAATTCTTAAAAGTTAAACCCCAGCATAACAAACTCTCCATCTGGTACAGCCTGATCAGGTTAGCAAAATTGGCACTCGGCCTTGGTTGCCCTCCCCCCAAGCACCACACAGACCCACTGTTCATCAACAAATGTGGATTTATTAGTGGCCGCAGCCATAAATGCCCAACTACTAGCAACTTCAAACAATAAATATCAGCATACCACAATCATTAACGATGCACATTTTGATACCAATACATAACATCATATTCACCAGCAATGAACATTGATACCATTGTACAATATATCAGGGACGTGGCAGAGGAAATTAGGCCAGTAGAAGACCCGAAGCAGCGTGTTTACTGTGCCTGGGACGCTGATGGAGCTGCCAAGTTTGTCGGCCGTGTAGCGGTGGGAGGGTCGGCTGGGAGGGTCAACGGGGGTTTCTGGTGTGCCGGGTAGGGTCGGCAGGGAGGGGGGGGAGTCGCGGCGTGTTAGTGGTGTGCTGGGTAGGGTCGGCGGCGGGGGGGGGGAGGAGAAGGGGAGGGGGGAGTCGCGGCATGTTACCTGGCCGGTCCTTAGATGCGCACATGCGCACTCTTACCGCCACAGTCCGACAGATCAGGACTCAGGGAACACGGGATATGAGTGCGCATGCGCGCTTAGCATGTTATTATTATAGATACCGCCAGACCATTAATGCTTCTAGGTGGTTCACAGCAGATAAGGCTGAACATCCAGCGAATATACAGTTCAAAAAGATACATCAATTTCTAGAATGTATACAATACATGTTATATTTAAAAAGTATTAGGAAGCTTGGGTTACAAATTTGTCAAATAATTGTGTCTTTAATAGTTTTCTAAATATGGACACTGTTGATTGTTGCAATTGTCAATTGATCATGGACTCTGCTGCTCCATCTTCAAGAACTTTGCTTGCATGCTTATCGATTGTAGTTTTAATTCTTGCAAAATCTTTCAAAGCTAAAAGCTGGTTTCGTTGACGGCTAAGAGTGGCCTGAATTCCTTAGGTTTCTGAAGACTTTAAATAGATGTCTTTTTAATGACCTACAATTTTTAGAAGTGCTCATTCGGGCATAATGGGAATTTGCTCATTTTAATTAACACCAGTAACAAGATTTTGACTATTCTACTAAGTGTAAGGAGAGAATGCTGTTCTTGAATCAGCCCACATGGAATACTATCTCAGTTTAACGAAAAAGCACATATTATGAGTATGCTAATAAATCAAGTAAACTGCCCTTATGGCAGCTAAGAAGAATAGAAATTAAGAAAAGAGCAGATAAAGAATTAACAGGAGTGATTAAAACCCTGGAAATTTCCAGCTGCTGTGCTGATTTTTATCACAACATATACATCTCCAAGCTACAGCAAAATATTGTGACTTAACTGTGCTGATAACCTCTACCACATGCTTCTGAGGAGATAAGAGATGTGGATGGGCATTTTCGATAGGAAGTCTAAGTCTGAGGCCCAGATGCACTAAAGCCAGCGATTGTCGCTAAATCTATTTTGACAGCATTAGTGACGATCGCATTTGCTGACCTGATGCAGAAAACGTCTCACCGTGTGGTTTTCTGCATGTTTGCTCATTCCCCGAACCGACCATGCAAACAAGCTAATTAATATTAAAATGCCATCTAAACTAGTAGAGTGATTGATGCTCTAACATGGCTTCCCAATGCACTAAAAAAAAGTGATCGCTTTTAGCGATCCCAAAAAGCAACTGGTCAAGATCATTCGCTTATTTGTTTAGCCTTTTTTTTTTTTAATGGGCACAGATGCTGTGCATGTTACACATGCCCTATTAGAAAAAAAAGCAACCCTCCTACCCGCCAATGACAGCTCTCCCTGACGAACCCCCGCAGCAGTGAAAATGGTAGGAAGAATACCCACTCCCTCCTATCATGCCATCTCCCCCCACACATGAAAGAAAATTGGCAGGAGAGATGCCCACTCCCTCCTGCCATGGTGTCTTCCCCACACACACACATACACAAAAAAAGAAAATTGGCAGGAAGGAAGACCACTCCCTCTTGCCAATGGATGCTCCCTAAATATCCTCTATCCTCCCTCCCCCCCCAAAAGGCAGGAGGTATGCCCACTCCCTCCTGCCACAGGATGCTCCCCCGAGCCCCCTTCCCGGTACCTTTGTACTTTGGAAGGAGAAGAGAAGCATGTACCCCCCTCACAGCCCACAAAGATGTGACAATGACAGTCAAAGGCTCTATGACAGTTCCAGATATTATGGCCATTCCTAGGAAAGCAGCAAGCAAGTGGATAGAGTAGCCTAGTAGACAGTGAACAGCAAGACCCAGGTTCAATTCCCACTTTAACTCTGTAATTTCACTACAAATATGTAAGCTCTTCTGGAACACAGAAATACCTCCTGTATCTAAATATATAAGGGACCTAGAAGCCTGAGGGCTTTTGTAGTGGTAGATTTTTAGGTACAGTAGTTTTTGTTTTTCTGTTCCTGGAGAGCTGACCATAGAAATGAAGAGGTTTAGGTGGGATTTGTACCTAGTTTCAGTCCTCTGCGCTGCCAACTAGGCAGCCCTTCTGAACTGCTGAGATGCTGTGTGGCCAGTTTACCAGGAAAGCTGCCAGACAAATATTCCTATGGCTTGTTTTATTATATTTTTCCCTGGGACTTTTTTTTTCTTTTAACGGTATTCTTCAAACCCTAATACCACCAGACCCTTCCACAAATTAAAACTTTCTTTCCCTTTGCTAAAAGGCATTTCCCATTCAGGAAAGCTAGGAACCTCCCTCCCCTTCAAAATCACTGAGCTCTGGAACAACCTTACCTCCCCTCTTCGGAACTTGAGCTCTCTCCAAGTTTTCCGCAAACATCTAAAAACCTGGCTTTTCTCAAAAATGTAAGCCTCTCTCCAACTTTGGTATCCCAAGTCCTCAAAATCTCTTCAAATCTGGCATCCCTAGTCCTCTAAATATTCTTCATACTTCGACCTCTAACCCTTTATTGTAGTTCCTCCCTATTACATCTCCTGTAAACCGTGCCAAGCTCCACGAACGTGGAGAAGATGCGGTATACAAACCTAAGGATTAGATTAGATTATAGATAAATCTGTTGAGCATGAAAATGTCTCTAGCTCAAAGCCATAATCAAACCACAAATTTTGATGTTTTTCTGGTCGAATTCTGGCTTTGAGCTACACCTTTTTTTTTTTTTTAAGATGTTTTCAGCAAAATGTCTCAATTTGGACTTAGACTTCATATCAAAAATGACCCTCCACATCTTCCAATAACACTTGAAAAAAAACATATACAGCAATTTTATCTCTGAAAAATAAGGTGGTCCAGGTCCATACCATTTACCTTCAGAATTTTATAAATGGCTACAGGAATATTTGACTCCTACATTTCTGAAGGGATATACAGTATACTTTCCTTTTATGTGCTTATCTCTCAAAGGCTGATGCAGAAATTACAGACCCTACAAAATGGTGCAATTTGTCTCCTCTGTCATGTAAATAAATACATACATGTCTCACCACTATTGAAAGAACATCACTGGCTCCCAGTCACACACAGAATCAAATTTTTCTGACATTCAAAGCACTATGTTACGAATCACCTGACTTCATTGTTTGACTATTCCTCATACACCTTCATGCATACTCCACACACTAAATATCATTGATTAGTTCTACCTCCATCCTGATACACACACTTTGAATCTACCAGACATTCTGCATTCTTTTTTATGGCTCCAGCATTATGGAATTCCCAAGGGACTGCTGAAAAGTTCAGTCCAACCAAGAAGAGAATGATATGGAACCATGAAACATGCAAGTTCTTCCACACTTTCCTTGATACTTTTTGTTTCAACAAGGCAAATGCATCTTAGTAAATGGGCACAAGTATAGGGACACCAAGGCATTGTGACATCACCGATGAGGTTGGCTCTTAGACATTGATGTAATGAGGTATTATGACATCACAATACGAGGGGCTGCTGAAAATCTCTCAGTCCAACCAAGAAGAGAATGCTTTGGAACCATGAAACTTATAAGTTATTCCACACTTTTCTTTTCTTTTCATATCATTAATATTAGTATGTGGCCATTAAAAAGAATTGAGCCAGAAGTGGAGAGGAAGTCCACCATGTCAGTACATGATAAACCACAAAAAGTGGGGTATTGAAGCAGGAAAGAGGGATGGCTACCAGTTAGTTTAGAAGTAAAAAAACAGTCTTTATTTGAAGGATATCAATGGGAAGGGTCTTGAAATGGCCGTGTTTCAGAGTCAATCCAACCTTGAGATGTATATATCACAAAGTAGCAAAACTTAATCACAATAAACATAGTAAATCACAACATATCATATCAAAGTGATAAATGGTTTTTTTTTAAAAAGGATTCTATAGACCATAAATAAATAAATTTGTAACTTATCGTAGGACAACTGAACGTGTCCTGCAGTAAGCCATTTTAACCTGAGATAAGTAGTAAAAGGACCCCAAAATAAGGCAATATATATGGCAGGGTAAGAAGGCCAAAATATCATTTAACTGGCTGATTATGCCTAATGGGGCAAGGTGTTCATAATACTATAGATTGTGGTTTTAATGGGCTACCAGACTTGGTAATATGATTAAAAGATTATTCAAGCATTTATTCTAACGAGGCTCTTTTTTCTTGTTAGGTGTTTTTTCAGAGATTCTGAAGATAAGTTGCAGTTTGCTCAATTGTTCTTAATGGCTACCAACAGTAAAGTATACTGTTGTTACAGTATCCTGCCGTGACATGAACAAGGGGGATTTGGTCTTTGAAAGCTAACCAAAATGGCATTGGGCTGGGCTGGGCGAGGGAGATCCTCCCTCTTCCCTGTGCTGTGCTGGGCTGGGCTAGGCTTTGAGCATTTGCGCATGCTCAAAGCCTTCCACAGAGTGGGTGCCACAATACTAAAGAAAGTATTTCATTAAGAGTCAAGGAGGGGATGGAAAGTAAATGCTGTTGTGAGGAATAGACAAGATGGTTTGACAGAAATGGTGGAAGACCAAAGTGCAGGATCTGATGAATAATTGTCAAATATTTAAAGGAGATCCCAGAAGGAGACCGAGAGCCAGTGCTCTGAGATAAACAGAGGTGTCACATGATTGTGTTCTCTTTTACCAAATAGCAGTTTAATAGTAGTGTTTTGGACAATCTGAAGTTGCCAGATTTTAGAAAGTGGGAAATGCATGGAACAGTCTCCCAGAAGAGGTGGTGGAGACAGAGACTGTGTCTGAATTCAAAAGGGCCTGGGATAGGCACGTGGGATCTCTCGGAGAGAGAAAGAGATAATGGTTATTGCGGATTGGCAGACTAGATAGGCCATTTGGCCTTTATCTGCCTTCATGTTCCTATGTTAATTTAGTAATTTTAATGGCCAAGAGAAGGATTCTAAGGTAGGAAAGATCCAGCATTGAATGGATGGACGAGATAGCATTATGATTCAAATGTTGTCAGCCAGCCAGTCAGCTATAATATCCAGCTTAGAAGAGATCAAGGGCATGGACTGAGAGCAGAGATCAACTATGGGGGCAACATCTGTATATCATCTGTGTAGATATAGAAGGAGAGGTATAAGAACAGGATCATTAAAGAGGACTAGGCTAAGGGTTGATCTTTGGGGTATCCCAGATTAAGTGGTTTCAGTTCTGTGAGGAGGGATGCACGATTAACTTTCAAGAATCTGTTAGCCAAGTAGGACTGGAACCAAAGAAGACCAGTCTCAAAAATGCAAAGATCATCTAAACACTAGAAGAAGGGATGGGTTTACAAAATCATAGACAGTTGATAGATTAAGCCTAATTAGGAGAGCATGTCCCACTATTTAAAATGAGCATAATTATATTAATAAGACCTAAGAGAGCGTGCTCAGTGGAATGATGACCATGGGATGATTTTCCAAGGGCTTCTGAGCAGGGATGGTATACATCTATCAAAGAAGAGAAGTAGTATCATTGGTGGCAGGCTGGCTAATCTACGAAAGAGCACTTTAAACTAGAAGTTTATAGTTTATTTAAAATTTGTTATACTGCTTATCGTACTTCTAAGCGGTGTACAGAATATATAATAGTAAAAAAAAAAAGAGGAATTACAAACTAATAATACAAAACTATACGGACAACACATTGCAAACATATTGGAGACAGAAGGATATGGGGGAAAACCATAAAATATATAGAATAGTAAGACATTTAAGGGAAGTACAAAAGGGAGGGAAGATCTTGTCTGAGCAGTATAAGAAAAATTAATTTTTGAGTTTTGTTTTTTTTAAATCTGAGCTAGCATAGAAGAAAAGGTTTCAGATTTCAAAAGCGTTAGTGAATAGGAAGGTTTTTATTTTTAATTTGAAGAGGTTTAATTGGTTTTCTTCTCTTATATAAGTTGGAATAGAGTTCCAGAGTGAGGGAGCTGTTACTGAAAATATAGAAGAAGGGGTTGTATCGTAGTTTATGTGGCAAAGAGAGAGTATTGTGAGTACATGTTAGGATTGCGATCTGAGTGATCTGGATGGCGTTTAGGGGATCAATAGTCAGTTCATAAAATATGGGGAGTTTATTTTAAGGTCTTAAATGTAAGGAGTAGTATTTTATATGTAATTCGGTATGAAATGAGGAGCCAGTGTGCTTTAATCAGTAATGGAGTTACATGGTCATACTTTTTTGCCTTCATTATAAGTTTTATTGCTGTATTTTGTATGATTTGAAGGCTTCTCAGTTCCTTTTGTGATGAGACAGGGTGATCAAAGCCCCTGGTTAAGTATAAGTCCTTAGGTAAGTAAATCACTGAATACCTCTACATGGATGGTAAAAGGGAGCAACATCTGGAAAGCAGTATACAGTATAGTAATGCTCGAAGTATGGGAAACAAGATTCTGGATCTAGAAGCTGTGATGGAAGAAGATGAGTTGGATATAGTAACAATCACGGAGACATGGTTCACGGAGAACCATGACTGGGATGGAGTTATACTGAGCTTAATCTGTTCAGAAAAGACAGGGTAGGAAGAAAAGGAGGGGGGGAGTATCATTTATATGTTAAAGAGCATTTTAAACCAAAAAGTAAATATAAGAGAGAAAAAAATATATATTAATAACTAAATTCTCACAATAAAAGAATATATCCCAGTCCAAGAGAATTTAAAATAAACAAAATCACAAATTAAATTGAATTGATATGTGTTCCGTGACGTGAACATACATAAAGGCCACTGGAAGGCTTGCATGCGCATTAAGGCCCTAGCGCGGTTTTGTAAAAGGAGCCCTTAATTTATCTGTATCTGAATGAGATTTTTTCCATTTCTTTTCTAACTTCCTACAGTTTTTGTTTTAGGCCTCTATGTATTCAATAAACTCGTTTTTATCCCAGGTTGATGTGTACATTTCTTTCCCCCGCTTTTCTCCTTTGCTGTATTTGTTGCGGAGTGTTGGCCTTATTTTAGTTATACCATTTGTTTGAATATACCGACACTAGAATGTTTAATGTATACTCATTTATGTGCCATTTACAGAGGCTGTTAACAAAACTAGCTATTTTATTTCTTTCCATCTACTAGCAATAAATGTGAATGGCCAGTATTAATGCACTTTATTTTATTGATGAGAGAGTGAAAGAGAGACCTGAGTATAAAAAAATACCAAAAAGGTAGGAGATAGGAAGAAGTAAACTTGCACTAATGCTCCTAATAAACAGCTGTTACATCCTTTTGTGAAATTTCTGCTGCAGCTGAAGACAGGAGACAGAATAACAAAATCATCTTTCCTGAATTGTGTAAATTTGATGTAAATAAAGAGATAAGAACAGTCATACTGGGTCAGACCAATGATCCATCTATTTATTTATTTGGATTTATATCCCATCCTCCCAGGGCAGGATTAACCAATAGGCCAAGTAGGCACGTGCCTAGGGCCCAAAATGGTCAGGGGGGCCCGATAAAGGAGGGCATCAACATTGTTTTTTCCAAACGGCAATGGGCCCCTTCAGCATCGATTGGCAACGTGGGCCCCCCCCCCCCCAATCGGCAGTGCGGGCCCCCCCCCCCCCATCGACGGAAAGTATGACACGCAAGCAACGCGGGTAAGAAAGGCAACGAGAACTGTAATTGTGCAAGCGGTGCTGTTTGCCCAAAGCTTCCCTATGAAGCAGCTTCCTGTTTTCGCCTGGGCGCATGGTGGGGTGGGGCGGGGCAGGGGGCCCAGTGTACTTGTGTGCCTAGGGGCCCTCGACGAATTAATCCTGCCCTGCGTCCTCCCCAAAAAACGCAGAATGGATTACAGTTTTATAGTCATAGTGTTACAATGTAACATTACATAAGGCTATTCTTAGAACATTTCATGGAATTACAGCTGATCTTGCATGGGGATAAGATTATACAAAATTACAACATGTTCAGGGTATAAGCATCATCTGTATATAAATGATCATTCAGCTTCTAGTACAGCGGTCTCAAACTTACAGCCCATGGGCTGCATGCGGCCCGCCAAGTACTATTTTGAAGCCCTCGGTCTGTACGTGATTGCCCACTGGCGGTCGCTGTAACCTCACGCAAGCACTTTTCTGCGTCTGTACGCAATTGTGAGATGGAGTCCAATCGCGTGCAGACACAGGAAAGCGCTTGCGTGAAGTTACAGCAGTGAGGCAGGCAACAGTCCAGAACGTAAGGTAATCATTGGAGCAATGGTTGGAGGCAGTACAGCTTGTGCGTGTGTCCGGTGGTAGAGAAGATGAGAGCTGAAGGCAGTTGCGGACACCTGTTATAACTGTTATAATCTTTTGTTAATTCAAAGGAAATGGAAAGATGTTAAACTTTAACTGGCTCTCAGTCTCCTTCTGGGATCTCCTTTAAATATTTGACAATTATTCATCAGATCCTGCACTTTGGTCTTCCACCATTTCTGTCAAACCGTCTTGTCCATTATTCACCACAATGAGCCCTTCATTCCTCACAACAGCATTTACTTTCCATCCCCTCCTTGACTCTTTATGAAATACTTTCTTTAGTATTGTGGCACCCACTCTGTGGAATATCCTCCCTCTTTCGATGAAGCCCACACTTTCCCATAAAACATTTAATGGCTGCCTTAAAGTGCACTCATTTTCTCAAATTTTTCACAACCCTGATCCTCTCCTAAAAGGAACTTAGCTTACTTTCTCTGTTTATCCTCCCCATTCCCCTTAAGATATTAAAATATATCCCTCCCCCACATGTTGTGAGCTTGCCGGTGCCGGGTTTTGTAACAGACCACCGGTCAATGCTCACCAACGCCGAACTCGCCGTGCCTTCAAAGGATGTTGAAGGTCCTGCTGGCTCTCATCATAATAACAAGCAAAATAAATGTCAGGAACAATAAAGATTCAGAGTAACTTGTGTCTGACTTTATTCCTAAAGTAGCAATTGCTACAGTCTTAGTCTTTGAATTAAATCAATACAAAGAAAAAATCCAGGCTTGCAAAAACATAGCCTATACACCTTCTGGCAGGTAAGTTTAAACAAAAAGATACTGTTGTAGCCTTGCCCTCACAGTCACCCAGTTCACAAAGGGCGCAGAGTAATATGGCTACTGTAACACCCAGTATTTCTGCTGGTTGTTCCCAAATGTCTTGCACACTCAAATGAATGTATTGCCTAAGCCTGGCTTAACAGGCCTCCCCAGCCAACCTAACAAACAGTTGGTGGGGGAGGGGAGTAGCTGAATCCACATTAGCTTAAAAGCTTACCAACAAAATTGGCCCCACAATCCCTCCCTGAGGATATTCTGTGGATTCTCCCCACTACTTCCTTGTCCATACATTCATACCCCCCAAAATTAGGGGAAGAAAAAACAAAAGGAGAAAATGTACACAAAAAAACTCCACACTTTTTCCTCTGTCACCAGCCTAAGGTACAGCTGCAGCAGTTAGCTCAGCACTGCTCAGATTGTCAGCACTTGACTGGTGTTAACAAACAAACTCAGAGCCAACAAGATCCCAAAAAGCACACAATCAAAAAGGTGATTTAACTTAGCTCTGGTCCATCTGAGTTTCCTCTGGTTCTTGAATAGTATCCATAAATTCCATGGCTTCCTGGCAAGCTGGCTGGTTCACCCCAGGGACAGTGGAAACCTCTGCCATTTCAACATCCTCATTCATAGGAAAGTCAGGAGCCCAGTCCCTGGAGACTGCTTCCTGGGCTGACCCAGGGAAGACTGATTTGTTCTTCCTCAGCACAGCCTCTAATGCTCTGAGATGGCCACGCCCTGACCTGGAAGGGGGAGGGCTAACCTGCTGTTTCTGCTGGCCTCTCAGTTTAGCCTTAATTGGCCCCAGCAGAGGCTCCTTAGATGTTCTCTGACACTGACTCCTGGGCTGTCCTTCTGAATAAGTCTCCTCCCTCTGCAACAGGCTGTTCTCCCACTCCTCTTCTACTCCCTGGGATTCTGTAGACTGCTGTTTCAAAGGAAACAGAGACCCTGTTTGTCTATCAGAACTTAGCCTGCTGCAGTGATCAGCCCTTTTCAAGAGAAGGGACGGATTTGGAGGAGATTTGACTGTAACAAGCCTAGCCCTAAGACTAGGGTTGTTACAATGTACATCTTCTTGTATCTCCCTTTTTTCTTTCAATACCTCAGAGGTTTTTGTCCAATTTGCTGTTTCCCCCTAATTATTACATTTTGTAATAGTAAACCACTTAGATGTCTATGTACATATTAGCAATATATCAAAGTTGAACTTGAGAATAATTAAGCTATAAATGTTCATCAGTATGGACCATGCTAAAACCTCTCTTCCTTGTGAGAGCTGCTGAGACCTACCTCTACTACTAGCCAAGATTGACAATAGCAGGATAATCCAAAGGGGTGTTTCCTTAGAGGTCTCTTGGACTACACAAATTTATTTTGGACTATTAGGAGTTTTGTGGCTGTGGTAGTGTGTTGCTTTGTGGTATTCTTTGGGTGTCTTTGTGCCAGATAATACAAGACACAATATTATGCAAAGAGTAAGCTTTAATTCAGTCTAACAAACAGTTCATGCGCATATACACAAATAAACATAAAGTAAAGCTACATCATCGTTGAAGCAGAGGTAAGATCATCCATGCCACTGAATGGAGAGATCCAAGTTGCAGTCAAAGATAGAGAGCTTTCAACGGGCCAATCGCTCTTTTGGACATCCACACATACAAGATCTACAAAGTTTAACTGTAACTTGCCCCCTTTTATACCTTATCCAAGCTGGATAATTAGCTGATTAATCAATAACTGGCACTTTATGGCCTAAACACCCGTGTTTAGACACTCAAGAAACTGGCCAGGTTCCAGAGTGAACCAAAAGCAGTGATATTGCTCCTAATGTCATAAAAGTAGACCAGAGCTGATCGTCATTCACTAACCTTTCCATTTCTGATACCAATAAACTAATATCAAAGCTAGCCTTACGAAGCAGCCCCCTAGACAACTGTCCTCCATACCTTATTTCTGCAGCTCAGCATCCTATCATTAACTGGCTCACCAACCTGCTAAATAGTTCCCTGAACCAAGGGCATCTACTCAAAAAAATGGGTAAAATAGTCTTATCCCCTATATCGAAAACAGCCCAAGCAGACCTCTCCACAGCATCTAACAGACCGATTGCTGGCATTCTGATCCTCACTAAAATCTTTGAGTCCCATGTCAGCAAGCAGCTAGCCTTGTACATAGAGCAACACTGATACCTTCACACATCCCAATACGGATTCCAAAAAAAGCACAGCACCGAGCTCTTCATCATCACTCTAATCACTAAAATCAAACAGCTTGGGTCATCAGGCAATACTGCTCCAATTTGATATCTCCGCAGCCTTCGACTCAGTGGACCACCAATTACTCCTAACCAAACTCTCAGAATTAGGAATAACAGGGACTGTATTGAAATGGTTTGCCGACTTCCTACAAAATTGCGAATACTTGGTCAAAAGTCAAGAATCATACTCCAACCCTTGGAAGGTATTCTGTGGCGTCCCACAAGGCTCCCATTTATCCCCATTCCTATTCAATTTATTCATGAGCTCGCTGAGACACATCAAAATGGAAGACAAAACTTATGCCGAGGACATCCTCCTCCTCATCCCGAAAAAAATCTCAAACAATATAGATAAAATTCAAACCTGGGCAACGAACAACAAGCTGAAACTGAACGCCACTAAGACCAAAGTCATTGGTTTCCGCACCACACAACAGAATGTCATATCTAACCTCACTCTTTCCTCAGGCATCACTCTCATAATGGAAAAAGCCACAAGGTACTAGGCTACATCTTAGATGATACTCTCACAATGGAACTACAAATATCTAACCTTCGGAAAAAGACCATCTACACTATGCGTCAACTGCGACTCACAAAATCAAACTTCCACCCACACCACTTTGCTCTGGACTATTGCAACTCTGCCTAACTTTGTATCATACTACTCTTATCCACAAACGGTTCATAGTCATTCGCACGCGAGACATCAGTGCGCTGACATTGGAGCGCAGACAATTCGGCGCAAGACACCAGCGCGCCACAGGAAAACTTACTTTTAAAGAGCTCTGACGCGGGGTATGAGTGTGGATCCCCCCCAGTTTACTTCATACTCTTCGCGCTGCTGTTGGGGGATGTGTGTGGGGTGCAACCCCCACATTATAGAGAAAACTGAACTTTTTCCGATCTTTTAGGGAAAGGAACTGAAGCCACTGAACAGCTTGGGGGGGGGGGGGAGGGGGTGAATGAAAGAGTTGCTGCATTCTTTTGGGCAGGGAAAGCAGGGAAGGGGAGGAAAGATGCTTACATGGAGTATCAGAGGTCCTTGGGCCAGCCCTGTGTATATTTTTATATTATTTATTCTTTCATCTGCAGTGTTGCATGACAGGACAGTGTTCATGTGAAGAGTGAAAGACTGAATAAAGGGATTTAATGTTATAAGAAACATTTTACATCTCAGCAGGTTGAAGAGCACTCCCGGGGAGTGATAACTATGGACATTTGAAGGAGATATTTTCAATAAACATTAGAAAGAAAAAACGGAGGATAGGAACTAGGGTGCATGTCTAAAGCAGATAGGCCAGCTATGGAAATCCCTATGCAGCTTCAAGTTTTATTAAAATTTGATATAATCGCCTATCCATGAATTTCTAGGCGAATTACAAGTATAGTTAAAATGCGGGTAAAAACAATACAAATGTATCAATTACAGAACAACAAGTACACGAAATGACATTCCCTGGAGGGAAAATGCACAAGAAAACATGAGGGAAGAACTACAATAATTATAGAAAAGAAAAACATACGTATAAGGTTAACACAACTGGGTGGGAGAAATGAAGAAAGTTGAAGGGAGCTTCATTGAAACAACAGCAATTTCTTGGCTAGTCACCATGGACACATGCATCATCAATGGAAATCTGCACTTCTTTAAGGGATCACACTGTATGCTGTGTATTCGTTCATGAAGTCCAGGCAAAACAATGTTCAGGACCATCTGTCTTCCACAATGGGGAGATACAGCATGCTGCCTGGCATACAGCCTTCATCTGAGTGAATGAGAAAAAAAAAAGTCAGTGTCCTCACTTAATACAATGAATCCTTTGTTTCTCTTTTTAGAAAAACACTCTTCTAACAACATCTAGCATGGGGTATGACCTGTGTCAAAAGCACCTATGTTTATAATTTCTTCTATAGTCCTCTACCCTATCCATTTCATCACTCCCTGTGTAATTCTCTAACCGAGCAGCATGTTAGATTCACCCCTATCCTAGCGGCTAAGATATCTAAAAAATTGGATGTCTAGTGGTTTTGTCGATTTCAAAAAAGGCCGTTTCTCTGCCTTCAACTTTGGACGTCATGTAGGAAACGTACAAAGTCAGACTTAGACGTCCTATCTAAAATGGCCCTCCATGTCTAATTGTACCCCTTCCAAAGAACAGAAGTGGTAAACAGCAAAATCAATTCTATAACTCTTGGCAAATGCAAATGAATTATGGAGAATATATAAAAGCCCTGCAGGAAAAACAAACCAGATATCCAGGCGATAACCAAAATGCTGTAAACATCATATGATTTTGACACAGGTCATACCCCATGCTAGATGTTGTTAGAAGAGTGTTTTTCTACAAAGAGAAACAAAGGATTCATTGTATTAAGTGAGGACACTGACTTTTTTTTTTCTCATTCACTCAGATGAAGGCTGTATGCCAGGCAGCATGCTGTATCTCCCCATTGTGGAAGACAGATGGTCGATTTAAAAAATGGCCGTTTCTCTGCCTTCAACTTTGGACGTCATGTAGGAAACGTACAAAGTCAGACTTAGACGTCCTATCTAAAATGGCCCTCCATGTCTAATTGTACCCCTTCCAAAGAATAGAAGTGGTAAACAGCAAAATCAATTCTATAGAAGTTGACTTGGGAGAGTCTTTGGACGTCGTGTATCTGGACTTCAGTAAAGCTTTTGAGGTTCCTAGGAGGTGCCTAGATTCCAGTCTATTCCCGGATAGTTGAAGTCCCCCATGATAACTGTGTTGCCTCCCTTGCAGTTGCGTTTAATCTCGTCCGTCATTGCTCTGTCAGTTTCTTCGGACTGCCCTGGGGGTCGGTAGTAGATGCCAATCTTCGTTTCCAGGCCATTTGTTCCCGGAATTTTGACCCATAGAGATTAAATGGAGGAGGGTTCTGTACTAGAACTGGTGTTGTTTAACATATTGATAAATGATCTTGTCTTATGCTTATGTGGAGGATTTCATTCACTATTTTATGTGGCGGGTTTACCAGTTTCGGCTCTGCACTTTACTCTGTTTCGTTTGAAACAATGCTCTGCTTTGGTTGCCACATAGACTTTTTTGCACTCTGCACTTTGAACCTTGAACCCTGAACTGTGTACTCAGAAGTTTTATCTGCCACTCTGGATCTTATTTATGACTTTTGTTCCAAGACTTCACTCGTATCTATTTGGATTGCTCTAAGATAAATATAATATATTTTATCAATTTGAATAGTGCAATATTTTTTTGTTTACTTGTTTTTGCTCAAGACTATTATGTATTTCTTTTTTGTTTGTTGTTTGATTATGTTTGTTAGATCATGCTTATATGTATAGCTTTTAATATATTTTTGAGGTTTATAAGACTAATAAAGATTGAAACATATTTCTTATTATATATACTTATATTTATTATGTATGACTTATTTACATCAGCATTTGTTTTATAGATATATTAATTATTTGTTTTTCAGTAAGGGGTTTCATTGCAATATATGTAACTAAACTTTAATGCCAAGAAATGTAAAGTAATGCACCTCGGGAGCGGAAATCCATGCAAAACATACACCTTGAACTAACAAGAACTACTGCAGAAACGGACTTGGGAGTTCTCATCCGGGAAGATATGAAAGCTGCTAATCAGGTGGAGAAAGCTTCAGCAAAGGCCAGACAAATGCTGGGTTGCATCAGAAGGAGCTTTATCAGCCAAAAGCTGGAAGTCATACTACCGTTATACAGATCCATGGTGAGACTTCACCAGGAGTAGTGTCCAATTTTGGAGGCCACATTATCAAAAGGATGTGAAGAAAATGGAGTCGATACAGAGAATGGCCACTAGGATGGTCTCAGGATTTAAAGACATCCCATATGAAGAATGCCTGATCAGACTGCGCTTATATTCTCTTGAGGAGCGCAGAAAAAGGGGGAACATGATAGAAACATTTAAATACATCATGGGTCACATCAAAGTGGAGGAGGAAATCTTTTTTCTAAAGGGTCCCACAGCGACAAGAGGGCATCCACTAAAACTTAAGGGAGGAAGATTTCATGGTGACACCAGGAAATACTTCTTCACCGAATGGGTGATTGATTGATGGAATGATCTTCCCCGCCAGGTGGTAGAGGCCAGTAGTGTGCTTGACTTTAAGAGTCAATGGGACAAACAGGTAGGAATACTACAGAGTTATGCTCAAACGATAGATACTCCAGGGAAGAAGGGTTCTTGAGTAGGCAGGCTAGTTGGGAGCAATGTTCCCTCTAAGCTGTGCGCTTGTACGTGCGCACACAACTTGCCGAATCCGCACACACAAATTAAAATAGTGCGCACAAAAAAATAAATTTTTGCCTAAAATGATTTTCACTGCTAAAATGAAATGTTGCAGAAGACCAGCAGTTCCAATTCCCCATTTATCACATTTATTGAAGCGCTATAATATAAATTTTAAGTCATTCATGTGATTCTGTTATCTTTGGCAGTTGAACTTGACATGTCACGTGCCCCATAGGGCCATAGCCTATGGCCCTTAGGATATGAAACACTTCCAATTCTTTGACTTCCTGAAGTTCCGCTATATTGTTTATTTCGTGGAATCGTAGTTGCAGCATGGTACTGCGGTGGTATAACTGTATTCGTTTATTAAATTGCAACCAGATATAACTCTTAAAATGTCTAAACCGCGAATGGTGAAAAGTGTAAAACTCAAGAGAGCTGCAACAGCTTTTAGGTCTGAATGGCTTGAAGAAATTGTTGAAACTGGAATCTCGAAATACAATGCGTGTTCGACTGTGTGAAATATTTACCTATGACGAAGACGATGGAGTTGTGTGTTGTTATTGTCAAGATGCCAAAGCAATGGAAAATTCTCTACTGGAAAAATATGGGATGATGTTTGGAAACTGGACTTTCTGAAACGCCATCTATCAAGTAAATCTCATACCGACAGTATTAGGAAACTCAGAAGTAAAAATCCAAATTTAAGAGGGGGATTGGTTAACATGTTGCTTGAAAGCCCAACTGATGAAATTAAGGTTCTTGTCGACAGTGTTGTGGTGGCCATTAAGATGAATATCTCAATGCTTTCTGTTCAAGATATCAATGAGCACATGGCAAAGTATGTTAGTATACCTGATAGCTGGAGAAGCAAAAACTATGCGTTTGAATTTCTTGGAATTATCAGTGGCATCGTGCAAGATGATCGTATGGCAGACATTAAATTAGCAACGTATCGTACATTAACTGTTGATTAAAGCACAGACATTTCTGTCAACAAGTACTTAATACTCTACTTTAAGTATCGGCCAGTCAATTCAAATGAGTATAGGACATCATTTGGTGGGATGCTACAGTTGGAAGCATGTGATGCTACATTAATAGTAACAGCAATTAGGGAATTCTATAGGAAACATGAACTTGACCTGAATAAAATGGTTATGTTCACCTCTGATGGTACCTCTGTTATGTTGGGAAAAATAGATGGTGTTGCAGCACAGCTGAGAAAAGACATTCCACATTTAGTGCAGCAACATTGTGTTGCACATCGGGAAGATTTGGGACTTTCTGATTCATGGAAAGAAGTAAAATTGATGAAAGAAGTAGAAACTCGACGCCAGAACACCACTCCCTCTTCCTCAGCATACCAGCTCCCCTCGGACAATAGAGCCATCTGAGGTTGGTGAGCTCCTGTCTAGTGAGGCTTTGGTCATCGGACAGGGGAGAATGGATGTGGACTCCTGTGTTGTGAGTCCGGTAATGGCTGAGGCTCAGAGCAGCAAGAGGGAATGCAGCTTCCAGGAGAACAGCATGCAGGAGGAAAGGTCAGCTATAGCTAATTTTCCTATACAAAAAGTACAAACCGTTGAAATAGAGAAACCCAGAGAAATAACTCTTGAGGCGATATGGGATCTGGTGGCAGATTTGGCAAAATCTATAAAACCTCAAATTTCCCAAATTGAATCAAAGCTAAATATCCATGAAACAAATATTAAAGGTTTACAAACAGATTTTCAGGACCTTAAAGATTCAAATGCTGCCACTAAACAACTTAGTGAAACGTTAATGAAAGACAATATAAATATGAGAAGAAAATTGGAAACTTTAGATAATCTTTCTCGTAATAACAATCTCAGGTTGATTAACTTTCCTAAAGTGGCAACAATATCTCCGAGAGAGATGATAAAAAGATATATGGTAGAAATTTTGGATATTTCAGAAGAACTGCTTCCACCTTTAACTCAGGCTTATTATCTGCCTATTCGGAAAATTGAAGGACAACATCAAAAATATCAAGAACCACAACAACTACCTACAGAGGTCCAACAGAACTTAAATGTTTCACTGATATTAGAACAGTCGGACAAGGAAATTGCAACACCAGCAACTTTACTTCTTACTGTTGCCTTAGCACCGGATAAAAACTGGTTGCTGAGACTTTTCTTCAAAAACAAGTCAAAAGAATTTTTGGGTTTTAAAATACAAATATTTCCAGATCTGGCTCGAGATACCCAAAGGCGTCGTCGTGAATTTCTGATTTTGAAGCAGGGAGTTATCGCTCTTGGAGCCTCTTTCTTCTTAAGACACCCATGTAAATGTGTGATACTATATCAAAAGCAAAAATATGTTTTCTTTGAGCCTATACAACTGACAACCTTTCTGTCAGCTGCACACCTGAAAGCTGGGATTAATACAACATGAGTGTTCATTATTTGATTAGGTCACTTCCTTCAGCTAAGTGTTCCTGTTTTTCTTCTTATTGATATATTGCTAAGATTTGTGTAAGGCTCACCGTTTTACATCTTGGATCCATAATATGAGGACTTGAGGAGGAGATTAAGATTATTTTTCTTTGATTATAACTATTGTCTCGCTTGGAATGTGTTCTTTAATGCCTCTCCTTTCTGTACAAGTGTATACTTGATTGTTTATTTGAAAATTGATAAATAAATAATTAAAAAAAAAAAAAAGAAGTAGATACTGTAATGAGAACTGTGTACACGGTGTTCTGTCGGTCTTATACTAAACGATGCAAATTTCAAGAAATAGCAGATGCATCTGAATGTGAATCAATTGCTTTCAGACCTCTGAATAAAGTGCACTGGTTATCTAGACACTTTGCACTTAAAGCAATTATTCGAAATTATGATCCCCTGTTAAAATATTTTGAAGACAGAGATAATGATCCTATTGCAAAGTACTGCTATAAGAAGCTGAACAGTGAACAATTTCATATTACACTTGAAGTTTTGAATGATGTCTTATCAGAACTGGCTTCCTTAACCATGGCATTTCAAAAACGTGGTTTGATACCATCGGAAGCTTATCAACTTGCACAGGGTAAATTGAACAAACTTTGAATGCAATACTTAGGCGACAAGGTTAAGTGGAGTGATAAATTAAACAGTCTTCTTGACAACAGGATGTGATCTGGAGAAAAAGTTTCACTGGATACTAATTCCATATTAACCTTCATCAACATCCTATGTTTGCATCTGGGTGAAAGATTTCCTGAAAATGAAGTTGAGGAATGGTCTGCTTTTGACTGTACAGCAATCTCACAATGCGATTTTGACTTCAGAAATGGACATATCAGATCTCTTTGTTTAAAGTATAAACAATTTCTTCCGGAGGAAAGTGTTATTATTCAGCAATACAATGACTTTAAATTCCTTGTTGCAGAAAAAATCAAAAACAATCTGATAAACAGCTTTCCAGATATGACGAAATTTGCATTTCAGAATGATCAATTTGCAGATTTAGCAAAATTGATGGATATTGGTGCCACATTCTTAGCATCTAGTTCAGATTGTGAGCGTGGTTTTAGTCTAATGAACAATTTGAAGACTAAACAAAGGAATTGTTTACATTTAGAGCATTTGGAAATGCTGATGCGTGTTAAGAGTCACCTTCAAGATGGAGGCTCAACAGATCTTGACAGAATTTATTCGGACTGCATAAATATGAAAGATCGCAGGGAAAAACTTTGAAAACTAAATTGCTGTTATTTTCTAAATTTTAAGTATAAAGTACAATGATACCTTATTTATAGGTAGCGCTCAATGAAACATTTCAATGAAACATAGTTTATGTTTATTGAAATGAGACTTTATGTTACATAAAGTGTAACTAACATAAACTAACTAAAATTTACTTTGTGTTTTCGTTAATTCAGACTAAACTCAAAGACCAGCCCATAAATGCCCATAACTGAACTCCAGGCCCTCTGGCAATCATTTTTCTAGCACACACAAATTTAGTTTTTCTTTAAAATGCACACAGATGAAATTTTTTACGCACACAGCCTATGAAAAATTAGAGGGAACATTGGTTGGGAGGGAGGGTTCTTGAGTAGGCAGACTTGTTGGGCCGTCGGCCCTTTTCTGCCGTCATATTCTATGTTTCTATGAAAAACATCCGAATCATAAGCTCACCTTAGTTCTGCTCAAACCACACCTCCAACATGCCCCTTTCAGGTTTAAATGTGCTGCAGACAACACCATAGAAATCCATCTGCAAAATCCATTTCAAAACATAGTGAATTGGGAGATTCAATGAGAAAAATGTCCATCTGCTCCTTTATTCCACTTTTTGGACGTTCTTTTTTTTTTTTTTTTTTTTAAATGAGCTCCATATCAGAATTAGAAAAAGTTCAAAGAAAAGCAACCAAAATGATAAAGGGAATGGAACTCCTCTTATGTGAGGAAGGACTAAAGGGATTAGGGCTCTTCAACTTGGAAAAGAGAAGGCTGAGTAGGGATAAAAAATCCTGAATGCTGTAGAACGGTTACAATGAATTGATTTTTTTTTAGTCTTTCATAATGTACAAAGACCAGGGAACATTCAACGAAATTACATGGAAATTGATTTAAAATAAATAGGAGGAAATATTTTTTCACTCAAAGAATAGTTAAGCTCAGGAACTCATTGCCAGAGGATGTGGATCAGTGGTTAGCGTAGCTGGGTTTAAAAAAGGTTTAGACTAGAGGAAAAGTCCATAGTCTGCTATTGAGACAGACATTGGGGAAGCCACTGTTTGCCCTGGGATCGGTATCATGGAATGTTGCTGTTATTTGGGTTTCTGTTAGGTACTTGTGATCTGGATTGACCACTATTATAAACAGGATATTGGACTAGAAGAACATAAGAATAGCCTTACTGGATCAGACCAATGGT
Organism: Geotrypetes seraphini; assembly: GCF_902459505.1. NCBI lineage: Eukaryota > Metazoa > Chordata > Amphibia > Gymnophiona > Dermophiidae > Geotrypetes > Geotrypetes seraphini. The sequence goes on from NC_047101.1 coordinate 36,562,377, forward strand.
CCATCATGCCCAGTAGCCCGTTCTCATGGTGGCCAATCCAGGTTACTAGTACCTGGCCAAAACCCAAGGAGTAGCAATATTCCATACAACCAATTTTTTTTAGGTATGGCTATTCTTATGTTAATTGGAACACAGAGCAGAGGTTTGCTAAACACTGGCTTTAATTTCAACCCCTAGAGTGTCATCAAAGCCCACCAGCACGTCCAGATCTGTCTAGTCATAATTAGGGCACAGACCATAGAAATCTGCTTGCCACTGACCTTACTTCTCAACTACTGGAGTTGAGAAAGACATGGGTGGGGGAAGCCACTGCTTGCCCTGGATCGGTAGCATAGAATGTTGCTACTCCTTGGATTTTGACCAGGTACTAGTGACCTAGATTGGCCACCATGAGAACGGGCTACTGGGCTTGATGGACCATTGGTCTGACCCAATATGGCTATTCTTATGCTCTTATGTGAGCCAAGTATAGGACAATTAAGCCATTGTAACATCACTAATGAGGTTGACTCTGAGACACTGTGGAATGAGCCATTATGACATCACAATCTCAGCTCTGGAATGTTGCTCTCATTGGGTTTCCAGAATCTTGCTATTCTTTGAGATGCTGGAATGTTGCTACTCCTTGGGTTTTGGCCAGGATTGGTCACCGTGAGAATAGGGTACTGGGCTTGATGGGTTTTTGGTCTGATCCAGTAAGGCTATTTTTATGTTCTTAACACTACCATTTAAAAAAAAATTCAATTCTTTATTCCATATAAGAATCCTTTGTGGTTATCTCATACATTCTTAAATTTCATTACTTTTTCTGTCTCCACTAATTCCAACAAGAGGGCAATCCAGGCATCTACCATCCTCTCCATGAAAAAATACTTCCTGACTTTTTCCTATGCCGACCCCTTGCAACCTCTGCTCTATTAATCACTGCTTCTTTGCAATTTACTCACAATATTTCTTTCTCTCCATATTAAAAAAAAAAAAAAAGTTCAACTGCCTCTCAACATACTATAACAAATGCATTACTACCTGGTATTCCTTGATACTTTATGGTCGTACTGTTGCAGTACTCCTGGAAGTGGTGATTAACTATTATTTGTTCCTTATGATTGTATTTGCCTGTCCTAGATTCTCTTTCCATTTGTTTATGTTTATCTGCTATGTAGAAAGTGTTATGAACTTTGTAGATGGGACTCTTTTTATTTACATTTATGATCAGAGCTTACACTGTAAAACCTCATTGCAGCGTGATACCACAAGGTTTACATGGTGAAATGTCAGCAGTATGAAACCGGAGTTGTCATGGATACCATAGCCCACTCACGCACGCACACATTAATTCTCTGAATAACATCTGTCCCTGTTCTACTGTCTTATTAACCTCTCTGAACATTTGCCCCTTCAACCAGTATAAATTCTGATACAGTCTTTGCAATTGTTCCTGAAATATGCTTGGTTTGGGTTTGTTTCTTTTTTTATACTACATTTCCAATAAAATGTCCTTAGATTATTCAAGTCAGTCCAATTCAGCTTTCCTAAGGCTAAAACTTTTTATTTTTGTTGATTCTGCTAGCTGTTGACTCTCCTGCTTAATGATAATATGGTCCTGGAAACTTCCCAGGCAGTATAATCTGTCATACTTGGGCTCGCTTCCAAATTTGGGGTTCACAACAGCTTTAACCATGCGGTGTAGGCTGTGTGACAGAGTGGATGAGAATGAACCATACAATGCGAGCAGCTTAGCAAAGTGGGTGAAAATTCTTCAAACACTACAGAATTAGAACTTCAATAATTTAATTGATTCCCCCCTCTTACGCACATTGTATATATCCAGATGTAAACAGCATTGATCTCCTGTTTACTGTTCATATTGTATCATCCTGTACCTTAGTGTTACATCCTGTATCTTATTGTAAACATCCTGTACCTGTTCTCTTGTTAATATCCTGTACCTTATTGTAAACACCCCCAGCACCTTCTCATCCAGAAATACCAAAGCATCTTATATATCATGTTCCAAAGCTTATATCATGTTCCAAAGCTTATGTATCTCAAATTCCTGGTTCCGATACTTAGCTCTTATCTTCTTCAAACATATGTATCTTGTTGTAAACATATGTCTCCTGCTGTTACACTGTACTCTATCTCGACACGACCCTCATTGTAAACCGCTTCGAACTTAGGGTATAGCGGTATTTGTATCTAATAATAATAATAATAATTTTATTTCTTATATACCGCTATACCCTATACAGCAGCCAAGGAGACAGACATACTTACATACAGTGTCCAAGTAGACAGACAGAGAGACAGCAAAAAAATACAAACAGCCAAGGAGACAAACAGAAAAAAATAAAAAATACAATGCCCAAGGATAAATTCAAGAAAAAAAACCTTCCAGACATACAGTGGCCAAGGAGTTAGACTGAAAAAAAGGCATACAGACATACAGCAGCCAATGAGACAGACAGACTGACAGCGACCAAGTAGACAATCAGCAAAAAAACACAAAGCAAAAAAATAGAAACATACAGCGGCCAAGGAGACAGGCATGCAACAAATAGGAAAAATAAAAAAACTTTTAATAAATCAACCATACATGAAGAAGGAATAAAAAAAAAAAAGGGAAAAGACACCTACAGGGAAACACAGGATCAAGAGCATACAGAGAAAACAGAAGTTTGCAGGAATCAGGAACATATAGAGAAAGGAGAGCAGAAACCCCTGCAAGAAGAGAAAAAGAGCAAAGAGACTGGGGATGAGAAAGAGAGCAGAGACCCCTGCAAGAAGAGAAAAAGAGCCAAGAGACTGGGGATGAGAAAGAGAGCAGAGACCCATGCAAGAAGAGAAAAAGAGCAAAGAGACTGGGGATGAGAAAGAGAGCAGAGACCCCCTGCAAGAAGAGAAAAAGAGCAAAGAGACTGGGGATGAGAAAGAGAGCAGAGACCCCCTGCAAGAAGAGAAAAAGAGCCAAGAGACTGGGGATGAGAAAGAGAGCCGAGATGCTTGCAGGGAGAAAAAGCAAAGCACTAATGTTACAGCTGAAGAGTGCAGAGTGAGGAAGAAAGCAGAGACAGCGCTACACAGGGAAATGGAGGGAGGAAAGAGACAGAAAGAAAAAGACAGACAGACATAAATTCTAGCACCCGTTAATGTAACGGGCTTAACGACTAGTATAAGAAATAAAATTATTATTATTATTATTAGATAGAAATTCGGAATTTCTTCCAGGTCTGCCTTGCTTCTAAACTCTTGTCCTAATTTCAGCTCCCATAAGATCTACCAAAAGGAGCAACTGATGTGTGCCTAGTCTATTTTTTATGGACTTCTATGAAGGGGTGCTGAAATGTTCTCAGCCCAACCAACTTCCTAAATTCTGACCATTATTATGCCTCTGTGCTGTTTTATTTTCCAAAGTCCCAGTTTAAAGAATCATAATGCTATGTTTTTTGGCATTGTTTCAGATCATTAATTAAACCATGTAAAAAAAAAAGTGTAGAATTTTCATGTGTGGAACTCCAAGCGATCTTGAAGTTCCTATTCCTGCAGAAAAAAAACTCCAAAGGAAATCCGGGAATGTATGACAAATGCCTATCATCCTCCACAGTGAAGAAGTGGTGTGCAAACTTTCAGCATGGAGATTTTGAGATCAAAGATGCAGCAAGGTCTGGGAGGCCTGAAATTGTTGACCATGTTCATGATCTGATTTTGGCAGATTGGCGAATATCAGTTAAAACAATTGCTAAGACACTACAGATATCCAGGGAATGTGTTGGGTGTATAATCCATGAGCAGATTGATATGCAGTAATGATGCCTAATTTCCAATTCAGATCGATTCGAATCAATTCACTTTTTTAAAAAATCGGCCTCCCGATTCAGTGGCTGACCCTCCCCCCTTACCACCTAAAGCAGGAGTGGCAATATTGACTCTTGTGGCTGCTGCCGCTCCTGCTTTAGGGGGTAAGGGGGGAGGGTCAGTCGGGAAGAGCTGCAGCGTCTTCTCCCCTGGCCTCCCATGCATACCTAAATTACTGGCAGCTTGCAGAGAGGATCGCCGGTGCTTTGGCGATCCTTGCATGCTGCCATCGGCCTCCGCAGCTGCCCTTCCCTCTGCCGCGATCCTGCCCCTGATGTCAGAGGAGAAGTGAGGCCATGGCAGAGGGAAGGACAGTTGCGGAGGCCAATGGCAGCCTGCAAGGATCACTAAAGCACCTGTGATCCCCTCTGCAGGCTGCTCCTCTAGAGCAGGAGGCCAAGGGAGAAGCCGGGGGAACATGCAGGTCTTTGGAGGGTGGTGCAGGCTTTTTTTTTTTTTTTGGGGGGGGGGAACAGCCAAGGCCTTCAGGGGAAGCAGCACAGGGCTTCAGGGGGAGTGCAACCCAGGCCTTCGGGGGGTATGCAGGCCTTCAGGGTAGGAGGCCCTGGTGTAGAAGAGGGAAGGGGGAGTTCAAAGAGACATGCATATGCCAGACTGGGGGGGGAAAGAAATAATGGGTCTAAAAACAGAGGAGAGAGAGGAAGATGGTGGATAACGGGATTTAGGGAGGGAAGGAACAGAAGAGAGAGAAGTTGGATACAAGGGATGGTGTGGGGGAGAGGACAGAGATACTGGATAGGAGGGTAGTTGGGAAGAGAATGGGAGAGATGGTGAACCCTGGGGTGGTGGGGAAGGAAGGAGATATGCAGGATGAAAGGGTAGTTAGGAAAAGGAGAGATGGTGGATCTGGGGTTTGTGGGGTCCATCGCTGCAGCTGCAGGGATGGAGACAAAAAAAAGGAAAGATGCCAGACCTATGGGGGAGGGAAGGAAAATGGAAGGGGAGGACAGATATGGAAGATGGATGGTTATTACCGAGAAAGAAGAAAACAACAAATGGGCAGGAGACCCTGGCAAACAAGTTATCAGAAGACAACCAGAGTGTGGGACCAACATGATTTGAATAATGACCAGACAACAAAAGGTAGAAAAAATAATTTCATTTACTTTTTTGTGATTACAATATGTCAGATTTGAAATGTGTATCATAGAAACATAGAACATGACGGCAGAAAAGGGCCACGGCCCTTCTAGTCTGCCCACACTAATGGCCCACCAGAGCTGGTGTTAGACCACAAACGTGAGCTAGGATTTAACAGAGAGAGGAAAAGACTTTTTTGTTTGTTTATTTTGTTTACACCACAGCATCGGTGTGGGTAGGAGAGGGCAAGGGGGGTGAAGAGGCTATAAAAGGGGTGAAGAGGCTATAAAATAAACCCACCAGGATGTTTGAAAAAAAACACCCAATTGGGCAGGAAAATCAATTCAAAAAATCAATTCAATAGGCTGAATCAAATCGAATCGAAATATTTTTTCCCCTGAATCGGGCAGCACTAATATGAAGAATCTGTCAGCCAAGTGGGTACTTAAATGTTTGAATGCTGACAAGAAACAACATTAAGAGGACACTTACAAGTTGATTTTGCAGCATTTTCAGCAAGCTGGTGCCCACTTTGTGGAACAACTAGTTACTGTTGATGAAACATGGTTACACAACTACGATCCTGAGACAAAACAACAGTCTATGCATGGTTCTCCAAGGCCAAGGAAATTCAAGACCCATAAGTCTGCAGGAAAGGTCATGGCCACAATGTTTTGGGTTCAGGAAGGTGCTGTAATGACTGACTATCTTCCAAGGGACCAAACAGTTAATGCAGAACACTACTGTAACTTGCTGTGCTGATTAAAGGAGGCATTGAAAGAAAAAAGGAGAGGAAACTGCAGAGAGTAATTATCTCTTTTTTTTGCACGAAAATACACATGCTCACAAGGCTGGCAAAATTATGGATGTTTTGACACAGTTGGGGTTTCAGTGTATAGACCAGGGGTGCCCAATAGGTCGATCGTGATCGACCGGTAGATCACCAAGGTAAAGTGAGTTGATCGCGTTGCCTTCACAATCTACCGGGCCAATCAGCCTTCCTCTCCCTGACGTCAATTTTGCCGTCGGAGAGGAAGTTCCAGGCCAGCTAATCGCTACCTGGCTGGCCTGGAACTTCCTCTCTGACGACAGAATTAACGTCGGGGAGAGGAATGCTGATCAGCCCGACGCAGGGAAACAGGGAGAGCTTGGGGCGGTGGTGGCTCTTGGGCCTGTTCCCCGATGGCGGCGACGGCTTGGGGGCCTGTTACCCGATGGCGGTGGCAGTGACTTAGGGGAGGGCAGGGAGAAAGAAAGAAAGGGGGCAGGCAGGGAGACAGAAGGAAAGAAGGGAAACAAAAAGAAAGAAAGGGGGCATGAAGAGAGAAAAAAAGAAAGGGAGGCAGGGAGAAAGAAAGGGCAGGGAGAGAGGAAGAAAAAGTTGGGGAGGGAATGAGGTCTGGAGGAGAGGAAGCAAACAGGCTGAAAGCATACAGGCTGAAGGAAGGGAAGAAAGTTTGGATGCACAGTCAGAAGAAGAAAGTGCAACCAGAGACTCATGAAATCACCAGACAACAAAGGTAGGAAAAATGATTTTATTTTCAATTTAGTGATCAAAATGTGTCTGTTTTGAGAATTTATATCTGCTGTCTATATTTTGCACTGAGGTGACAGTGCATAGAGTCATCTGCCTTGACCTCTTTGAAAAACTCCCAGAATATAAATGATAATTAACATGTTCTCTGTGTACAGTGTGCTTTGTGTTTTTTAAAAATTTTATTGTTGGTAGATCATTTTGACTTGGTCATTTTAAAATGTAGCTCGCAAGCCCAAAAAGTGTGGGCACCCCTGGTATAGACCATCCACCTTACTAACCAGATCTTGCTCCACCTGACTATTTTCTGTTTCCAAACCTTAAAGAGAGTTTGAAAGTGTGATTATTTTTGAGTGATTGTTGATTGGAGCAGCAGAGCAGTATTTCAGTAACCAGACATCAAAGCCATGTTAGTGGGATTTAAAAGGCTTCGGGGTTTTTGCGGTGCAGCAGCCGCTAGCACAGCTTTGTAAAAGAGGGGGTAAATTTGTTGAAAACTGTACTGTAGCTATGTTAGTACATTTTAGTTACTAATAGGGATGTGGGCGATGTTGTAGATTAAAATTAAAGCATGAAAAAATCTTGGCATAATTAAAGTTACTGAGTTATACACAGAACAATATTTTGCTAAACTTAGTTCACTCTGTAAGTCTAATGTAATGTGAATATTAACCATAACCATAGTAACAGTGTCAGACTGCATAGTTATTCATTGAGGAGGAGGAGGCGTAGATTGGTATTATACACAGAATACTCCCTCAATATTTGAAACAAGAATTTGAATTATGCCATGAAAAAAAATCCTTTACACTACTTCTTTGTATGACCAAAGGTCAAGAACCCCAAAAGTATAATATCCCATATCATTGCATGTCATAACTTAGGTGCTCGCACACACTCATCACTCCCACCCCTTCCCTATCATGGTGGCAAGAACATGACTGCAGCTTTATGTAACCCCCTCCTTCTCAGACTGAGGTAAAAGGGTTCCCTCTTGAAATAAATTTTATTTTCTAGTCGTGCACACCGAGGGTTAAATTGATACCTTCCCCCAGGAGAAGGAGTGATTTACATAAACAAAATAATAATATATAATAATATGGTATAACCTTGGAATAAAAATAGTTATTAAACATATAATAAAATAAATATAAAGAAGCATTAAGGATTCAAAATTGAATATAGAAATAAAATTTAATAAACAAATGCTGTAGATCAAATCTAAACAAAGAAATTCTACTTCCCCTCTGTAAAGTTCTTCTTTTTCCCCAGATTTGGGTATTTGAGGCTTTATGTTTTTTCTATATAGGGGTACCACGTAGGTGCACTGTTGCTAGTAGAATCTCTTGCTGGAACCAACCTACTACTCTGACTTAAACAAACCAATAAGGGAAAACCCTATCCTAATCTAATAGCCCAAAAGTTGCCTAAAATACTTCCTAAGCTAGAAAAAAAACAGATCATTGATGTTCCCTATACTCTTTCCCTTCCCAGAATTTCCTGGGAGTCACGCTATCCCTCTAGAAACACACTGTCCTAACAGTCAGAAAAAGCATCTCGGTGCTCTGGAAACTCCGCACTATAAAAAAATACTTTGATGACACCTCTTTCCACCTGGTGGTACAATCCTCCATCCTCAGCATCCTGGATTACTGCATCAACATTTACCTGGGCGCCACGAAAAAAAAAACACCCGGAGACTAAAACTGATTCAGAACACCGCCGTCCGCCTTATATTTGGCCTGAACAAATGGGAACACATCACCCCCTTCTACCACAAACCACATTGGTTACCATTTGAATCCAGAGTTCTAGCCAAATTTGCTTGCTTCTGCTACAAAACAATTTTTGGTATATCTCCAAACTACCTCAACCCTCACTTCTATTTAAATTGCTTCAATAAGAACTCCCGCAGAATTCACCTGTTTGCCTTCCCCTCCCTAAAACTATGTCATCTCCAAAGGTTCTTCGACAAAACCTTCGCCTTCCAGGCAGCCAAACTGAACCCATGGCTAGCCCCAATCGCACTCGATGCCCCCACCTACCTCCACTTCAGAAAACAACTCAAAACCCACCTATTCCCCGAACATAACCCTTAATACTCCTCTCCTACCTCCCTCACCCCATCCACCATTGATCTGAACTCCATCCTCTCCTTCTTATTGTACATTCCTTTCCTGATAATTTCAACGACTTCATTGTTTGTAATTTTGATTAATTGATGTGAACCGCCTAGAACTTTATACAAAATAAAGTTATTATTATTATATCTCAAATCACTCAAATTTCCTATATCTCAAATCAAAAAATACAAATTCTCAATAAACTTTAAAACAGATATTCTCAGGAAAAGGTTTCCAAAGCAGTTTACAAACTTTATTTCACCAATATTCTCTTACAACATTCCACAGGAATCTGTCACAGGATTTCTCATAAAATCTGCTCCAAAAATCAGCACCACAGTAGTCACTCAAAGATCCTCTCAAACATTTCCCAGAAGAGTCTCACAGACAGGGCAGGATTAACCAATAGGCCAAGTAGGCAGGTGCCTAGGGCCCGAAATGGTCAGGGGGGCCCGATGAAGGAGGGCATCAACATTGTTTTTTCCAAATAGCGATGGACCCCTACAGCATCGATTGGCAACGTAGGCCCCACCCCGATCGGTAATGCGGCCCCCCCCCATCGACAGAAAGTAAGACAAGCAAGCAACGTGGGTAAGAAGGACAACGGGAACTGTAATTATGCAAGCGGTGCTGCTTGCCTAAAGCTTCCCTCTGACGCAGCTTCCTGTTTCCGCTTGGGCGCATGGTGGGGTGGGGCAGGGGGGCCCAGTGTACTTGTGTGCCTAGGGGCCCTCGACGAATTAATCCTGCCCTGCTCACAGAACATCACAAAAAATCTCTTCAGACTCTCAAACATTACCAGCATCAATACCAAACTTCAGACCTTAACCAGAATTTCACAATCCTTCACAAACTCAAATAAAAACCGCCATAATCACCTTCTCACAAGGCACAGAAACCATAACACCTCCACACCGAACCAAGTCACCCTCCCAACTGTCAAATCTGACAGAATGTTCAAGCAGCTGATGCTGATCTCTGCACTAGAACAGCAGACCTATGCAAGAGATCAACAAAAGAAACCCTCAAAACTGTACCAATACAAACCAAACCTCTCAAAATAAGAAAAAAAAACACAGTTCTTTCCTTCCAGACCCTCTCTGCTTCTTTAAACCCTTCAAAATCTTCTTTAATCCCTGTTTTTTCACTCAAGTAACTTTTAACTCTGGTTAAATTTATTATACTTTAAACATTCCAACAGTGCATATCAATACGTCACAATTAAAACACGTTACCTATTTAACAATGTCATATCCCTTTTCTTTCACAGTTAGACGGTGTCATACCAGGTGTTAGGGACATCTACTCCTCAAAGGCCCGCGGTACCACAGAGCCCAAAAACCCAACTTGCTCGTGGTGGTGACGCACCCCAGCAAAACATACCCTTTCATCATCGAAACTGACTGACCCACAACCTCCAAATGTCTGCTAAGTTATGACTAAAACAAAAGTGCAAGCTTTGGATCTCCTTTGGCTTTTTCCCTTTTGTGAGAAATTTTATCATCGAACGATGCTCCAAATCTAGCAGTTTCTTACTTGATATGCACGAGGACTTTCCTGACATCCTGTCTCTTGGAATGTTAGACTTGCACTTTGCTGCAGCTGTGCATGAGTAACACAGAAATGTCACAATATGCACAGACTTGTTTCATCATGCTTGCTACTTTCTTTCATACTCGGGTAAATAAATTATTGAATGTCTCTCGTACATCCCCCTTCCTCCATTTAAAATGGAAAGTGCAGCAAAGGCACATATCATACCTTAAACCTAACAAATACAACTGTAAACCAGAGCCAATGACACACTGTTTAAACCAAACATGGTATATCATTAAATTAAAATATGATTTAAGAGTTAGTGTCAACCTCAACCACTCTGAATCCAGAAGGAATTTAGTACAATACAGATACCTGGCAGAAAGCAAGTTAAATCCCAGAATATAACGACCTTACCTTTCATGTCAAGTTACAGAATTGCATTCTGTCAAAATTCAATATGTTAATGTAAAGTTAAACTCTTACATTAATTATTAAGACAACTAGCAAGGCCTAGTTGAATAAGGCACATCAGTAGCATTAGTGCATTAATGGACATCAATAAATTGTAATGAATACCAATCATTAATCTGATTCTGTATTACTGCACTTGGAATGAGCTACCGGAGGAAGTGATCAGGCAGAGTACGGTACAGGGATTCAAACAGGGATTGGACGGATTTCTGAGGGATAAAGGGATCGTGGGATACTGAGGGAGGAGCTGGGATGTAACACAAGTATAGGAAGTTAACCAGGAAATGAGTATAAACCAACCAGGTCGTGCATGTGCAAGACCGGAGGGCTAGGACTTCGATAGGAAGGCAGGACTTAAATGGGAAACCAAGGTGATGATTCAGACAGGCCTGTTTGGGCCGCCGCGGGAGCGGACTGCTGGGCAGGATGGACCTGTGGTCTGACCCGGCAGAGGCACTGCTTATGTTCTTATGTTCTTATGCATGAGTTTGGAGGCTATTGCCTTAACATAGCCAAAGGCATGCTTCATGTCTGAACCTGCTATAAGGGAAACGCCTTCCATTTAAGGTAAATATCCAGAAGACTGCAAAGTTAAGAATAGCTAAAGAGGTGGGCATATTTGTCTGTACAATGTTCTCATGACTAGAACAAAATTATAGTCCACAATCTGCATGAAACAGCAAAACATAGAATAAGACAATAGTACAAGAGCCCTTGTAGTTAAACAAGTAATTCCGAAGTTGAATTTAGGAGAGAAGAACTAGTAATAAAGGGGTCCTTTTACTAAGGTGCCTTAACCTATTTAGCGCGCCTTAGTTAAAGGACCTCAAATCTAGGTAGAAATATGAGATAAATCAAAGTTTTGGGGTTACGGTTGTGGCTCCCTTTTTTGAAAGCTTAATTTCTTCTGATTATTTTTCTACATTTTTAAATCTGTCATCCCAATATTGTGTTCTAGAAATTTCTTTAGGCCAGGATGATGATTGGGTTTGATGCAATGATATTTTTATTATATTTAAGTCAAAGCTTATATTTTTGTTATGTTTCTTTATATGTAATAATATCGGAAACTGAATAAAAATCAAGTACCGTATTTTCACGCAAATAACACGCACCCGTATAAAACGCGCACACGAATATAGCGCGCAGAAATCATGATGATTTGCACAAAAACTTTGATAAACCGCGCTCACGGGTATACCGCGCATGCTGCCCGACGCTCCTTTCGCCCGCCCTGACTTTCCGTGCGCTGTCCCGACTCTCCGTTCACCCCCCCTGACTTCCGTGCACTGTCCCCCCTTGAAGGTCTGTCCCCATCCTGAAAGCCTGATGCCCCCCCCCCGACGTCCGATACATCCCTCCCCCCCCCCCGAAGGACCGCCGACTCCCCAACAATATCGGGCCAGGAGGGAGCCCAAATCCTCCTGGCCACGGCGACCCCCTAACCCCACCCCGCACTACATTATGGGCAGGAGGGATCCCAGGCCCTCCTGCCCTCGACGCAAACCCCCCTCCCCCCCAAGAACCTCCGACCGCCCCCCAGCCGACCCGCGATCCCCCTGGCGACCCCCACGACCCCCCCACCCCCCTTCCCCGTACCTTTAGTAGTTGGCCGGACAGACGGGAGCCAAACCCGCCTGTCCGGCAGGCAGCCAACGAAGGAATGAGGCCGGATTGGCCCATCCATCCTAAAGCTCCGCCTACTGGTGGGGCCTAAGGCGCGTGGGCCAATCAGAATAGGCCCTGGAGCCTTAGGTCCCACCTGGGGGCGCGGCCTGAGGCACATGGTCGGGTTGGGCCCATGTGCCTCAGGCCGCGCCCCCAGGTGGGACCTAAGGCTCCAGGGCCTATTCTGATTGGCCCACGCGCCTTAGGCCCCACCAGTAGGCGGAGCTTTAGGATGGATGGGCCAATCCGGCCTCATTCCTTCGTTGGCTGCCTGCCGGACAGGCGGGTTTGGCTCCCGTCTGTCCGGCCAACTACTAAAGGTACGGGGAAGGGGGGTGGGGGGGTCGTGGGGGTCGCCAGGGGGATCGCGGGTCGGCTGGGGGGCGGTCGGAGGTTCTTGGGGGGGAGGGGGGTTTGCGTCGAGGGCAGGAGGGCCTGGGATCCCTCCTGCCCGTAATGTAGTGCGGGGTGGGGTTAGGGGGTCGCCGTGGCCAGGAGGGTTTGGGCTCCCTTCTGGCCCGATATTGTCGGGAAGTCGGCGGTCGTTCGGGGTGGGGGTGCGAGTGGTCCTGCCGGGGGGGGGGGATGTATCGGACGTCGGGGAGTCGGCCGGGCAAGAGGGCTTGGGCTCCCTCTTGCTCCGATCGTGGATGCGGGTGTGGGTGGGAGCGCGTGCGAGCGGTCGTTCGGGGTGGGGGTGCGAGTGGTCCTGCCGGGGGGGTGAATCGGGCGTCGGGCGGGGTGGGAACTATGTTTTAAAACTTTGGTATACCGCGCTCACGCATATAACGCGCGAGGGGTATGCGCGGTAGGTAAAAACGCGTATAACGCGCGCGTTATATGCGTGAAAATACGGTAGTTCAGTTCTTAGGTAAAGCTGATTTAATATCCATGAAAACTGTCCATAATCTGTCTGTGTGGACAAAATTTGTTCAGAATAGAACAGTGATATCTCAGTACGTTAAGGATGGAATAAGTAAAAACATAATATAACTGAACTGAGTAAATCTTACAGGATTAAACAAATTCACTCCTCTTATATCAAACTGCGCTAGAGGTTTTTAGCGTGGGCTCCCGTACGAGGAACGGCTAGATAAATTACAGCTATACTCACTCGAGGAACGCAGAGAGAGGGGAGACATGATCGAGACATTCAAGTATCTCATGGGCCGCATTGAGGTGGAAGAGGATATCTTCTTTTTCAAGGGTCCCACGGCAACAAGGGGGCATCCGTCGAAAATCAGGGGCGGGAAACTGCACGGTGACACCAGGAAATTCTTTTTCACTGAAAGGGTGGTTGATTACTGGAATAGTCTTCCACTTCAGGTGATTGAGGCCAGCAGCGTGCCTGATTTTAAGGCCAAATGGGATCAACACGTGGGATCTATTCACAGAGTAAGATAGGGGAGGGTCATTAGGGTGGGCAGACTACATGGGCCGTGGCCCTTATCTGCCGTCTATTTCTATGTTTCTATGTTAAGTGCTCTGATGCTCATAGGAATTCTATGAGCGCCGAAGCATTTACCGTGCCAGTCCATGATAAAAGCCTCTAGCGCAGCTTGATAATAGTCAGCTTCAGTCAGGAACTTGAATGAAGCCCCAGTCTAGTTGTAGGGACTGGCATAACATGGGGCTGGATTGTCACTTGACTTGTAAGGGAGGCAGGGGGGGAAGGAGCTGAGAATAAAACAGGTGAGGAGTGTTTGGCAGGAAAGTAGTTTTGGTGAGGTTTGAGAGAAGTATGTTTTCCCACCCATCCTGCCCTAATGTTTGTTTAAATTTCACTTTTTAGATGAGGGTAGGATTTTGTTGTAGCTGGGTGGGCTTGAAGTGATGAGCTGTAGGGAATTTTAGCCATAGGAATTGGAACTTCAGACACCAGTCTGACTGGCAGCCTGAAGATCCAGCATTGGATGAGCAGTCCATTTGAGGCAGTAAATTATTCTCTCAGATCCAGCTACCTTTGGAGTTGAGGTAAGCTGCAACACATTTCCAACACAGATCATAGTGAATAAGTCTGTTACAGCCTATGAGGAAAATTGGTGGTGGTGATGGGGTCTTTAGAAACTGATTGTTTTTTTTAGGTTTCTGCCCCTTCCCTTAGGTTTCCCCACCTCCAAAATCTTGAAATTGCTATTTTTAAAAATTTTATTTAAAGTGTTTTGGAGCCATTTTGTGGCGCCAAAATGCTGCCGTAGCGGTCATCTTGGATTTCCCAATTATTTTAAAGTTCTCCAGAAGCTTCAAATCACTTCATTTTGTCTCATTCAGGCTCCTTTACCCCTAATTACCATGACCAGGAAGTGACATCAGAAGGGAGTCGAGGCCGGCATGAGCAGCTGATGGAAGATTCTGCTCGCACCAGTGAACATTTAAAGAGGTACACGAGGAAGGGGAGTTGCCAACACCCCTGTAAAGATGCCACCTTTACTATGCCAGTATTGTATATCTGGGCTTGCTGCAGACCACCATAGTCTAAATAGTGCCTCCTATTTAGGAGGTAGTAAGTGGTCCTGCATTAACCTGTTGTTAGCCAGCAGGTAGTAGGGGTATAGGCAGCCCTTCAATTTTGAGGGTGTCCAGGAGTGGACTAGGGGGAACAATGCATTGCTCCTTCTGCCCTCTTCACTCCCCATTCCAAACATACCTTACTGGTGAGGATGTTAAAGCCCTGTCAGCCAAATAAATACAGTGCCACCACTCTCCCTCTCGTGCTGGTTCCTTAAGGCAAAAGTCGGTGACGTGCCTTCAGCTGCTAATGCCAGGACATCTTGTGCATACTAACGTTCCTGGAGGGTGCCCAAGCCCAAAGTGGAGGTAGGGACCAGGCTCCTAAGGGCCACCCCCACCATGGTACGCTACTGGCATGTAGTAAGTGCAGCATTTTAACAGCCAAATGCCTTCAATGCCCACTCTCCAAACCATATCCCCTGACACAAAAAGCACTTAAGATGTGGTTAATCGTACGGTAACTGCTACATTACCACAAAGCCACTTAATGCAACTCTGCACTAACACATAACACACAGTAAACTGCATGATAAGAGCTAAATGCGGTTTAGTCAAAAGGTACCTAAATAAATGTGAACCAGACCTATGTCTAATAAAATAGCTTGAAAGATACAAATCAAAACCCAATATCACTGGAGGGGGGTGCCTGTAGAACGCAATGGCACTATCACAAAAGTATAATTTAAATTTATAATGTGGAGCCTCTATAAGTGAGCTCAGAAGAGTGCAGTCCTCTTAGGGGAGAAAAGCTCCAATGCTCTATTTGGCCCTGGAATAAACACTTTCAGCCACACACCATCATAGGATTTCATTAACGTCTGTACAAAACATGTGATTATACTTACACTGGACAAATTTAAAGTAAATAATCACTGAAAAAGATTGCATTAGAACAGTGGTCTCAAACTCAAACCCTTAGTGGGGGAGCCACATTTTGGATTTGTAGGTACTTGGAGGGCTGCAGAAAAAATAGTTAATGTCTTATTAAAGAAATGACAACTTTGCATGAGGTAAAACTCTTTATAGCTTATAAATCTTTCCTTTAACAGCGATTGGCTGGCCCGGAACTTTCCTCCCCGACGTTAGAATTGACATCGGGTGGCGAGAATTGGTCGGCTCCGAGCTGGGGAAGATAAGCAGGGAGAGCTAAGACCTCGGCGCTGGCCTGTTCTCTGATTGCAGTGGCTTGGGGGAGGGCAGTGAGACGGGAAGGGAAGCAGATTGGGGACCCCTGCTTTAGGCGAGCCGCGAGCCATTTGCCGACATTTCCTCCAGAGAGACTTCTGCAAGTCCAATTACAGCAGTCGCGGTCTGTACGCGATTGTCCTCTCCACAATCGGAAAACTTGTGAAGTGGAGAGGATAGATTGCGGGCCGCAAAATAGTCCCTGGGGGGCCACATGCGGCCCACAGGCCGCGTGTTTGAGACCACTGCATTAGAACATTAAACAGTCCCCCAGCCCCCACCTCCCCCCGTAATGTCAGCTGGAATAAACTGAAACAAGCTTAACAGAAAGAGCAGACTTGATGCAACAAATGTGTTGACTATTACACCGGGAGGATCGATATTCTGTAATGTCATACACCTCTTTTAGTGGATAAAAAACTGTTCTTAGGTTCAACTAGGCTTTGTTTCAGGGACAAAATCCCTTCCTCAAGAACCTTTCAGTCTATAAATTAATCAGAATAAGCAGATGCCGTCGCTTGTTTCCGGCTAGAGCCCACACAAACCCACAAATCACTGAAACCAAAACTATTTCTTAAAAGAAAAATGACAATTGTGCTTTCAAGTTTTAAAATCGCCTAACTTAAAAGTAACAATAATCTTGATTTATAATTTCTTTTCTCCTTCTGGCATCTTTTAACAAAAACTTCATTTGCTAAAGTAAGTAACTTAATTTCTAAATGTGGCTTTCTTGGGGCATCTCCACTGCTGGCTAATAACATTTCAATTATCTAGTTAAGTCACTCAAATAAATATCCTATAGATATGATTCGTGGTACTGCCAAACCATGATGTTCTAGTGGCTCATGAGCCACCTTCACCCCTCTTTGATCACCAGTTGGCTTCTATAATTTATCATTCCCAAAATAATCCTCCAGAGAGTGGTAGAAATCTGGAACGCTCTTCCAGAGGCTGTTATAGGGGAAAGCACCCTTCAGGGATTTAAGAAGAGTTTGGATAAGTTCCTGCTGGAACAGAACATACTCAGGTAAGGCTAGACTCAAATAGGGCACTGGTCTTTGACCTAAGGGCCGCTGAGTGATCGGACCGCTGGGCACGATGGACCACTGGTCTGACCCAGCAATGGCAAATCTTATGTTCTTATGTAATGGTCATTGAAACTCCACTGTGACTGTCCCCTAAGACCCTTCAAACCATCTTCCCTCTCTTAATGTAACCAAGTATGTAGCGCCACGGGTGAGTGAGATGGCTAGTAAAAAAAACTGTACAATCACCCGAGCTCCCTAAAAAACCCCAACAAGTTCCCTAAGGCACCAAAACAGAGCCTTTTCACAGCAATGATGCCACTTTCTGATTGGAAAGGAGTGATTGGCATTGCACCAATCAGAGCATACCTTGCCTCCCATTACATTCCCTTTGCTGTATCCCAGTCTGTCCTTAGATAAGCAAAGTTTCTCTGATATTAGTGGAATTGTAATGGGGCGGAGGAGGATTAAGATGGGGTTTAGACTTAGACATTTACTTTCTTTAATGCACTTATATGAATGAAAAATAACCTTGGAAGTTTATTCTTTCTGTGCTATAGAGTAAGCTTGCTGTCCTGCATTCAAGAAAAGACATAGCAGGAACTAGAAACATGACTTTATTGAATATGTGCTGTAAGGCTTTTCATCCTGTAAGAGCTTGATAATGGGACTGATTAGTATTGCCTTAGAAAAAGATCAGTAACTGAACCAGAATAACTAGCATATAATACAAAGCAGAGGCAA
This sequence comes from Geotrypetes seraphini, assembly GCF_902459505.1. NCBI lineage: Eukaryota > Metazoa > Chordata > Amphibia > Gymnophiona > Dermophiidae > Geotrypetes > Geotrypetes seraphini. The sequence continues at coordinate 36,580,133 of NC_047101.1, forward strand.
TTAGAATTCTTATTTTTTTTGTACCTCTGATTAAACTCCTAGAGAAAAACAGTGCCTCCTGGTGTCCTTACAATAGATTATTCTCTCCCAAATATATTAGGCTTTCATGTATGTTCAATATAATGAATAGAATCTCACATACAAGTAGTCTCATAACAATTCTTTATTTTTGCCAAAATAAAAATATACTGCATTCATTCTCTTCATTAATGGCACCCTGTGATGTATTTGCTGTAATAAACATTTAGACAATACAATTCTATTCAGTAGGGTATAAAGTAAGTGTTATATTGACTTCTTACCCTGATATGCAAAACCAAATAATTTCATTTTAGGGGGGTCATCAGCTAGGTAGTTTAGTTTTCTAATTTAAGTCACAGTTCATCAATCTGGTAGCCAGAAGTAGCCTCATTTTTCAGATGCATCATCTCATCTACTGATCCATTGCTTAAAGTTTTGCAAGGGCAAAATGCTAAGGCAATTATGATGCAATTTTCTGTAATTTAAACAGTTTAGAGCTCTGTTTTGTTGTTTTGTGCTTCTGGAGCTTTACCTACTGTTAATATAGTCTGGCAAGTCAATTCAGAAACATTTAACTGCTTTACAAGTAGACTTTAGTTTTGCATATTGATTGACCATAGCAGGGGAGGGGAATGTCGAATGTATACAGTAAAACCTCCAGATCTCAGGTAAAACCTGACATGCTGTCAAAGCGAAGCATGCAAGGCAAGAGAAGACGTAAAGGCCCATAAGAACATAAGCATAAGCAATGCCTCCGCTGGGTCAGACCTGAGGTCCATCGTGCCCAGCAGTCCGCTCACGCGGCGGCCCAACAGGTCCAGGACCTGTGCAGTAATCCTCTATCTATACCCCTCTATTCCCTTTTCCAGCAGGAAGTTGTCCAATCCTTTCTTAAACCCCAGTACCGTGCTCTGCCCTATTACGTCCTCTGGAAGCGCATTCCAGTTGTCCACCACACGTTGGGTAAAGAAGAACTTCCTGGCATTTGTTTTGAATCTGTCCCCTTTCAACTTTTCCGAAAGCCCTCTTGTTCTTTTATTATTCGAAAGTTTGAAGAATCGGTCCTTCTCTACTCTCTCTATGCCCTTCATGATCTTGTAAGTTTCTATCATATCCCCTCTAAGTCTCTTCTCAAGGGAAAAGAGACCCAGTTTCTCCAATCTCTCAACATATGAAAGGTTTTCCATCCCTTCTATCAGACGCGTCGCTCTCCTCTGAACCCTTTCGAGTAACGCCATATCCTTCTTAAGGTACGGTGACCAATATTGGATGCAGTACTCCAGATGCGGACACACCATCGCCCGATACAACGGCAGGATAACTTCTTACATTCTGGTTGTAATACCCTTCTTGATTATGCCTAGCATTCTATTTGCCTTCTTAGCGGCTGCTGCGCACTGTGCTGTCGGCTTCATTGTCATGTCCACCATTACCCCCAAGTCCCTTTCTTGGGTACTCTCATTCAATAACATCCCTCCGATCGTATAATTGTATCTCGGGTTTCTGCTTCCCACATGTAATACTTTACATTTTTCAACGTTGAACTTCATCTGCCATCTCGTCGCCCATTCCCCTAGTTTGTTCAAGTCCCTCTGCAATTCTTCGCAGTCCTCCTTAGTCCGAGCTCCACTAAATAGTTTGGTGTCGTCCGCAAATTTTATTATCTCACACTTCGTCCCTGTTCATGAATATATTAAATAGCAGCTGCCCAAGCACCGAGCCCTGCGGAACACCACTTGTGACCATCCTCCAGTCCGAGTAGTGGCCCTTCACCCCTACCCTCTATTTCCTACCCGCCAACCAGTTTCTCATCCATTTATGTACGTCTCCGTCCAATCCATGGTTCTTCAGTTTCCGGAGTAGACGTTCATGAGGCACCTTGTCAAAGGCTTTTTGGAAATCCAGGTATATGATGTCTATGGGGTTTCTTCTGTCCATCCGTTTGTTAATTCCTTCAAAAAAGTGCAATAAATTAGTTAGGCATGATCTCCCCTTTCAGAAACCATGTTGGCTGGTTATCAGAAGTTCGTTTCTTTCAAAATGTTCATCGATGCTTTCTTTTATCAGTGCTTCTGCCATTTTACCCGGAACCGAGGTCAGACTCACCGGTCTGTAGTTTCCCGGGTCACCTCTTGATCCCTTTTTAAAAATGGGTGTAACGTTGGTTGTCTTCCAATCCTCCGGGATCACGCCTGTTTTCAGGGATAGGTTGCAAATTTGTCGCAGTAGTTCCGCTAGCTCCTCCTTTAACTCCTTCAGAACCCTTGGATGGATTCCATCCGGACCCGGGGATTTGTCAATTTTTAGTTTTTCTATCTGCCTGTGCACATCTTCAAGACTCACTTCCATGGATGTTAATTTTTCTGCTTGATCACCATTGAAGAATTGCTCAGGTTCCGGTATGTTGGTTTTGTCTTCGTTTGTAAATACAGACGAAAAGAACGTGTTTAGTCTTACCGCAACTTCTTTCTCCTCCTTCACCACTCCCTTCCTTTCTCCATCGTCCAGCGGCCCTACCTCCTCCCTAGCCTGCTGCTTCCCTTTAACATATCTAAAGAACGGTTTGAAATTTCGAGCTTCCCTGGCTAGTCTCTCTTCATACTCACTTTTGGCTTTTCGAACCACACGGTGACATTCTTTTTGATGCTTCCTGTGCTCATTCCAGTTCCCCTCAGTTTTGTCCTTTTTCCATTTTCTGAATTAATTTTTCTTATTGCCTATCGCTTCCTTCACTATTTTAGTTATCCATGCCGGGTCTTTTGTTCAACTCTTTTTGCACCCCTTTCTGAATCTGGGGATATACAGATTTTGCGCCTCGCTCACCGTGTCCTTGAAAAAAGACCAGGCATGTTCTACCGTTTGCCATTTTTTGGAAGTTTTCCTAAGTTTCTTCCTTACCATATCCCTCATTGCTTCGTAGTTTCCTTTCCTGAAGTTAAAAGTTGTCGCTATGGTTCTCTTCCCTTTCGGTATTCCTACCTCAACCTTGAGCTTGATCATGTTATGATCGCTGTTTCCCAACGGTCCCACTACTTCTACTTCCTTTGCAGGTCCCTCTAACCCATTTAGGATTAGATCCAGAGTGGCATTTCCTCTCGTTGGTTCCCTAACAAGCTGCTCCAAGAAGCAATCTTCTGTAGCCTCCAGGAATTTTGTCTCCCTAGCGCATTTTGATCTTCCAAGACTCCAGTCTATCCCGGGGTAGTTGAAATCTCCCATAATAACCGTGTTACCGCTTTTGCATTCTCGCTTCATCTTGGCTTCCATTTCTTCATCGATATCTCCGGTTTGCCCGGGTGGACAATAGTATAGGCCCATCTTTATTTCAGGCCCTTTCCTTCCTGGTATTTTAACCCATAGTGATTCCAGCCTGTTTGTCATCTCTGCTGTGTCCATTCTTGTCGATTGTATACTTTTTTTTATGTATAGGGCTATTCCACCTCCTTTTTGCCTTGACGTATCCAGAGACTTTTTAGGCCTCTGAATCCCGCTGTGCGCCCAGAACAGAAAGGGGCATTTTTGATGGAGTGGTGAGGGTGGGATTTGGGCGGGGCGTGGGCCAACCTAGACTTAGTTGTACTGCAGGGATAATTTAAAGTTTGATGAGGCTGCCTGGATGGAACTTATACGTTGTGATATAGACGATGTAAAACCAGGTCTAAGGGCCAGATTCTATATAGGTCGGGCTGCCAATATAGGTCGGGCATGCCTTTCCCTTCCCAGTACATCTTGGGATACATTGAGGGGCTTAAGGCCCTGATTGGCCCAGGCATCTAAGGCCTCTCTCACAGGAGGATCTCGGGGGTTTCTTGAAGGAGGAAGTTGACATCCATCCTGCTGATCTATCCGGCAGTGGGGGGTTCCAGCAGGAGGGAGTGGGCATCCCTCCTGCTGGGTGGATGTCTCAGCAAGGTGGTAACAGGAGGAATTTGGCACTGCTCCTGCTGCAGATTTTTGGGGGTGGGGGGCAGCTTTGTGGGTTCTGGCAGGAGGAACTGGGCATCCCATATCTAAAATGTCTTGTTCTGGGCATTTGGGACTTGGACAAAGTTTTGGTCGTGAATATGGTACAAAGATATACATAGTGGCGGTCTGGCCGATTAAACACCTGGACGTACAGGTAGACGATTTTTGAAAAAAAAATTATTTTGGATGTATTTTTCAGGAATGGACATTTTGCTTCTGCTGACTTTGAGTGACTAGCACCCTACGTCCAAATTGGACTTAGACATTTCTTTTGATTATGCCCCTCTAAGTTTGTAAAATATAGGATAGAGTGGAACAGACTAGGGGGGGCATGTGATGAAGCTACTAAGCAGTAGATTTAAAACAAACTGGAGAAAATATTTTTTCACTCAATATATAATTAAACTCTGGAATTCATTGCTGGAGAATGTGGTGAAAAAGCAGTAAGCTCAGCAGGGTTTAAAAAAGTTTGGATACTTTCCTAAAACAAAAGTCCATAAGCCATTAAGATGAACTTGAGGAAATCCACTGCTTTATTCTAGGATAAGCAGCATAAAATCTATTTTACTCTTTAGGATCTCACCAGGTACTTGTGACCTGGGTTGGCCACTGTTAGAATCAGGAGACTGGACTTGATGGCCCTTGACTCTGTCTCAGTATGGCAATATTTGTTTTTATGTTCTAAATCCCATATACAAGCACAAACTTCCTATCTATCCTAGCCTTTCTCCCTAACCTTCACAAAACACTTATGATGGTAATGGTTTGTAATAGTTAATAGCGGGAGGCATTAAAGAGGAAGACATCACTGTACAACAGACTCTATAATAAGCAACGTAGAAAAGTTAGACATCAAAAGGAACTTCCTACAACTTAGAATAAGGTTAACAGAGATGTGTGTTCTATAAACCTTCAGTGAGATTAAGAACTATCTTATCAGGAGAGAAATGGAGCCCAGTTTTTCAAAATTGTCCAAGCCTTCATGCTTCACTTGTTGAAGTAATATAACTTACTTACTGTGATGAGGTATCTCCTAGCTCTCTCTCTTAGTGATAGCTATATATTCTGTTCTGCAAATTATAGTCTACCTTATTTTTGTTACAATTTAAAGTGGACTTCAGTGTAAGAAGTCTTTTAGAAAAGAATGAAGAGAAGGAATAATAAAAAAAACCCAACACTGAAAATAGCAAATTAAATTCATATATCAACCATTTTTTAAATTAGATGTGTTTTTAAAGCCTTCCAGAATAGAAAATGCAAAGGGATTAGTCTTATTTGCAGTGGAATATCATTCCACATTTTCATATTTTGAAAATGAAAAGAATACTCAAGTATTGATTTATACTGAATTTTCTTAATTGTAGAGTATCCTAGATTGAGCGATTGCTGGATAAAGACAATATCTAGGAGAGTGTTAAATAGTTCATATACCATACAGAGATTTGTGAACTAATCAGGTCAATATGAATGTAATTTGCAACTTTATAGGAAGTCAATGTAATATATTCAGCAGAGGAGATGCGCTTTCAAACTTTTCTAGCCCAAAAATCAATCTAGTTGTCATATTCTGTAATAATTGCAGTTTAGATTGTAATTTCAACAAAATACTACTGTACAAAGAATCACAATGATAAAAAAAAAAAAAAAAAGATAGATCATCTCTGAGTTCAGAAAATGGTTTTAATAGCATGTAGCTGTCTTAAACCTAAAAAAGGTTTGGCTGGAAGGTGACAGCATTTTTGTAAATGCTGACCATTGCCAGTTAAATTGGCCCCAGGTATTCAGTGCTAGGCTTTGCTCAGCCGTAATTGACGCTGTAGTGGCTACTAGGGTTTATGCAGATCCTGGCTGATAGTCATCAGCTGAGGCCCACTTAAGACAGTTATGTGGCCCTATCAGCTTGGACCCACATAAATAAATAAATAAATGAAATACAGATCTGGCACCCCCTCATACAAGTTTCAAGTTTAATTAGCTCATGATATACTGCCCACTGCAAAACATCTAGGTGGTTTACAATCAGATCAATTAGGATAGAAAATGGAAACAAGAAGTAAAGAAAGGAAACACAGAGAGAGTGGGGGTAGAAATGCAATAATTAATAGGAAAGAGTGGCTGGGAAGAAAGAGAGGGAGACCTGAGCTATGCTATCTACTCCACAGGCTAACATTGGAGGGGATGTCTCCATGTTGCCCTCGCTGGGGGGAATATCGTTAGCTGTGACTAAAAGAAGAGGGCATTAAAAGCATCTATTAACCATCTCTGAAGCATATAACGTATGACACTAAGCGAAAAACCATTTTCTCAGTAACATTCCACTCTGGAATGCCCTTCCGTCATATCTTCATCATGAAACCTCATTAACTAAATTTAAAACCAGTCTCAAAACTTTTTTTTATTTAAAGATGCCTATGATATGATATGATATAATATCTTAAGGCATAACAATTCTAACTTGATTTAAGAAGCATTTCATAATCTACCTACCCCTAGTTCCTTATGTGTTTCTCCCTCCTTCTTTCCTATCAAGATATTGTAGTTCCACCCCTTCCCTATAACTATAAGAGCATAAGAATAGCTTTACTGTGTCAGACCAAAGGTCCATCAAGCCCAGAAGCCCATTCTCATAGTGGCCAATCCAGGTCACTAGTACTTAGCCAAAACCAAAAGAGTAGCAACATTCCATGCTACTGATCCAGGGCAAGTAGTGGCTTCCACCAATGTCTTTCTCAATAACAGAGTGTAGACTGTTTTTTTCCAGGAAATTGTCCAAACCCTTCTTAAAACCAGCTACACTACCAGCTCTTACCACAACCTTTGGCAATGTGTTCCAGAGCTTAACTATTCTCTGAGTGAAAAAATATTTCCCTCTATTGGTTTTAAAAGTATTTCCCTGTAACTTCATCGCATGTCCCCTAGTCTTTATAATTTTTGACGGAATGAAAAATTTATCCACTTGTACCCGTTCTACTCCACTCAGGATTTTGTAGACTTCAATCATATCTCCTCTCAGCCGTCTTTTTTCCAAGCTGAAGAGCCCTAACCTTTTTAGTCTTTCCTCATACAAGAGAAGTTCCATCCCCATTATCATCTTCATTGCTCTTCTTTGAACCTTTTCTAGTGCCGCTATACTTTTCTTGAGATAAGGAGACCAGATTTGAACACAATATTCCAGGTGAGGTTGCAGAAGCATTTGTAACCATCCCTTTTTTAAATAATTCCTAGCATGTTATTTAGTTTTTTGGCCACATTGCGTTGAAGGTTTCATCGTATTGTCTACAATGACCCCCAGATCCTTTTCTTTGGCGCTAACCCCTAAGGTGGACCCTAGCATCCGGTAACTGTGATTTGGGCTAGTCTTCACTTTGTATTTGTCCACATTAAATTTCATCTGCCACTTGAACGCTCATTCTTCCAACTTCCTAAGGTCTGCCTGCAATTTTTACACAATCTGCATGCGTTTTAACAACTTTGAACAGTTTAGTGTCATCTTAACTTATTGTATTTTATGTCTCTTTATGTAATGTACCCCCCATTCTTTATATTTTTTCCCCCCCATTTTTACTGTACACCGCTCAGTATTATAATGAGCAGTATATCAAAACTTGAAACTTGATCTTTGAATAGAAAATTCTTGAAGGCTAAATTTGAATCTATCTAAAGAGGACACCAAAGAGGGCATAGCTATGAGCTTCACATAAAGAGTGCCAAAAGTACAACTGACCATATACCCCTTAAAATGTATGCTAAGCCCTCCAAAACTCTCCCCAAACCTACTAGGCCCACCTGTCTCCACCCCAGTACCCATCATGGCTACAGGTGGCACCTATATGGGAGTAGATTAAGATTTTGGTAGATTTTCCACCATAAATGTAGTGGTTAGAATGGCTTATGGGCCTGGGTCCTCCTCTTTATGGTTCACTAGCCCATCTACCAGGTTACTTAAGACACCTTTGTGATGCTGTACTAGGCTTTCCCCATAAGAAGTGCTGCTGTTCTAGAGTCAGGTTTGTACTCTTTCATTCAGAATTTTAGGGTGTAGGAGGGGGTTAGCAGTGGGGGAATGTGGGGGTCATTCCTTAATGTATCCAGTGGTCTTATAGTCAGTTGGTGTCACTTAGAACATAAGTATTTCAGCAATGGAGCAAGTTGTTCTCTTGTTCCACCAACTATTCTCATTCACATTCTTACCAATGAAATGCTGGGCTATTAAAGGCCCTCAGAAACACCACCTAAGACTCATTCCATTCATTGTCTTTAGGATTTAAGTGCTGTCTCCTCATCGGGGCATATATAATAGCTATGTCTAGCTCTCTTTATTATGAACTATCATTTATTTTCCGTTCTTTAAGGTGGCTAATAACTTACCTTATCTTATTGTGGTCTTCCGTTGAAGGGTATCTTAGCCAACATGTTTTGTCAAGGCAATTGACAATAACAGATATCAGTTCCTATTCAATATGTACCTTAAACCTTCACCTTATTTATACTCCATTAACATTAAATACTTTCGCTATCCATTAACAGAGCCAATTTTCCTTACCTTATTCAGCTGTTCACTATCCCTTTTGACCACGGGTTTGAATTTACATGGCCAAGAGAACAACTTGCTCCATTGCTGAAATAGTTGATTTCAAGAACATAAGAATTGCCGCTGCTGGGTCAGACCAGTTGTCCATCGTGCCCAGCAGTCCACTCCCGTGGCGGCCCTTAGGTCAAAGACCATTGCCCTAACTGAGTCTAGCTTTATCTGTCTAGCCATATATTAACTTATCTAACTTTGTCTTAAATCCATGGAGGGTGTTTTCCACTATAACAGCCTCCGGAAGAATGTTCCAGATTTCTACCACTCTGTGGCTGAAGAAGAACTTCCTTACGTTTGTACAGAATCTATCCCCTTTTAACTTTAGAGAGTGTCCTCTTGTTCTCTCTACCTTGGAGAGGATGAACAACCTGTTTTATCTACTAAGTCTATTCCCTTCATTATCTTGAACGTTTCGATCATGTCCCTTTTCAAGGGAGAAGAGGCCCAGTTTCTCTAATCTCTCACTGTATGGCAACTCCTCCAGCCCCTTAACCATTTTAGTCGCTCTTCTCTGGACTCTTTTGAATAGTGCTATGTCCTTCTTCATGTACGGCGACCAGTGCTGGACGCAGTACTCTAGGTGGGGGTGTACCATGGCCCGGTACAGCGGCATGATAACCTTCTCTGATCTGTTTGTGATCCCCTTCTTAATCATTCCTAGCATTTTATTCACCCTTTTCGCGCCGTCGCACATTGCGGATGATGTTTTCCTCTATCTTTCCAATCCAGAGATATCGATTAAAGACCTCTTACGGACTATTACTATCTATTCATCTTTCTCAGGATACAAATTAAATCAAGAAAAAATGGAAACCCTTCCTCTAAATCATTACGCCAACTTGGACATGATCAAACCCTATAACTTAATGTGGACTTCGAAGAAATTGAAATATCTTAGCATAGAGCTTAATAGATCCCTTCAAAAAACCATTGACATTAATATATACAAAATACTTCAAATTGTAAAAAATTAGTCCAATCCTGGCACCCTCTCTACCTCTCCTGGTGGGGGCACCTAGAAACAATAATCCATCGCCTCCCCCAAAGCATAGTAATGTAATGTCCTAAATATTTCCAAAACTGTAGAATTTTGGGGCAGGTCCAGAGCATATGGCCCAATGAAGCATGAGCGTGACCACATTTCGGGCAGGAATGAGATGCAGTAATCCCCATCCAAGCTGCTCGTTCCGGCGGGATATAGAGTCGTAAGACTATCTTCAATTGCATTTCCCAATGAGAAATATTAGGAGAGACCTTCTGAATATGTTTCAAAACCCGCTGTAACTGCAGGTCTGTTAAAGTGCATTCTCTGCCCATGCTGTCGCTAAGATAGTCAAATTTGGGCCCGGTTGACAGTCCCGGACCCCCCACCACTTTTACTTTTAAATGCAAGCATCCGATGTAAATGAGTAAAGGTAGCAAAAAGTGGGAAAATTATTACTTCGATAAAAGTAACAAATGTTACCCTGTACTTTTTTGCAAGTAAAAGTGACAAAAACTTTAAGTACAGAAACTAGTTACTAAGGGCTCATTTTACAAAGCTGTGGTAGAGGTTTCTATCAAAGGCCGGCAAGGTAAATGCTCCAATGTTCATAGGAATTCTATAAAACAGTCAGAGCATTTACCTCACTGGCCCACGGTAGAAACCTCTACTGCAGTGTTAGATTCTTAAGGTACGCTAACCAATTTAATGTGAGCTAAAGATTAGTGAGCACTAAATTCTAAGATGCCCATAGGATATAATTTTTTTATTTATGTAGTAATTTATTTAGCCCGTCCTCCCAAAGGAGCCCAGAACAGATTACAAGACAAACTGGGGCTCTTTATCCTGGAAAAGCGGAGATTGAGAGGAGACATGATACAGACGTATAAAATCATGAAAGGCATAGAGAAGGTGGAGAGGGGCAGATTCTTCAGACTAGCGGGGACAACAAAAACAAGAGGTCATTCAGAAAAACTGAGAGGGGACAGTTTCAAAACGAATGTAAGGAAGTTTTTCTTCACTCAGAGGGTGGTGGACACCTGGAACATGCTTCCAAATGAGGTAATAGGACAGAGTACAATACTGGGTTTCAAAATGGGGCTGGATGACTTCCTGGAAGCGAAGGGGATTACAGGGTATAGATAGAAGATTACTCTACAGGTCATAAGCGAAAAGCGTATGACAGTTTTAGGGTATGAGCACTATCAGGTCCTGGTCCTGAGGGGCCGACGCGTGAGCGGACTGCCGGGCATGATGGACCTCCGGTCTGACCCGACAGGGGCAATTCTTATGTTCCTATGTTCTTATGAGTACATTCATAATACTTTAGTGAGAAATACAGAGATTTCAGCATTTACAGTGTGGACATAACAAACAGATTTAAAATATAGAGTTAGTGCACATGGAGGTAAAGTAGCTTTTCTTAGCAGGTGGATGCATCTTTGTTTATTTGAGAATGTGGTACTAATTATGGTTATATTTGCGGTGGCAAGTGAGTTTTAGTGAGATTCCGTTTGGTGTATTTGGTGGTGTCTTTGCGATCCATCCTTCAGGGATGTGGACGCGGGTGGTTAAGGAGCTGGGTTCGTAAAGAGGAAGATTTTCATGGTTTTCCTGAAGTTCCAAAGACTGTCTAGAGATCTAATGGATTGAATGGATGCCTTAGCATTTAGCGCTCGGTAAATTGGTTACACGCCTTAATAAAAGGACCCTTTAGTTACTATACAATATTATTGGTATGCTGAACAAAAGCTTGTTCGAGGAGTATGGTCAGCAAATTTATTTTTCCTGTTACTAATGCATTATTCTTAAAGGGCTCTTATGTGAGGAACAGATGTGTGATTTTATACTTAGACAATTTGACTGTACTAGAAGCTATTAACAGACAGTCTGCATCTTCAGTATCGATGCTGGAAGGGTTGAGGATTTTAATACTATGCTATCTACTTTTAAATGTAACTTTATCTGCAAGACATGTAGCAGGAACTGATAATGCTTTAGCAGATTCTTTGTCTTCAGTGGGCTCAATTTCATGCATTAGCTCCTGGAGCAGGCAAGTATCCAAAGCCATGAAAATCACATGAGGTGGGTTGGTGAAAAGGCCTGGATGTACTCAACTTAGGAAACCCATTATGCAAAACATACTTTTCACAGTTTATTTATTTATATATTGCTTATATTCTATATGATTTACATTGAATGGTTATTAGATACTCTAGGTATGGGTGTTGGAACAGAGGTAGCCACAAGGGCCAAGGCCACCCATTCTAGAAAAAAATTGGTGGTCCGAGGTCAGAAGAGATGGCTGTCCCGCCTCCCCCACCCACCTCCTCCACTGCCGCACTCATTTTAAATCTTCAGGCAGCAGCAACAAGGAGCCTGCTGCTGTCAGAATGCCCCAGAAGTCTTCATTCTGCAGCGTGACCTCCTAGTTATGGGTTCCTGTCAAAAGCAGGCAGGAGCTCAGGTGTAAAAATCCTAGTTGGAGCAGCAGGCCAAGAACCAGTAAAATCTCCAGGGCACTTCTCCAAATCTTCTCCACCAATGCTTCTGGTGACCTTGAGTGTGTGACTTCACCATCTGTTGCCTCCAGGGCAGGATTAATTCTTCGAGGGCCCCTAGGCACACAAGAACACTTGGCCCCCTAGCCCTGCCTCGCCCATCCATACCCCGCTCCCGTTTATTTACCTATTTTCTTCTTTACTTCTTTATTTCCATTGTATTTCTTTTTTTCTTTTATTATAAAATTCAAAACAAACAACAAAGATTAGCATACCACTGCCAATGTACAGTTTTAGTTCTATGCAAGCCCCAAACATCTCTGAACAAATCCCCCCCTTCCTTCCCTTCCAACCTACTTGCCCAGGACTTTAACTCAGAACCCTTTCCATACGTATAGAAATGGGTTCAAATGCATTGTAAAGCAGTAGTACTTTCCAAACATCTATATATATAAAATCGGAGGTATGTATGTGTATGTATGTATGTGTGTGTGTATGTGCCGCGATCACGCAAAAACGGCTTGACCGATTTGAACGAAACTTGGTATGCAGATCCCTCACTACCTGGGATGATAATGTTCTGGGGGTTTCGCGGCCCACCTGCACACGTGGGCGGAGCTACAAACAGAAAATCTGATTTCACCCCTTCATGTCAATGGAAAAAAATGGAAAAAGCTGCCAACGCAAAAACGTCTTGCCCGATTTTGAACGAAACTTGGTTTGCAGATCCCTCACTACCTGGGGTGATATGTTCTGGGGGTCTCGCTGCCCACCTGCACACATGGGCGGAGCTACAAACTGAAAATCAGATTTCACCCATTCATGTCAATGGAAAAAATGTAAAAAGCTGCCAACGCAAAAACGGCTTGCCCGATTTGAACGAAACTTGGTTTGCAGATCCCTCACTACCTGGGTGATATGTTCTGGGGGTCTCGCGGCCCACCTGCACACGTGGGCGGAGCTACAAACTGAAAAATCAGATTTCACCCATTCATGTCAATGGCAAAAATGTTAAAAGCTGCCAACGCAAAAACGGCTTGCCCGATTTGAACGAAACTTGGTATGCAGATCCCTCACTACCTGGAATGATATGTTCTGGGTGTCTCGCGGCCCACCTGCACACGTGGGCGGAGCTACAAACTGAAAATCAGATTTCACCCATTCATGTCAATGGAAAAAATGTAAAAAGCTGCCAACGCAAAAACGGCTTGCCCGATTTAAACGAAACTTGGTATGCAGATCCCTCACTACCTGGGGTGATATGTTCTGGGGTCTCGCGGCCCACCTGCACACGTGGGCGGAGCTACAACCTGAAAATCTGATTTCACCCATTCATGTCAATGGAAAAAATGTAAAAAGCTGCCAACGCAAAGACGGCTTGCCCGATTTAAACGAAACTTGGTATGCAGATCCCTCACTACCTGGGGTGATATGTTCTGGGGGTCTCGCGGCCCACCTGCACACGTGGGCGGAGCTACAACCTGAAAATCTGATTTCACCCATTCATGTCAATGTCAAAAATTTAAAAAGCTGCCAACGCAAAAAACGTCTTGCCCGATTTGAACGAAACTTGGTATGCAGATCCCTCACTACCTGGGGTGATATGTTCTGGGGGTCTCGCGGCCCTCCTGCACACATGGGCTGAGCTACAAACAGAAAATCAGATTTCACCCATTCATGTCAATGGAAAAAATGTAAAAAGCTGCCAACGCAAAAACGTCTTGCCCGATTTGAACGAAACTTGGTTTGCAGATCCCTCACTACCTGGGGTGATATGTTCTGGGGGTCTCGCTGCCCACCTGCACACATGGGCGGAGCTACAAACTGAAAATCAGATTTCACCCATTCATGTCAATGGAAAAAATGTAAAAAGCTGCCAACGCAAAAACGGCTTGCCCGATTTGAACGAAACTTGGTTTGCAGATCCCTCACTACCTGGGGTGATATGTTCTGGGGGTCTCGCTGTCCACCTGCACACATGGGCGGAGCTACAAACTGAAAATCAGATTTCACCCATTCATGTCAATGGCAAAAATGTTAAAAGCTGCCAACACAAAAACGTCTTGCCCGATTTGAACGAAACTTGGTATGCAGATCCCTCACTACCTGGAATGATATGTTCTGGGTGTCTCGCGGCCCACCTGCACACGTGGGCGGAGCTACAAACTGAAAATCAGATTTTCACCCATTCATGTCAATGGCAAAAATGTTAAAAGCTGCCAACGCAAAAAACGTACTTGCCCGATTTGAACGAAACTTGGTATGCAGATCCCTCACTACCTGGGATGATATGTTCTGGGGGTCTCACGGCCCACCTGCACACGTGGGCGGAGCTACAAACAGAAAATCAGATTTCACCCATTCATGTCAATGGAAAAAAATGTAAAAAGCTGCCAACGCAAAAACGGCTTGCCCGATTTAAACGAAACTTGGTATGCAGATCCCTCACTACCTGGGGTGATATGTTCTGGGGGGTCTCGCGGCCCACCTGCACACGTGGGCGGAGCTACATACCTGAAAATCTGATTTCACCCATTCATGTCAATGTCAAAAATTTAAAAAGCTGCCAACGCAAAAACGTCTTGCCCGATTTGAACGAAACTTGGTATGCAGATCCCTCACTAACTGGGGTGATATGTTCTGGGGGGTCTCGCGGCCCCCTCCTGCACACATGGGGCTGAGCTTACAAACTGAAAAATCAGATTTTCACCCATTCATGTCAATGGAAAAATTGTAAAAAGCTGCCAACGCAAAAAACGGCTTGCCCGATTTGAACGAAACTTGCAACACATCTTCCTTTTCAGTTTAAGAGCTTGCAAATTCCATTGAGACTTGCATTCTTCTATCACAATCAACAAATCACAGGGACAGACTATTACATACTTGGAGTGGATTTAAGATCCCCTGTTTTTCCCATGGTCAACTCTATGTTGCTTGCTCAAGGGGTGGGTTCACCCAAGAATTTATATGTTCTTGTTCCTGGAGGAGAAACTAAAATTGTTGTTTATAATCAAGTTTTGTGTTAGTTGTAATTGTATTCATTTTGTCAAATATTTCACATTATAATTTGAATATTGTACTTTTTATAAAGCTGTAAAAAAATAATTTCATTCACCACTATAAAGTATCTTATTTGAATCCATTTACAGTGTTATTGCTATAATTAAATACCCGTGCAATGCCGGGGCATCAGCTAGTAAGTCTATATTAATAACCAAGTTTGCAACTCCTCTCAACTACCTCACTCAATCTCGTCCAACTTTAACCGATATGTATGTATAAATAACCAAATCTGTAACTCCTCTGATACGTTCCATTCCATGTATGTTAATTTGTACCAAAACAACAAGGCAAGTAGTCCACTAAAGAATCCAACGTGGAACAAAAGAAGATCGGCAGACAATAAGGAGATTCAAATCAGATTTAATCAAGGTGCTCCCAGGAGCCATGCCTGTTGCATTTCGCCAAACAAGGCTGGTCAATGCTAACAGAAAACCATGTCTTTCATACACACAGGACACAGAACTACCCGCACCCAGTATGGAATAAGTATTCACAAACTAAACCCCGCCTTTTTTTATAAAAGCTCGGAAGAGGTTTTTAGCACTGGCTGATGGGCTGAATGTTCTGCGCTGTTCTGACGATCATAGGAATTCTATGACCATTGGAGCAGTGCAGAGCATTCAGCATGCTGGCTTGTGTTACAAACCGAAGGAACGGTACAGTTTAGGGGGGGTGAAGAAACAATGGTGCATATCCCCCAATACTGAACAAAATATAAAGATAGCAGATGTAAATTTGAAACAAGAGAAATAACAAATCACTTTACAAATTAACAAATAAAAATAAAGCAAAAAATGGAAAATAAGATACCATTTTATTGGATTAATACATTTTTTTAATTAGCTTACAGAGGTCAAAAACCTCTTTCCTTAGGTCAGTAAAGTATACTGCTGTTACAGTATCCTGTCCTGACCTGAGGAAAAATTTGGTCTCTGAAAGTTAATCAAAATGGATTTAAATTAGTCCAATAAAAGATTCACCATTTCTATTTCTAGCAAAGGGCCCGATAAAACCACGGCTAAACTACTGCTAGCAGTAGCTGTGTGCCAAAGTTTAAACTACATAGTGAGCTGCCGCTAGCCTAGATAGAGGAGAGGCATGCTAGACAGGGAAGAAGGGAAGGGAGAAGGGATACTGCTGGACATGGGGAGCAGGGAAGGGGGGAAGTGGTACTGCTGGACAGGGGGAGGAGGGAAGAGGTACTGATGGACAGGGGAGAGGTAAAAGGAAGGGAGAAGAGGTGCTGCTGGACCTGGCAGAAAGGGAGGGATAGGAAAGGTGCTACACACTGGAGGGTGAGATGGTGCATGGGGAGAGAGCATGTTGGGTTGGGGGGCGAGAAAGAGGGATGCCACTCCAGGGAAGAGGCAAGGACAGAGAGAGAAAGCGTGTAGGAGGGAGAAAGTGTTGGACTCAGGGAGAGGGCAAGATGGATGGGGAGGGCAGAAAGGAGGGAAGAAGAAATGTTACATTCTAGGGAAGGGGGAGAGGGCAGAGTGAAAAGTTGGACTCATGGAGGGAGCAAGAGAGAGAGAGATGTTGGTTGGGGAGGGAAGGAGGACCAGAGGAGAAGCATGCAGGAGGAAGAGAGAAAAAATGTTGGACTGGTAGAAAGAAGGGAGAAATGTTGGACTGGGCTGGGGGCCAGAAAGGGAAGGGAGATGGATTGTAGGAGGCAGAAAGGAGGAAGGAAAAGAGAAATGTTACACTGTCTTAGAGAGAGGAAGAGATAATGGTTACTGTGGATGGGCAGACTGGATGGGCCATTTGGCCTTTATCTGACATCATGTTTCTATGGCAAATAGGCACCTATTTATATAGGCACATAGGTGCCTATTTGACTTTATAAAATACTAGTGTAAGAAGCAGAAATCACACCTGCCTTGAAGGTATGGACACTTGCCCCTGCACAGGGTTTGAACCCACAATCTTAGGTTGCAACGAGCTCTAGTATTCGTTTCACACTGCTGCTGTTAAAGGTCAGCCTTCCATTTGCCTTTGCTCATGGAGGGTAATGCAAGAGTAAAAACCCCTGTACAATTACTGGTATACTACAAAGTTTTACTAAATGCAGAACTGTTCTACTGAATTACAAATGTGCAGTGGTAATGCTCCGATAAAGCATGCACTTTGCTGTTAACATTATTTGGCTGATGCCAAGGACAAAGAATCTGGGCAGTCATGACAAGACCTGGTCATATCAACCCCCAGATTGACTGGAACATAAATTTGGGGAAACTCCTCCAGAAAAAATGTCACAAGATCACTTTAGCTATTAAAAAAAAAAAAAAAAGAGATCAACTAATTACCTTTCATCCTCCTCCTTTACTAACATGTAGCGCGGATTTTAGCGTTGGCAGCGGCGGTGACTACTCCGACGCTCATAGTAAAGGAGGGGGATAATCTTATTAAACCATCTGAGACAGTGCTGATAATAACTCTAGAAAGGACAAATGTTCTTCCATTGGTACAACCTGATAAAAAAAAAACCCAAAAAACCAAATGATCTTCCTTAGTTTCCCTGTCTTCCTAAATTTCGAGCTACTCCTCTCCACTTTTTACCTTTCAAATACTGACAAATGTTCTACTCCTTACAACCCTTGAAATGACAAATGATTCTACTCTTTTCAACGTTAGTAATGACAAATGTTCTTCCATTGTAACTCCCCTTTCATAAATCTTTTATAATCCGCCTTGAACCGCAAGGTAATGGCGGAATAGAAATCTCTAATGTAAGGTAATGTAATGAACTTAGCTCATCTCGACTTCGTTTATAGACTTCATCTATAACTACAACGTCACATAACAACTTGTCTCATCTGCATCATCTCGCTGACTGATCAGCATTGGAAAACCAATAAGCACTCCCCATACGCCCTGCTGTTCCCGAGGGAAGTGATCAACTCCCCAGCCCAGGTTGTAAAGTCAAGCTCTGCAATCACTTGCGGTTAATGAGCGGTTGGCCAGCCAGGAGGTGTGTTTTCATTTCAACATCCAACGTCTGATCAGTGTGCATTCTAGCATTTCAAGAATCTATTTCTGGTTCTATTCATTGGCTTATGCTACATTCTTGTAAATAGTTTTTGTTCTTCAGGTAAATAAATTTCGTAATTTATTTCAGTTACATGTTCTTAGGCTAGTAGTATACGCATAGATTAAAAGGAAGGGAAACTTGGAACAGCTCATTTGGGAAATATGCTTTCATAATTAAAACCAATATGCATAATATAATTTTAGTGTTTGCAAATCTCTACCCACAGTGCACTATAGGGAGTCAGGGAGAATAACTAGTCTACTCCTACAGTACGATAAGTAAAACTTGAAAGTACAGGAGTCAGGTACAAAATGAATAAAATAATATTCTAAATCAGATGTTTTCTCAACTCTGTCCTGGATAATCCCCCTGCCAATTCAGGTTTTCAGGATATCCACATTGGAGTGCTGCATGGGTCTGTACTGGGACTGGTGCTATTTAACTTATTTATAAATGACCTGGAAATGGGAACGAGTGAGGTGATTAAATTTGAAGATGACACTTAACTGTTCAAAGTTGTTGAAACGCATGCGGACTGTGAAAAATTGCAGGCGGACCTTAGGAAATTGGAAGACTGGGTGTCCAAATGGCAGATGAAATTTAATGTGAACAAATGCAAAGTGATGCACATTGGGAAGAACAGTTGCCGGATGTTAGGGTCCACCTTGGGGATTAGCGCCCAAGAAAGGATCTGGATGTTATCGTAGACAATACGATGAAATCTTCCACCCAATGTACAGCTGAAAGGTCACTTGGACACACAAAGTCAGAGGCGTGAAGAAGTACAAGTTTTATTCACAGCATGCATGCTGGACCCTGAGCTCCAAGCTGGCTCAGAAGTGCCGAAACCAGGAAGTTACAGAGATATTTATTCATTTTTCTGGCTATACAACTGAATTCTAGAAAAAGCTTTTCACGTGTTACTTTTCTTAACACTCATTGGTTCTAAGCTCACACTAGCAGGTCACTAGCAGGACACCTATCTAACTCTTACAGATAAATGTACAGAAGGGCAGGGTACATCATGGCTCAAACTCTTATCTATTCAGCTTACAATGTGGTAAGGTAGGGACATACATTTTAGGCAGATGCAGTCAATAGATTATACACTGTTTTCAGCTATGTAGGCCAGAGCAATATTTTAAACAACAGTTAACTATTTCATGACCCTACATTCCCCCCTTTCAGGCTGGCGTACCTAAGGAGCCAAGCCTGACAAAATAAAGTTAGGGGTCAGGAAAGTCGGGGTTCCCAGTGGGTAAGGGACGATACTGGGAGAGGGCCAATGCAGCAGTGGAACGTTTGACAGCAGAGTCCATAGTTCAGTGGAGCAGCTTTATGGCTATGGGGACCATACAGGGCAGGCAGCAAAGGAGCAGAGAAGACAGGGCAGCAACCAGCAAGATGATCTTCAATGCTGAACCAGAGGGCAACCAGGAGCTGAAGGTACCAGAGATCCAGTCTGCAGTAAGGTCACGCCAGGTCTGGTCAGGAACATGAGCCAGTTTGGTGATACGATCCACATCGTTCTCAATCACTTTACTCAAGTTCAAGGCAGCAGTTGGAGAGGTTGAATTTATCACAGGCACAGCAGCTAGTAAATAGTCCAAAGCTAGACGATTCTGATAAATAGCAGTGCGCATTTTAGCATTCGCTCTGCCAATGGTACTCAAAGCTCGGGAGGTCTCATTGGTTATCAGTTCAAGTACAGCTTATAGACAAATAATGCAGTTCAGCATATAGATTGGGGTCCGATAGCCCCAGGTGTCATCCTCGGTCCATGTGGCAGGTCCATAAACAGCAATGATCCGTTCTGCAGGCCAGTCATCACCCCATTCACCTATTTTAAGGGAATTGGTGGAAGTAGACCGCTTTTGGCGACCTCTGGTGTTGAATACAGGGGCTCCCAGGTGTTCACCATCGGCCAGCGGTAACAGGAAGAAGCTGGGACGGATCATGCAAAGCACACATGTACCAGTCCATTAAGCAGGCAACCAAGAGTAGGCAAACGGATCACAGAGCCAATATCAACTATCAGGAGCTGACCATAATTCATAGGAAGTTCCATTAAGCAGTGTCTGAAGGGCTGAAGACAGTGGGAAGCAACAATGGAGGTTCACAAGGCCCATCGTGAAGGTCGTGGACCTGACGTAAAAGTGAGGGTCTGTGAAGTCAGGTTTAACATGTCCAGCTGCATTGCCTCCCATAGCCACTGTTCTCCCATACCAGTCCCTCCTCATACAAAATAATTGCTAACATTAAGAGTCTGACCTATAGTTTCAGCAAACTATATAAACAGATTTCTAGTGATTACAGGATATTAGTATCTACTTTCATAAAACTGGGGAAACACCACAGAGTGATAGACAGGAGCACATGAGTGGGATACAATTCGGACATATACATCAGTACCTGAGTCTCACCTTTTACCATCAATATACAATGCCATGCAGTCTCTGGCCTTCTGGACTTGGACATTGGCATTCCAGTTATATGGGTCAGTGATAGTGAAAACCATGGGATTACAGTAGCCTGTAGTACACAAGGGGCCGGAGCTAGGACCTATAGTAAGGGAGGCAGACGGGGTATTCTTTCTCATAAAGGACAGGCTCCACCATTAGTGAAGGTTTCCTCATAGGGGCAGTTCTTAAAGGCATCAGGTTATACAGACCTATATACTTAGCACATTTGGTATAATAACGCTGTCAATCTAGGGAGCCACACAAAACTGAATTAGGGGTAGTACCATGACCTTGAGAAACATCAAATAGCACACATGTATCACAATACAAAGACACCGGGCGAGTGGGGTCTACAATAAGAGTCTAGTTGATAAGTGGACCCTCAACATTATAAATGCAGATTTCCGCCCACTTTTAAACTTCATCACCAGTAGGTTGGAAACAGAAAATACCCTCAAATGTTTGACACTTTCTGTACTTAACTCCTTCATGCAAACAAACATCAGGCAAAGGGGCTGCACTTGTTAAGTACAAAATACAGAAGAAAGAAACATAAGTGAGGGCAACACAAATATCATATCTATATATACTAACATAGGAAGCTCATTTTTCTTTCAGGCACAACTTAGAAAACTTCAAACAGTTATACTCAAGACACTTGCTAAAGGCAGTGTGAACCACAGGCAGTCAATTAAACTCAAACACTTATAAAGAATTATATTCAGAACACCTGCTAAGTACAGTGGTAAATATTCAGAACTTTTGAGGTCTTAGAAAGCTTCAGCTGAAGATCCGTGTTGTAGTGGAACCAAGTTTCATGTCCGGACACCTTTGACAACTGTAAGAGAAGAAATTAGGACAGTAAAAGGACCTATCCACCTAGGTTTCAGGGGGTCTGACTTCCAAGTTTTAGCCATACTGTATTTACAGGGACATACCCATGGACTTGTGTAGCTATCGATAGTGTGGGCCCTTTTCAGGACCCATTTGTGGAGCTCTTTAAAGGGCTTTAGCTAAAGACTGGACCTGACTCTGGAGGATATCTGATCCCAGAGTAGCAAAGGAACCAGGATCTGGGTTCACAATGGGTGGTGGCCGGCCGGACATGAGCTCAAATGGGGCTTAGATGGGATGCATCTAATCTGAAAAAGAACAGAAGGCAGCAGGACAGGTCAGGACAGATTAGTTTCTTCAATTCATTTTGTGAGAAGGTCTTAAGAGTTCTGTTCATTCTTTCGACCTGACCAGAGCTCTCAGGATGGTAAGCAGCATATAATTTCTATTCAATTTGGAGGGCCTGAGCAATTGTTGGACAACATCGGCAATGTAAAGCAGGGCCATTGTCACTGCCTATAAAAATAAGGAGATCAAGGCACGGAAATTATTCAGGAGTTGTTTGGTTACGTCTCTGGCGCGTTCAGTGCAAGTAAGGAAGGCTTTGACCCATCTAGTCAGGGTGTCTGTGAAGACTAGGAAGTGACTGAGGGAACGGGAAATGGGCATGTGGGTAAAATCTACAGACAGAACCTGCATTGGATATGTTCCAATAGGTTGGTATCCAAGAGGTGGCAGTCATCTGATTGGGAATTTTATTCTAGAACCGACAACACACTGTCGGACCATATTCCGGACTAGCTGATCAAGAGTGATTGATAAAGAAATGGTCTCTTGAGAGTCAATTTCATAGCGGGTTCTCCAGAGTGTGCCAGATCATGGCATCTTTTGACAATCTGTGAGGGCCAGGTGTTGAGGAATAACTATGAGGGTGTTGTGCTTGCTTTTGAAGTAATCAGTGTGTGGGTCTGGATTGGCACTTGAGATTGGGCGCATTTTGTATACCACCCCCCTTTCAGGACAGACTGGCCCAAAATAATGCATGCCCAAGTCTGTTCCTGATGAAGCGTACTGGGGTGTAAGGGAATCCAGAAAAGGAATGATTGTATACAGAGGAGCCGAAAGAGGGGGCAGGAGACTGGCAGCTTCGGGCTGTGCGGTTGGCAAGGGCATTGCCGACGAGAGACAAGGTCCATCACGCGTCTGTAAGCATGGCAGTGCATAACAGAAACACGTGAGGGTAGTTGTACGGCCTCAAGAAGGTCAAGAATGAGGGGAGCATGATGGATCAGGCGGCCCGGAGGCTATAATGAAACCTCGATGTTTCCAGATGGCCCTATGGAATGCAAGTTAAGGAAAGCATATTTGGAGTCAGTATATATATTGCAAGACTGAGAGGCAGAGTGGCGCAGGGCAAAAGTGAGGGCATAAAGCTCAGCTTCTTGGGCAGAAGGGCCAGAAGGCAGGGGCCTGAGTCCAGAAAGTTTTTGGAGGCAGCGAAAAGACCGCTCCTGAAGTTGGGTCCAGACAAAAGGGGCTGAGTCAGCGCCTTTGGGTGAGAAATCATACAGAGGACGAGCAATAGTAGAGAAATCAGGGATCCAGATGGACAGTATCCTGCAATACTGAGAAAGGTGCTCAGAGCCTTGCAGGTTATCAGGGACAGGGAGACTACAGACAGCCTGGACCACTCGGTGTAGGAAGGGACCTGGTACCTCTTGGGAGATTTGAAATCCAAGGTAGGTGACACGAGGAAGGCATACTTGAAATCAATGTAAAATATGGCCACAGGAAAATTTAAAAGGCAGACCCACTATCTGAAAGACTCAGATAAATAATAATAATAACAGTTTATATACCGCAATACCGTGAAGAGCTATGTGGTTTACAAAAGATTAGAGAAGGTTACAAAATAATTGAACTTAAGATGTGCACTAACACATAAGAAGTTGTTCTCAATCCCTATTCTATATCATGGTTCCTACCCCAAAGAGCTGACTTATAAAATTAAGCTAAATGCAGTTCTGGATCCACCCACTAAGCAGGGTAGTCTGACACAAGCGCTCTCTAAAGCAGCAGTCCCTTCACTATCAGCTGACTGGCAAAAATATTTACTTCAATACAAAAGCATTCCTAAAAATTACATTCTTATACCTAAACTTACAATTTTTATATACAGAAATACAAAACAAAGATTGGAATATACAGTAAACTTATGGATTGCAAATAACTTGGTTTGCAAGTGTTCTATAAGACAAGCAATGATTAAATTTTAACTTGCTATACCAGCAATCGTCTTGCAATACACGTACATACAGTATATGAAGCATCACATTTTCACAACTGAGCCAATGGTTCCTCTCTATATGACGCTGCAGGAATGCAGTGACTGTTCCAAACGAGCAAGGCTTACAATACAAGTATGTATATTTTTGTACACTAGTGCCCTGGAATACAAGCATACTATCTGAACAAATTATGCTCCCAAACCAAAGTTTTACTGTACTCACAAGTTTAAAACATTGTTCATTTTTATTTTTTTTTACAATCAAACATGGGTCTCAGTAAGAGACTTACTCCCCTTCCTACAGAATTTCACAAAGGAGAGAGAGTTGCTTAAAGATCAAGAGATCAAATTACAGATGTAGTCCTTTTCAGAACTTTTAAATTTAGACAAATAACTACTAAATTTGGACAAGAACTTCTTTTAACATGGAATATATGGTTCCAGAAATCACTATATTCGGTGTTAATTGCATTCTGAATATGCATATACATTTTATAACATAGCAAAAACCTTCAAATGCAAAACCACTTATCTGTTTCAGGAGAAACCACATTGGAAGTGCTACACACTTCATGGCCCTTATCAGCACAAAAGGAAAAGTACTCTCCTCTCATGCTGTGAACAACTGACAGTTTAAACTTCACTAATACATTGGACAGACAGAAGTCATAAGAGAACCCGGGATACTGCAGGACTTGGGAATCAGATGAAGGAAGAAATTGGCAAGGTCTGAAGCAAGGGCAGTGCTGAATAGAGAAGGGGCTATTTTTAAAGCCCTGGGGTAGACGGTCCAGGTTACTAGGAGGTTTGTCCAGTGGAAAGGTTTTTCCCATTGGAATGCAAAAATTTGGCTGACTGGAATAGGAACTGACAAGCAAACGAATGCATAAAAACCTGACGAGTTATGTCCTCTTCCAGGGAGCCAGAGGGGGCCAGCCACACCAAATATCGGCCATTCTAACTGGCACAGACAAATAAGGGGTTGATTTGTTAAGTATAATCAAAGACAAATTCCTTTTTTAAATTAGCTAACATTATCAAGGGATCCCCACAGGTAGACAGACATCCCCCCATTGTGCAATGGAGGACAAAAACACTTCCCTGTATTCCTGGCCCCGGCCCGTCTCCGGGCTAGGGAAACGCAGTACTAACAGGTCCACACCGCGTTCGTCCTCAAGGACGTCTCAGACACTCTCAAAACACACAAAACACAACAGATTTCAGTTCAGTTACTCAACCAGAAATAACAGTTCCTAGAATCCCTTTCCCACAACTTTTCAGCGGACAGATCACGTGGCTTACTAGGCAGGAGACGAGAGACAGGATAGGGATGATCAATCCCCACTTACCAGATAGTGGCCACTCCAGGTACAGATACAGATACAGATACAGATTCTTGTACTTTAAACTGAGACTAGATAAGTCAGTTGAAGGCGGTCCACCGATCCTGAGGTCTGCCAACCCCCCAAAAGGAAGGCAGCCGGCTAAGCAGACATATCAGCCGTAGGACCAGAAACAAGTGACCAAATCGAGTAACCAGTGGTCAAGAGACCTTCAAGTCCCTGTTCGGCGCCAAATGAAAGGGTCACTTGGACACACAAAGTCAGAGGCGTGAAGAAGTACAAGTTTGTATTCACAGCATGCATGCTGGACCCCTGAGCTCCAAGCTGGCTCAGAAGTGCCGAAACCAGGAAGTTACAGAGATATTTATTCATTTTATCTGGCTATACAACTGAATTCTAGAAAAAGCTTTCACGTGTTACTTTTTCTTAACACTCATTGGTTCTAAGCTCACACTAGCAGGTCACTAGCAGGACACCTATCTAACTCTTACAGATAAATGTACAGAAGGGCAGGGTACATCATGGCTCATAACTCTTATCTATTCAGCTTACAAATGTGGTAAAGGTAGGGACATACATTTTAGGCAGATGCAGTCAATAGATTATACACTGTTTTCAGCTATGTAGGCCAGAGCAATATTTTAAACAACAGTTAACTATTTCATGACCCTACACAGCGGCGGCCAAAAAAGCAAATAGGATGCAAGGAATTATTAAAAAAAAGGGATGGTTAACAAGACTAAGAGGGTAGGCAATGTTATGCCTATTTTTTAAAAAGGGTTCCAGGGGAGATCCGGGAAATTACAGACCAATAAGCCTGACTTCAGGGCCGAGCAAAATGATGGAAACAATTATAAAAAAAAAATGAAATTATGGAACACATACTGTAGACAAACATATTAAATGAGACAGAAATCATTTATTTATAATTGTTTCCACATTTTGCTCGGCACTGTAAATTTCCCAGATCTCCCTGGAACCCTTTTTTAAAAAATAGGCATAACATTGGCTACCCTCCAATCTTTAGGCACTACAGACAATTTTAGCAACAGGTTAAAGATCAGTGATTTCATGTGGAGTTCTTTAGTACCCAAGGATGTACACCATCCGGTCCAGGTGATTATCACTTATTAACTTGTCGATTTGGGCTTAGTGTCTCTTTCCAGATTCACCAAGATTTCTTTCAGTTCCTCTGTATCATCACCCTTGAAAACCATTTCGGGTTCAGGTAGATCTCTTACATCTTCTTCCGTAAAGACCGAAGCAAAGAATTCATTCGGAACATAAGAATAGCCTTACTGGGTCCATCAAGCATATTAGCCCATTCTCATGATGGCCAATCCGGGTTCCTAGTACCTGGCCAAATACAGAATGAAAAAAAGTAGAAAATGTCTAAAAACCTGCCTAAATTGGCACTTGGATGACCTAAAAGACATGTCATCCAAATGCCGATAATCAAAGTGGGTAGTTAGATGTATCCAGAGACTTTTTAGGCCTCAGAATGCCACCGTTCACCCAGAGCTCAAAGGGGTGTTTTTGGAGGAGTGGTTAGCGCGAGATGTGGGCTGACCTAGACTTAGTCGTTTTCAGGAATAATTGAAAGTTTAATGAGACTGCCTAGACGTAACTTATACGTTGTGACTTAGTCAATCTAAAAACAGGTCTAAGTGCCCAGAAGGTATCCAAAGTGACTAGATAACCACTGCAGGGACAAAGCACAAACCCCCACACACTCCCCTAGTGATCACTGACCCCCTCCCTCACTGCCATAAAAAATGGAATAAAAAACATACATATCTGCCTCCAGAACATCAGCACCTGGCATAGGAAAGCCTAATAGAGCTGCACAGAGGTGGCTTAAGTAGTCTGGGGGTGGGCTAGTGAACCATAGAGAGAAGGACCCAGGTCCATAAACCACTCTAACTACTGCATTCATGGTGGAAAATTTGAGCCCACCAAAAAAAACCCCACCCAAACCCTACTGTACTGCCATATAGGTGCCACCTGCAGCCAATAAGGGCTATTGGGGTTGTAGACAGGTGGGTATAGTGGATTTTGGAGGTGTTAGGGGGGGCTTACCCTGACCTGCAAGGGAGCTGTGGTGAGATGTTTATGTGGCACCCTTTTTGTTAAAGTTCAAAGCAGTGCCCTGTAAGGTGCCTCACTACTCTGTTGCCATGTATGGGTGTTCCATCCACTTTGCTGGCCCTTCCCATGTCCAAAAGGTCTTGCTCTGGGCATTTGGGACTTGGATACATTTTTGGTCGAGAAAGATAGACGACTTGGTGGTCGACGGCTGGACGCCTAAGTAGACAATTTTCAAAAAAAAATATATTTTAGACGGATTTTTTGAGAATGGACTTTAGACGCTGCCAACTTTGAGTGACTAACGCCCTAGGCCCAAAACGGACTTAGAGTTTTTTTTTAAATTATTATGCCCCTCCACGTGTACAGCCCTCGATGGAGACAGCCCCAACTTTATTGGCTGGGCTGAGAACTTTTCTGTGGCCTCTCATAAGATATTTTGCCACGCAAATCTTTACTGTTTGTTTCTAAAGGCTACATTTATTTAAAACTTCCATAGGCACTGCCTGGGAAAATACCTTTTGAATAAGGCTCTACATGCTTTATTGGTTCAATATCAAAACTGGATTAACATTGCTAAAGCCTTTTCTTAAGTGGGCTATCATGGAAAATCTGTCTACTTTAAGCTGCTGATTGCTCTTCTTAATGCTCTTTCCTGTCACAAAATTACAACCATACTTATATGCATTGGGAACTGGTGCATGGACAGGTTCAGAGGATCTCACAACTGAATTAAACTATCTGGACTATTCCTTTCAAATAAAAAGGTTTTAGATTGCTCGTATTTATGTGGATAGTGCATTCCAATGTAAATCAGAAATTTTATGCTCTTATGATTTAACAAGAGCACCTTTGGATTTGATTTTCTCTTAATTTCAGATGCCAGAGACTTTGTTATTCATTTCTGCTCAGAGTAAGTTACTCATAATTGACATTCAGTTGCAAAGCACTTGTGACTTCCCAGCACCTTTTCCCTTCCATTTAGATCATCAGTAATTTGATTTTGGATTAATGGACTTTCTGTGCTTGAAACCTAAGGTATCTTCACTTGTTGATCCTAGACCCTCCTAGAATTTGCAGCATGGTAAGACTTTAAGGATCCTTTTTACAGAGCCTAGGTAGCAAGTCCTGCTGCAGAGAATGTAACACAGTCCAAAGGACTTGAAACTTGCAAACTTAGACCTTGGTAATGAATTACTTAGGGCCCCTTTTACAAAGCCGCGTTAGCGATTCCCAAATAGCAGATGTGATGCAGCCCTTCAAATCCTTTGGACTGTGTTGCATTTGCTGAGCGCTGTGTTGCATTTCTAGAGCGCTAAAAGGCCTACGTGCCTAAAATGCAATACAGTCTAAAGGACTTGAAACTCCCCAATCCTGAGATGTCTTGTCCGTCTGTCCAAATTAGATTGTAAGCTCTTCTGAGAAAGGACCATCTATTGAGTGTTAAATATACAGCATTACGTAGGCCTTTTAGCGCTCTAGAAATTATAAATAGCGTAGCAAATGCAACACAGTCCAAAGAATTGGAATGGACTGCATCACATCTGCTGTTTGGGAATCACTACTGCGGCTTTGTAAAAGTACTGTGATGTCATGATGCCTCATTCCACCAATAAGAGCCAACCTCATCAGTGATGTCACAATGGCTTGATCATCCTATACTTGGCTCAGTTTTATTACATACGAGGGATGCTGAAATGTTCTCAGCCCAAGCAGCCAACTTCCTAAATTCTGAGCATTATTTTGCCACTCTAGTTGAAGAGAGTGTTATCTTATTTTGTTAAGTGCCAATATGCAGAAATGAAATTCTGGGTTTTGACATTGTTTCTGATCATTGATTGAACTGTATCTGTAGGGTCATGAAACGGTTAACTGTTGTTTCAAATATTGCCTTGGTCTACATAGCTGAAGAAAGTGTACAATCTATTGACTTCATCTGCCTAAAATGTATGTCCCTGCCTTACCACATTGTAAGCTAAATAGATAAGAGTTTGAGCCATGATGTACCCTGCCCTTCTGTACATTTAACATTTAGACCTGTAAGAGTTAGATAAGTGACTGCTAGTGTGAGCTTAGGACCAATAATAATTGTAGAAAAGTTATAGAAGTAACAAATGAAAATTGTAGTTTTTGCATATATTAGTTTGCAAAAAGGGCATAAAAGTCCGTGTATTTCCTGTTTCTGACACTCTAGTAGGCAGGCTATTAACTGCACTAGAGTCCGGTATACCGTAATAAATTTCTTGTATTTTCTTCACGCCTCTGACTTTGTGTGTCCAAGTGACCTTTCATATCCACATCATTCTCTTCTTGGTTGGGCTGAGAATTTTCAGCACCCCTTTGTAGATCTGGTTATGCTAGTATTCTCTTATGGAACCTGGATACCCAGCTAATGTATCCTTGGGGTGCCGAAACACAGGCACCCAGTTGTAGAATGTCTCCTTTTAATGTTTTCCCAAAGAGGCAATGCTGGCTTTAAGATGAACAGTACTGTGAAGATCTATTTAAAATGCGATTATTCACCTGTATATCAACACATTTGTAAAAGTCTTGTTTGTCATATTCTGTGCATGTTATTGCTGTAATGCCGGCTAGATATAGGCGGTTGATAATTTTTTTAAAATAAATAAATATGTAAGATAGAAACTGAAGGGCAAAAGCTTTTATATGATTAACAGCCAGATAATTGTTCTTTTCATCAAATTATTGGCAGATCTACATACAACTGGCCATTTTGAAGGTAATTTAAAACAGGTCACCAAACTAGAAAGTTCAAATCAGTGTCTTTGGTGCTATTTTATAAAAGCGACAAAGTTGCCTATGTGTCTTATAAAATAGCCTCATAAAACCCTCATAAAGCATGGAAAAATATCTGCACTTGCTTGACAGCTCTCAGCCGCAGGGTAATCTTTGACTCCTTTTTCTCCTTCTCCGATCAGATCCAACAAACTGCTAAAACCTGTCCCTTCCTCTTCTACTGTATAATGTTACCAAAATATGACCTCTCGTCTCCAAACACATTACCAAAATCCTTAGCCACATTTTCATCACCTCTCACTTAGGCTATGGCAACGTACTTCTCTCAGGTCTTCCGCTCAACCATCTCTCTCCTCCAATCATTCAAAATAATAATAATAATCTCTATAATAAAACCCTAAGCCGCGCATGCACACTTCTACTTGCGTGTTCCGTATGTCCGTGGCCTGAAGAAGTGCGCATGCGCGACTACAACTGCCCCACACTCGCGGCCCTGTTTGCATTCCAGTGGCAGCAACCGAGTGGTGGAGAGCAGCCCCGCTCCGCCCGTTGACCCTCCACAAACCTCCCGGCTCCAGCGGCGTAGGCAGCACTATAAACATGCTGCTTCGTGCCCTTCTACTGCCGATTTCCTCTGCCGTGTCTCTGATGACATCATTGGAGACAGAGGCGGGAGAGGAAATCGGCAGTAGAAGGCCGCGAAGCAGCGTGTTTAAAGTGCTGCCTACGCGGCTGGAGCCCGGAGGTTTGTCGGCGGTGGGAGGGTCAGGAGCAGGCCAGATCGAGCAGGACAACGGCAGTAAAAGAAGGGGGAGGGGCCAAACGGAGCAGGCCAGATCATGATAAGAGAAGGGAAAGGGGGCTGGGGGAAAATGCTGCTACTGCTACACAGGGACTTGGAGGAGAAGGGAAATACTGCTGCTGCTTCTGCACAGGAAAGGGGGGGGGATAGGAGGGAAATGCTGTTGCTGCTGCATAGGGAAGTGGGATGGAAATGCTGCACAGGGAAATGGGGAAAAATGACAGACAGACAGTGGGAGGGAGGGAGACAGAAAGAAAGAAAGACACAGGAGCAGGGAGAGGGACAGAAAGACAGACAGAGAAAAGGGGCCAGGGAGAGAGAGAAAGTCAGCGGGAGGGAGACAAACAGACATATATTCTAGCACCTGTTAATGTAACGGGCTTAATGACTAGATAATAAAACCCTAAGCGGCACATGCGCACTCCTACCTGCGTGTTCCATATGTCCGTGGCTGGAAGGAGTGCGCATGCGCGCCTACAACTGCCCCACACTCACGAAGGGAGAAGATACAGAAACAAAGAAAGACTGACAGACAGCCAGGGAGAGAGACAGTAAGACAGGGGGCCAGGGAAGAGACAGAGACACACAGGGGGACAGAGACAGAAAGAAAGGGGGGTAGGGAGAGAGATAAAAAACATAAAGTTAGAAAGAAAGAAAAGCCTCAACGGCCCATTGTGCTAAAAGTCTACACATCTATTCTAGCACCCGTTAATGTAACGGGCTTAAACACTAGTAATAATAATAACAGTTTATATACCGCAGGACCGTGAAGTTCTATGCGGTTTACAATGATTAGAAATGTTACAGATTGAGTGAATAAACAAAGTTACAGATTGAATGAATAAACAAAGTACAGATTTAGCAACAGGTGGTTCTTGCGCTCGGTTGTTAAGGACTAAGATTGAATAGGTTGGTTTCCTAAGTAACCTATTCAGTTCCGAATATAGTCCAAGCTCCTCTTACTGACTTACAAGTCATTCACTCTGTAGCCCATCAATATCTCTCCTCACTTATCTTTCCCTAAGCTCCCCACCCCCACCAAGTTTCAAGTTTTATTTAAAATTCGATTAATCGTTTAATCTTACTTCTAAGCGATGTACAAAATATAAAAGATTTAAAAACATTCAGGGTGGTACAATATATGAGACATGGGCTTAACATACCAAAACTTACATTGGCAATGGAGAACGGAGGTGAGAAATACAATATGAAATAGGAACGAAACGAATCTGGAAAAAACATAAGGTAGGGATTTGAAAAAGGAGAAAGAGAAAAAAAGAAAAGAGTTATCTGTACCCTTCTCCTCCACCACCTACTCCAGACTCCATCCCTTCTTTCTTGCCACACCGTATGCTTGGAACAGGTTGCCAGAGTCAATACTTCATGCTCCCTCTCTAGCAGTATTCAAATCCAAGCTATAAGCCCACTTTTATGAAGCTGCTTTCAACGCTCGTAAATCTCACTGCAGATACCTAGGCCCGTTAGATCGTTCCTTCTGCCAGAATCTCCCCAATCCTGAGATGTCCTGTCCATCTATCCAAATTAGATTGTAAACTCTTCTGTGCAAGGACCATCTATTGAATGTTAAATATACAGCATTATGTAGGCCTTTTAGCACTCTATAAATGATAGCTGCCAATTTACATGCATATTTTCAAAATGATCAATGCATCTCCCCAAAACAATGCAGTTTATAATGGATGGACCATCAGATGGTGAGCTCAGTACTGAACGATAATTTTTGCAAGAATCTAGCGAACAACCAGCTCCTCTCATGTCTTCCCTCATTAGATTTATCTGATAAACATTTTTAGACAGTTTTCCACCACAACCCAATATTACAATTTTGACCCCAAAATAATCTTAATCCTGCATCCAAAACACCACTGTCCATTTCCTAGAAGTCTCCAACAACCCAATTTTTTTTTTTTAAAGGACCTATGCAGCCTGAGCACCATGGCTTCTAAATTTCCCCATAAAAAATTAAATCAACTTTTGGAAAGCCCAGGCTACCCCTTAACTGGCTACCAGAATGCTTCTCAGGCTGCTTCTGTCTTCTAGTTCGGTCCAATTGGACCCCATTACTACCAGCAGTTGAGAGCTTAACTTCAGATGCAGTCAATCAGAGCTCTGGAGCTCACCACCACATGTGGTGTTCCGCATAGCTGGAATTCTGTCAGACCAGGACAAAAGTCAGCAAGTGGTAAGGCAGGTAGGAAAATGGCCATCCCTCCATTCTGTTGCAATGTGGCAGTGTAGTTAGTTATGCATACTCAAATGGAAACTCCAGAGCCTCCTTGTCCCAAAACGTCTATGCTTTATGCCTGATTATAGTGTGTAAGGTTTTTGATTTGTGATAAATTAGTGAGCTTATATTATTTAGTGCTGAAAGTTTGTATGTGATTTGCAAATTGTGTGTTTTTATGATTTGTATATGTTTTTCTTTTTTGTAACCTGCTTAGATCAAATGGATAATGTGGGCCATAAGTTTGATAAATAAACAAATAACTATTTCATTTGATTCATCAGTTTTTTTAATCACTTGCTTTGATGGAATGTTTGTTTGTTTTAGCTTTTAAGCTGTTCTTTTGAAGATTTAAGTTTTCATGACCCCAGAAACAGGCAATTTTCTGCTGCCAAAATGTCACTGACTATGTACAGTATTTTTCCTCTGTGTGGGCATAGGGTATCTTCAACAGTTCAGTAGACACATGGAACTGTTCTTACACACAGCTGATTGAACAATATTATTTTTACAGGCTTATTTTTGGAGCCAATTCTAAGTGATAGTAACATATACATAGTAGATGACGAATGGTCCATCCAGTCTGCTCAACCTGATTTAATTTAAATTTTTTCTTCTTAGCTATTTCTGGGCAAGAATCCAAAGCTCAAACCCACGCTGCTCCTTGTGACCCTGGGCAAGTCACTTAATCCCCCCATTGCCCCAGGTACGCTAGATAGATTGTGAGCCCACCAGGACAAACAGGGAAAAATGCTTGAGTACCTGAATAAATTCATGTAAACCATTCTGAGCTCCCCGGGGAGAGTGGTATAGAAAATTGAATAAATAAATAGTGTGAAAAGTTTCAGCCTCTGAAAACCAGAGCTACTATTGTGACATCATAATGCCTCATTCCACCAATAAGAGCCAACCTCATCAGTGATGTCACAATGGCTGAATTGTCCTATACTTGGCTCACTTTTACTACATTTTGATTTCTAGAGTGGCGCAGTGGTTAAAGCTACAGCCTCAGCATTATGAGGTTGTGGGTTCAAACCCACGCTGCTCCTTGTGACCCTGGGCAAGTGACTTAATTCCCGCATTACCCCAGGTACGTTAGATAGATTTTGAACCCACCAGGACAGACAGGGAAAAATGCTTGAGTATCTGAATTATTTCATGTAAACTATTGTACACTCCCTTGGGAGAACAGTATAGAAAATTAAATAAATTGTTGGAATTTGATTGGACACAGCGGCCCTGATTCTATAAAGGGCGCCTAAGTCATACCTATCCATCCAATCTAAGTAGTTATTGAGCCAATTAAGGGTCTAACAAGCGATAATTGGTACTTAGGATCCAAAGGACAGAAACGCCATTTTGTAGATGCAGCCACAATTTCATGGACGCCCATATTTAAAACTTGCACCTTACTTAATATGTGTGGGTGTGGAATGGGTGTGGTTTGGGCAATGATTCAATTTGGGTGTCCTTCGATTCATTTACATAATACTGAGCGACCTAGGACATCCATATCATGCCTATATTGTAGGCGAATGAAAACCAGGTCTACTTTTGAGCTTAGTTTGGGCTTCAAATAGATCTGAGTTCTATGGACAGAACTTAGACACTCTTTGGATGTTCTTAATGTGATCTGCTAAATAGCTCTTTAGGATTTATTTTTGCTTTATTAAGCTCAAAATACATTTAATAAGGCACCCCATAAATGTGGCACATCAGAACAGATATATTGCATGCAAAATCTTCTATTTTTGTGGACAAACAGCAATGTTATTTGCTAATTAGAGGAAAAGATCCATTAAATGAAGGACAGTACATGAAAAACATAGCTTTAGTTTTCTTGCTAAAACGTTACCCTTTTTTTCTGACTAAACAGTACTCCAGACAGCTCGTTCTTGAAAGCAAAGAAAGCACATGGCAAAAATATATAGATTTCATACATAACTTCATTTGCAAAAGGTTAAAAACAGAAAAAAAACAGATACAGACCTTAGCATGGCTTCTACGCCATAGCAAATGGAGGTTTTCAGCTGCACAATGGTGACCTAATTGTGAGATCATCAAGGTGAACCTGCAAGGTAGAATGCCACAACTAAAATATGTACTGGGGGAGCTGGTTGGGATTTGAGGATGAGTACAGGGCTTGTACTTATTGAGCTATAGCAGCTTCCAGGCAGGTGTCTCTGACTGTCTTGTGATAACTCTTGCTGGGATTAAATTAAAAGATGATTGCCTTTTTTGATATTTGGAACATTCTCCTTTTCAGATGCGTTATTTTTTTGTTAAATTCATAATAACATAAGAACATAAGCAGTGCCTCCGCCGGGTCAGACCATAGGTCCATCCCGCCCAGCAGTCCGCTCCCGCGGCGGCCCGAACAGGTCACGGCCTGTCTGAGTCACCAGAAGGGGCCCCCTTGCCACCTTGGTTTCCCATTAAGTCCTATCTTCCCATCGAAGTCCTAACCCTCCGGTCTTGCACATGCATGACCTGGTTGGATTTCTATACTTATTACCTGGTTAGCTTTCTATACCTGTGTTACATCTCAGCACCTCTCTCAGTATCCCACGATCCCCCTATCCCTCAGGAATCCGTCCAATCCCTGTTTGAATCCTTGTACCGTACTCTGCCTGATCACTTCCTCCGGTAGCGCATTCCAAGTGTCCACGACCCTTTGGGTGAAAAAAAACTTCCTTGCATTTGTTCTGAACCTATCTCCCTTCAGTTTCTCCGAATGCCCCCTCGTGCCTGTTGACCCCTTCAGCCTGAAGAATTGACCCCTTCAGCCTGAAGAATTGAATTCTGTTGTTATTTTTACATTTTATTGTTGTTAATATGAGGGGGCCACTGAAAAGTTCTCAGCCCAACCAAGTTGGGGCAGTCTCTGTCGAGGGCTACACAATTTAGTCCAGCGATTTTTCCACTTTTTTCATTCCAGATTTTTCCGATGGACTAAAAAAAGTGGAAAATCGCTTGACTAAGGGCTCCTTTTACGAAGGTGCGCTAGCATTTTTAATGCACGCACCAGATTGGTGCGCACTATAACATGCGCTAGTCGAAAATCTACCGCCTGCTCAAAAGGAGGTGGTAGCGGCTAGCGCACATGGCAATTTAGGGCATGCTATTCTGCGCGTTGGTTGGGCTGAGAACTTTTCAGCAGCCCCTTGTACATAAGTCTTACTTTTGAAGTTTTTCTCTTGTGTGGTGACTGAAGTTGGTGAGCCTTTACAGCCTCCTAGGAGCTAAGATAGAATGCTCTCTCTGAGCCAGGGGTGTCCAACCTTTTGGCTTCCCTGGGCCTCATTGGCCGAAAAAAATGTTTCTGGGGCCGCACAAATGCACAAACGCTGCAGCAAGACAGAGGAGGGAGCCGGTAAGATGCTAAACAGCCGGGGGCAGCAGAGGAAAACACTGCATCGCCCTCGACCGGGGCCACACAAAATTCTTCACAGGGCCACATGTGGCCCTCGGGCCGCAGGTTGGACACCCCTGCTCTGAGCAAACATGTTTTCTCCTTAAGTTTTTGTTTTACAAGCTAAGGGGCTCATAATCGAAAGAGAAAAACATCCAAAGACCGGCCTAAATCGGCACTTGGACGAACATTTCTCTAAAACGTCCAAGTGCCGATAATCAAACTGGGTTTTGGACGTATTTCTAAACGACTTAGGCCTTCATAGAGCCGCTCAACGTCCAAAGCTAAACGGGGCATTTTGGGAGGCGTGTCGAGGGCGGGAGTTGGGAGGGACGTGGGCCGGCTTAGACATAGTCGTACAGCATGTATAACCGAAAGTTAAACCACAGAGCCTAGAGGAAACTTGGACGTTTTGACTTAGACCATCTAAAACATGGTCTAAGTCACTAAAACCCACCTAAACTCACCAGATAATCACTGAAAACACATAACCCAGACTCCCACACACTACCCCAGTGATCACTAACACCCCCCCCCACCCAATAAAAATTGTAATCATAACTTGAAATTTCAGCTTCCAGACCATCATCACCTGGTTGCCTAGCATAGAAAAGCCTAGTCGTCCAGCCCAGAGGCAGCTTAGGTCATCTTGGGGGTGGGTTTGGGACCCATAGAGAGATGGACCCATGCCCATAAGCTCCTGTAATCACTGCATTGTTACTGAAACATGTGCACTCCCCTATACATCCCCAAAACCCTTTTGTACTGGCATATAAGTGTCTCCTGCATCCATAAGGGTTATAGGGGTGGTAGATAAGTGGGTCTAGGGGATTCTGGAGGTGGTTTGGGGGGCTCACCGTCACCTATAAGGGAGCTGTAGTGAGGAGAGGCCATGGCACCCTGTTTGTGAAGTTCACAGCAGTGCCCTGTAAGGTACCCCACTATTTAGGTGCCCTGTCTGGGTGTTCTGTCAATCACTTTGCAGACCCCTCCTACGTCCAACAGGGCTTGTTCTAGACGTTTTTGACTTGGACGGACATTTGTACGAAAATGGACTATAAAGACACACGTTTTAGATCAGATCTGCAGGACGTATAATTTGGACGATTTTCGAAAGTCAAAAGAAGTTGGACGTCTCTTTCGAAAATGTCACTTAGGCACTTTTTGACTTTGGACGACTTGCAAAATGGACGTAAATGGACTTAGACGTCCCTTTTGATTATGCCCCTCTAATTGTTTGTTTAAATATCTTTTGTGTACCCTGGCAGTTGTTTTGTTTCTAAAAATATATTCATATGAATATGAGTTGCAAAATGAAAAAAAAATATTGGGGAAAACGCATTTTCTGAAAACAATCCCCCAAAAATTTCTCTGCAAATTTGTTTTTTTTCCAGACTTGTCCTGGATGTCAGGAACTCATTCATTGTTTAGACAAGTAGGAGAGCAGAGCAGCAGCAGCCCCTTGGTACATTGTCCATGTTTAGTAAAAAGAGATGCAGATTGGCCAAAAATGGGATGCAATAGTATCACGTTTTAACCTATTTTACCCTTCTTTTTACAAAGCTTTGCTAGCGGCTGCCCTGCGGCATTGACACTGAAGCCCATTATTTCTCAATGGGCTTCGGTGCGACAATCGGCTTTGTAAAAGAGGGCTTTATATCACTAATGGGCTTCACTAGCATATGCAGTCAAACTTTTACACAATGGTAAAAAGTATGACCATGTAACTCCTTACTTGATTGAATCGCACTGGCTCCCCATTACTCATCGCATCACTTATAAAATTGTGTTGCTGGTATTTAAAACTCTATCCACAAGTGAATCATCATTTATAAATCAGATGCTTATCCCATATAATTTATCACACACTCTTCGATCTTTAGCACAAGGATTACTGGTAGTCCCTTCTTTAAAAGTGGTAGGCACCAGACGTCATGACATGTTTTCAATTGTGGCCCCCCAAACTTGGAACTCTCTACCACAATATATAAGAGATGAAAAGGAACTCAGTCTCTTTAAAAATAAATTAAAAACTTTCCTTTTTAAAGATGCTTTTAGTCTCTAAAACAAATACTTTTCAAATAGTGTAGCTAAGTCATCCCTCCTTATGTCTTTTCCTTGAATGTTCCCTTTTCTTCTTTTCAAAACATTTACTATGTAACTTTTCCCCTTTTATCATTTTGTGTTCTTGTTTCGTCTGTTTATGAGTCTGTTTTTTACCTTTTATATAATATTATTTGTATGTTTTTTAATATGTTTATATATCTTATTGTAAATCGCTTAGTAAATTATGGATAGGCGATTCATCAAATTAATAAAATAAACATAAACATAAGTGCTATACTCATAAACCTAGGTGGCAGTAACTCGGGGAACATATTCTGCAATTAATTAACATTATCAAGCAAGATATCGCACAACAGACAATAAGCCTCCCTGGTATCTGTCTGATTTGGTCCAACATGATTCTGAGATGTCATTAGCTTTTGAATTGAAATTTAAAAAAAACCAGATGGAAACAGAGTGCTGGAGGTTGACATAGTTGGGTCATCACCAGCATACCAGGGATTTTTCAAAACTTTGATGCAATCTTCCTTATTGACATCCAGGAGGTACAAATTAGGCTTCTTTCTAAAGGTAACCTATTAAGAACCTGGGGTAAGATTACCTAGCCTAGGATCTATAGCACAGCAGGGGCATGCAAAGGAGGGCAATGTTCCTTGGAAAATTGATCTCAACAGAGACTAATTTGGGCATTCATTTTGAGGTCCAAATTAGGGATGGAGAGAGCTAAATGGGGATTGAGATTGGTAAACAAAGTGAATGGCCTATGTATATGCGGCATGGAAGATGGCCGTATTATCAACATTTAGGGGGGAAATCATAAAGCAGCATTAGGGTTTAACACACCTTAATGTGCAATAAGGGAATTAGTGCACATTAACCACTAAGATCCTGATTCTATAAAGTGTACCTTTAAAGTTAGGCGCCAATATTGGCAACACTAAGCATGATTCTATAATGTTTTATAGAATTACTATTATTATTATTATTATGTTCTTGTGTACCGCCATACCCAATGAGTTCTAGGCGGTTCACATCAATTAATTAGGATCCGATCTGAACACGGATTTACAACATTTTGTCGGGGTTACAAGCAACGAGGAAGGAAATGTTGGAACATTTTGGCAGAAATTTATCAGTTACAGGCAGCGACAGGTTGAATTGGCCGGAAAGAAGGAGGGAGAAAGAAACACAGGAGGGGAGGGGGGGGAGGAGAGTGGAGGGGGGAGGGCGGGAGATGGATTATTGCAGGGGAGTGAGGGTTAAGGGTCCTGTTCGCGGAATAGGTATGTTTTGAGAAGTTTTCTAAAGTCGAGGTAGGTCGAGGCCTCGAATCATTTGGGCTAGCCAAGGGTTCAGCTTAGCCGCCTGGAAGGTGAAGGCTTTGTCGAGGAATCTTTTGAGCTGACATAATTTTATGGAGGGGAAGGCGAACAGCTGAATTCTGCCGGATTTCTTATTGGTGCAAATCATAGCGAAGTGGGGAGAGAGGTATTTTGGTGATAGACCAAATA
Organism: Geotrypetes seraphini; assembly: GCF_902459505.1. Classification (NCBI taxonomy): domain Eukaryota; kingdom Metazoa; phylum Chordata; class Amphibia; order Gymnophiona; family Dermophiidae; genus Geotrypetes; species Geotrypetes seraphini. The sequence continues at coordinate 36,620,090 of NC_047101.1, forward strand.
CTGTTTTGTAACAGAAGCAGGCGAACTTGAAAAGGACTCTGGATTCGAACTGCAGCCAATGTAGTTGTTGGTAAAAAGGAGTGATGTGTTCCCATTTGTTCAGGCCGAAAATAAGGCGGACGGCTGTGTTTTGAATCAAGTTTAGTCTTCTGGTGGTTTTCTTCGTGGAGCTCAGATAAATTAGTGCTGATATAAGTGCCTAACATTAGTGGACTTTATAGAATCAGGGCCTAAACTCCCATTGGTATAAAATGGGTTTTAGAATTTAGTACAGGAAAAAGAGGGATTCGAAGTACACACCAAATGCCAACAAAATCAGAAAAGCACCAAGGGCCTTGCAGAATGGGACAACAGAATTCTCTTTATTGACTGACCCGACACAGACTGTGTTTCGGCAAACTTGCCTGTATCAGAGGTCAACTTTTCTCAATCCTTACAATATTTTGTTAATGGTTTCCACACATCCTGAAATTTCTTAAAGTATCCCCTTTGTAAAGCAATAAATCTTTCCATTTTATAGATATGGCATAAAGAATTCCACCAAAAGTTATAATTTAATCTCTTCCAATCCTTCCAATTATATGTAATTTGCTGAATGGCAACACCAGTCATTATTAGTAACTAGCTGATGCCCCGGCGTTGCACGGGTATTTAATTATAGCAATAACACAGTAAATGGATTGAAATAAAGATACTTTATAGTGGTGAATGAAATTATTTTTTTACAGCTTTATAAAAAGTACAATAATCAAATTATAATGTGAAATATTTGACAAAATGAATACAATACAACTAACACAAAACTTGATTATAAACAACAATTTTAGTTTCACCTCCAGGAGCAAGAACATATAAATTCTTGGGTGAACCCACCCTTGAGCAAGCAACATAGAGTTGTCCATGGGAAAAACAGGGGGATCTTAAATCCACTCCACAGTATGTAATAGTCTGTCCCTGTGATTTGTTGATTGTGATAGAGAATGCAAGTCTCACTGGAATTTGCAGTCTCTTAAACTGAAAAGGAAGATCTGTAGGAATAAGTGGCATCCAAAAGTTTCAGTATTGATTTAAACAACTCAATATGTGGAAACTCAGGTTGAAAAGAAACTCCGTGCAGTTTGTTCCCGGTTCAGAATGGAACCTGTGTTCCTAGTTCAGGATATGTGAGTACTCATGAAATGTAATAACATTATGAACTGGGATGCATGAAGGAAACAGTTACAAACACAGTTAGAACATACAAACTCTATATGTATGGTGTCCGTGGTAGAATAGAAACGATGTCCCTAGTGGTTATAGTGTCATAGAAAGTTTTTTATAGTTGGAATTACAGTGAGAATGGCAGCTTTTTACATTTTTTCCATTGACATGAATGGGTGAAATCTGATTTGCTGTTTGTAGCTCCGCCCACGTGTGCAGGTGGGCCGCCATACCCCCAGACCATATCACCCCAGGTAGTGAGGTATCTGCATACCAAGTTTTGTTCAAATCGGTCAAGCCGGTTTTGAATTACAGTGAGAATGGCAGGTTTTTACATTTTTTCCATTGACATGAATGGGTGAAATAAGATTTTATGTTTGTAGCTCCGCCCACGTGTGCAGGTGGGCTGCGAGACCCCCAGAACATATCACCCCAGGTAGTGAGGGATCTGCATACCAAGTTACGTTCAAATCGGTCAAGTCGTTTTTGAATTACTGTGAGAATGGCAGCTTTTTACATTTTTTCCATTGACATAAATGGGTGAAATTCGATTTTATGTTTGTAGCTCTGCCCACGTGTGCAGGTGGGCCGCGAGACCCCCAGAACATATCACCCCAGGTAGTGAGGGATCTGCATACCAAGTCTCGTTCAAATCGGTCAAGCCGTTTTTGAATTACTGTGAGAATGGCAGCTTTTTACATTTTTTCCATTGACATGAATGGGTGAAATGTGAATTTCTGTTTGTAGCTCCGCCCACGTGTGCAGGTGGGCCGCGAGACCCCCCAGAACATATCACCCCAGGTAGTGAGGGATCTGCATACCAAGTTTCGTTCAAATCGGTCAAGCCGTTTTTGAATTACAGTGAGAATGGCAGCTTTTTACATTTTTTCCATTGACATGAATGGGTGAAATCTGATTTTCTGTTTGTAGCTCCGCCCACGTGTGCAGGTGGGCCGCGAGACCCCCAGAACATATCATCCCAGGTAGTGAGGGATCAGCATACCAAGTTTCGTTCAAATCGGTCAAGCCGTTTTTGCGTGATCGCAGCACATACACACACACATACATACACACATACATACCTCCGATTTTATATATATAGATAATTTATTGTTGTTAGCAGAAATCTGACTTTTTGCTCTCATTTCCATACCAAATATCACAGTATCATAAGATAATGCCATAAGTAAAATTATTTCCCTTTTAATTATCAGTTCAGGATATAGGGAGTGGGGTATTTTTATTATTACATATTGTAACAAAGCACCCAGCTCTATATGCTTAATGGGGCTGGACTCTGTTCACTTTTGCCTTCACTCCGACGTGCTTCCTAAAGGTAGGAAGTCCTGCTGGACCCTTCTTCATACATAGGACAAAACAATCAAAAAGAATCAGTTCCTGGTACTCATTCAAACGATTTATTGAGCACTGGCACAGTTCAGACTCCACACTATAAAGTAAGTCCAACAAAACACAAATATGTGGCTGCTACAAAAAGGTATATCACAGCTCACACCTTCATTCAGGTAGTTCAAATCCTGACACAAACTCAAAAGTTAATATTGTCCAAGTCAGCAAATGAAAGTCCAAAATATGCCGTTGCCTTTATCATTCACCAGGACAACAAGCTTCCTGATAGCACTCCTTACGGTGCTGAGTACAAGCCTTTAGATTAGACCGGCTTGATCCCCAATCAGCTCAAGTAAGCTGCTGGGGGAGGGGAGCAAGTGAATTCACTATTTAACTTTCTGAAAACAGAATGCCAAGAATGGCCCCACTAACCCAACCTAGTTGTTAGTGAATTCTCCCCACATACTTAACTTCCCTCAGTTACATTCTTCAGCAGAAAAAATATATAAACTTCATGCTTGCCTGACTCTTTAAAGTTGAAAAACAAAAACGTTTTTTTTTTCCTTTTCCTTGCTTCAGCATAGCACAGCAGTACCAGACATAAACAATCCCAAACGAACTTGTTTTCAGGAACAAACAGTCAGAGCAATACTGCTACATTGGTAATCACCCAGCCCAGCTACTTAGCTTAAATCCATGCTGGTATCCTCAGTCAGTTCATCTGGTTGGGAACATTCCATCTGCTCTGGAACTGCTTGCTGGTTGAGCCCCAGGTCAGTATCTGCTTCAAGCATTTCAATATCCTGGGAATGAAGCACTGCCCCAGGTGAGCCCTCTCCTGTAGCTCGCTCAGGGAAGACTAACTTTCTCCTTCTGAGAGCAGCCTCTAAATTGCAGAGACGCCCACGCCCTGTTCTCACAGGAGGAGGAGTTAGTTGCACTGCCTGCCTAGGCTTGCCTGGTTTCCTGCTTATCACCTTCAGCTGGGGACCAGTAGAGGAAGAGGCATGACTCAGAGGCTGTTCTAAGCTGTTCCTCTCTAAACCCTCCACCCCCTGCTGCTCGTTTGCTTCAGGGTTAAAGGGAAAGTCCAGCATTTTCCTTACACTGGGCTTAATCTTCTCTCCCTGATTAGCCCTTTGAATTAAAGGACTAGCTTTTGCACTAGCAAAGCTTGGCACGAGCCCAGCTCTAGGGCTAGGTTCGTGACAATATATTATATAATAATGGAAGATATGGATGGGAGGGATGGGAAAGGGGAAGGGATAAAAATTTATATAATGTACCAATGATTGTTTATAAGTGATATATTTATTGTTACTGTGAATGAATATATTTTACACAATGTAATTTTGAAAATGAATAAAGAATATATAAAAAAAAAAGAGGTCAACTTTTCTCAATAGGTCAATGATGGTACATCAGTTGAGAGAACTCTAAAAACAATTAGGTAACTTGTTTAGTATGCCGATAAACTTTTAAGAACATAAGAATAGCCTTACTGGGTCAGTCCATCAAGCCCAGTAGCCCGTTCTCACGGTGGCCAATCCAGGTCACTAGTACCTGGCCAAAACCCAAGGAGTAGCAATATTCCATGCTACCAATCCAGGGCAAGCATCTGCTAAACTCCGGCCGTGTACTTGCTCCCATCAAAAAGTGGGGGAAGATAAGGTAAATGCTGGACTATTTGTGTAGAGGGGAGAGAAGTTATAATGCTGGAATGTGTGTGTGGGGAGCAGGTGGGGAAAGGGAAGAAAGTAAGATGCTGGACCAGAGGTTTGAATGGGGGGTAGAAATGGGGAGAAAGAAGGTAAAATGTTAAACTGGGAGTGGGGTTTGGGGGGGTGGAAGGTAAAAAGCTGGACCATGGTTTGACAATTTTAGAACTGTGTAAGCATGCCATCAGACGAAAAATGATGACAAACTCCGACTTAGATCCTCCTAAAGAGGAGATGGTTAATGCTCCCAGTTCATTCCTAGTAGATACTGAATACTAATGGCAAAGCTAGTGCATGACCTGAATTAACAAAAAAAAAGAAAATGCCCTGCCAGGTTAGATTTTCATTTAGCGTTAAATAGTTCTATTATCATTGCATTGCATATAAACAATTGTGAACACACAGCAATTCTATACAATCTGTCATCTCACTTATACTAATAAGACCAATCATACAATGATTGATTATAATAATGATACAGGAGAAAGAAACCCTTTTATACTCTCTTCCAACCCCCTTCACCCTTCCCTCACCCTTCAGGTAATTAGAAACTCCAGGGAAGAAGATTCAAACCAAACTCTAAATGACAGGTCACATCAGCAAATATGTTTATAAGTCTAAGGTGCTACTACTTACTGGTATCACTTATATAGCGCTGAAAAATGTACGCAAGCGCTGTACATTGTGACATTTATACTAAACTAAACCTTAGGTTTGTTTACCGCGCCATCTCCACAAGCGTAGAGCTCGGCATGGTTTACAGGGTTAGGTTGAAAAGGAGCTACAATGAAGGGTTATAGGAAAGGAGGTAGGAAGATAAAGAGGGACAGGGTTCCAAAGAGCGGGAGGTATTAGATTTTTTTTTTTTCAGTTCAAAAGTTTTATTGGTTTTACAATAAAGCAAAAAACGCATACAACAAGATCCAAGGATGTATAATACAAAATTAGTTAACAGCCAATATGTAACACAAATACATCCAAAGGGAGGTGTTAGATTTTTGAAAAGAGCCAAGTTTTCAGGTGTTTGCGGAAGGATTGGAGGGAGCTTGAAATTCTGAGCGGGGATGTGAAGTTGTTCCAGAGTTCTGTGGTTCTAAAGGGGAGGGATGTTCCTAGTTTTCCTACGCGGGATATACCTTTTGCAGAGGGGAATGATAGTTTCAGTTTTTGGGAGGATCTAGTGGAATTAGGGTTAGAGGAGTTCCAGAAGAGTGGGTTAACGGGAGGGAGGATGCCATGTAGGATCTTGAAAGCTAAACAGGCACATTTAAAGAGGACTCTGGAGTGAACTGGGAGCCAGTGAAGTTTGGACAAGAGTGGGGAGACGTGGTCGAACTTGCCTTTAGCGAAAATAAGCTTGGCCGCGGCGTTCTGGATTAGCTGAAGTCTATGGAGTTTTTTTTTTAGTTAGGCTTAAATAGATGGAGTTGCAATAATCCAGTCTAGAGAGGATGGTGGATTGAACAAGAACGATGAAGTGAGAATGATGAAAGCACGATCTCACTTTCCTCAGCATATGAAGACTAAAGAAGAATTTTTTTACCAAGAAGTTGAGGTGGTCATTGAAGGAGAGAGAGGAGTCTATGATGATGCCAAGGACTTTGCTTGAAAACTCAAGCTGAAGAGTGGAGCCGGAAGATAATGGGATGGAGGTGGGCAAATGACCTAATATTGGGCTGAGCCAAAGTAGTTTTGTTTTGGACTCGTTCAATTTCATTTGTACAGAATGTGCCCAGGATTGAAGATTCATTATACATGCGGATATGTTCTCAGCAAGGTTAGTGAGGTTCGAGTCGGTCTTAAGGAGGATGAGGATATCGTCAGCATAGGTGTAGAGAGTTTATATTTATATTTATAGACAGCCCTGCTTGGAAGAGCTTACAATCTCACTTACAATCTAAGGTATTCAATAAGGCAGCGTGCACCCTAGTGCAGTGGTCTCAAACTCAAACCCTTTGCAGGGCCACATTTTGGATTTGTAGGTACTTGGAGGGCCACAGAAAAAATTAGTTTAAATCCCACTAACACCAGAAATGGCAATGCAGAAGCACCCACCACTCGACCTCACAATTGAGGCTGAGCAGGAACACCGTCTGCCAATAATATATCCAGGATTGTCCTTTCTTCCACAGATATGCTGGCAGATGACCGCCACGCTGTAGAGTGGGTGCCTCTAACACTACAAATTTAAGGTCATCCAGGGTGTGAGCTTTTTCTTGCCAACGAGATGTCAAAGGAGCTGTAACATCCCCACACCGAAGCTTAATTAAATGCTCAACTCTTCTGACCCAAATCGATCTTGTTGTATGTCCTATATAACACAACTGGCACAGGCATACGTAATTAAAAGAGAAATGGACATCATCAATGTGGACCCTGTAGGGTATATAGTCATGCAATAGAGACTGGCACAGCGATGCATCCACGCCTACAACGAGCACACACTTTGAGGACTGACACCAATTGTGAGACAGTAGGAGTCATGTTTCTCATCAAAGAAGGACATGGCGGTACTTGAGGGAGTCCAGAGAAGAGCGACTAAACTGATAAAGGGTATGGAAAACTTCTCATATGCTGACAGGCTGAAAAAACTGGGGCTATTCTCCCTGGAAAAGCGGAGACTTAGAGGAGACATGATAGAAACCTTCAAAATCCTGAAGGGCATAGAAAAGGTAGACAGGGACAGATTCTTCACACTGTGGGGAACCACAAATACAAGGGGGCACTCGGAGAAATTAAAAGGGGGCAAGTTTAGAACAAACGCTAGGAAGTTATTTTTCACCCAGAGGGTGTTGGACACATGGAACGCGCTTCCGGAGGCTGTGATAGGCTAGAGCACATTACAGGGCTTCAAAAAGGGTTTGGATAGGTTCCTAGAGGATAAGGGGATTGAGGGATACAGATAGGAGTTGAGGTAGGTTATAGGAATAGTCAAGGCCCATTGCACAGGTGATGGGCCTGGAGGGCCGCCGTGGGAGCGGGCGGGATGGACCTCTGGTCTGACCCAGCGGAGGCAAATTCTTATGTTCCTAAATGCCTGTGCCCGTTGTTTTTTATAGGACATACAAGATTGATTCGGTCAGAACAGTGGAGCACTTAAGTAAGCTTTGGTGTGGAGATGTTATGGCCCCTTTCACATCTCATTGGCAAGAAAAAGCACACCCCCCGGATGACTTTAAATTTGTAGTGTTAGAGGCACCCACTCTACAGCGTGGCGGTCATCTGCCAGTATATCTGTGGATATAGTATTGGCAGACGGTATCCCTGCTTGACCTTAATCGTGAGGTCGAGTGGTGAGCGTTTCTGCATTTAAGAGTGATGTTATTTCCGATGTCAGCGGGATTTAAACAAGGCTGATGTTGAGTGCATATATCAAAAGCTTAGAGGAAGCACGATTACTAGGACATGAGGTACCTTCCACTAGCATCGAGACTATTTTGTAAGGAACGGATTTAAAAAATCTTTCTTCATTTTCAAACTTACAATAAGTGTGACAGTAAGTTAAAACATTTTCATATTAACCTTTTCCTATCGTGTGTCCCAAAATGACATAGACAGTGGATAAACAGTCTGTATGGACTAATAAAGAGCCAGGAACACAAAATATTTGAATTTACAGACTTATGGCTTATTTACATTATGTTTACAATAGCCGTAAATGATAACGGTGAATAATACAAAACTTTGCTAAACTAATTACGTTTAGAACCAGTGTAACGTAAAAGTTATTACGATAGGAAAAAGTTAAATATATCACTTAATATTCAGCAATAAATCAGATCATATAACTTTATCTCCCTCCCTTTCCACCCTTCAATAACAAATATAAAATATAAATACCATATAATATAGTTAGATGCTATACTAAAAATTATCCCCCCCCCCCCCCTTCCTGAATATTGAACTTATAAATTTAAGGGAAAAAATGGCATCTATTCATTACAATATTTTGTTAACGGCTCCCACACATCTTGAAATTTCCTTAAATAGGGGTAGCTGCTGTGTAGGAACGGATTTAAACTACTGCTAATTAATGCATATTTTTAATGTTTTGTAGGAGAGATTGACACAACTAAGAAAAAATATAATCGGATTCTCTGAGGAAGCCACTTTGGCGAAACATGTCAGAAACTGTGCATTGTTCCCAGAACAAATTTAAGATAAGTGTTATAATGCCGTTGTACAGGGCCATGGTGAGACCTCATCTGGAGTACTGTGTGCAATTCTGGGGGCCACATTACAGTAAAGATGTGCACAGAATTGAATCGGTTCAGCGGACGGCCACCAGGATGATCTCGGAGCTCAAGGGTCTCTCGTACGAAGAGAGACTGAACAAATTGCAGCTCTATACTCTCGAGGAACGTAGGGAGAGGGGAGACATGATCGAAACATTTAAGTACCTCACGGGACGTGTCGAAGTGGAAGATGATATTTTCTTTCTCAAGGGACCCTCGGCCACAAGAGGGCACCCGCTCAAACTCAGGGGCGGAAAATTTAATGGTGACACCAGAAAGTATTTCTTCACAGAGAGAGTGGTTGATCATTGGAACAAGCTTCCAGTGCAGGTGATTGAGGCAGACAGCGTGCCAGACTTTAAGAATAAACGGGATACCCATGTGGGATCCCTACGAGGGTCAAGATAAGGAAATTGGGTCATTAGGGCATAGACAGGGGGTGGGTAAGCAGAGTGGGCAGACTTCTATGTTTCTATGTTATTTGTCATTTTTGAGTAAACAATGAAAATTTGTTCCAGTTAAGTAATATAATAGTACTATAAAGTGCAGTGAAAGACTAAGGGGTTTAACGCGCGTAATACCATGCGTTAAACCGCCTGCTGTGCTAGCCGCTAACGTTAGTTTTTTAGCCGGCCGCGGGGGTTAGCGCGCGATGAAATGTCCAAAGCGCTTGATATAAGGAGCCCTAAGAGCCTGTTTTACAAAGCTGCACTAGCGGCTGCAGCGCGGTAACGGCCCCGAAGCCCATAGAGATTTAAAGGGCTTTGGGGCTGTTGCCGTGTGGCTTTGTAAAACAGGCCCTAAGAGAAGTGCATTTAGGGGCATGTCCGCAGTTGTGTTTTCTCTACCGTTAAGGTTCTGAGCACTTATAGTAACATGGTTGAATCATTTCCACTGAGATATTTGCTGATCCTTTTTTTTGTTAAATATTCATAATATACAGCTGCCATTGTCAGCCATCCATCCATCCAAGATATGTTCAGAACTGATTGGGCTGGCATTCCCAAATATTTAATTTATTTTTTAATTTAATTTAATTCTTATATACCGCTAATAACCATGAGGTTTCTAAGCCGTTTACAAAAATAGAAACATAGAAAAAGACGGCAGATAAGGGCCGCGGCCCATCTAGTCTGCCCACCCTAATGACCCTCCCCTATTTAATTCTGTGTAGAGATCCCACGTGACGATCCCATTTCTTCTTAAAATCAGGTACGCTGCTTGCTTCGATCACCTGAAGTGGAAGAGTATTCCAGCGATCAACCACTCTTTCGGTGAAAAAGTATTTCCTGGTGTCGCCGCGCAATTTACCGCCCCTGATTCTCCATGGATGTCCTCTTGTCGCCGTCGGACCTTTGAAAAAGAAGATATCCTCTTCTACCTCGATACGGCCCGTGAGGTATTTGAACGTCTTGATTATGTCTCCCCTCTCTCTGCGTTCCTTGAGTGAGTATAGGCGTAATTTATCCAGCCGTTCCTCGTACGGGAGATCCTTGAGTCCCGAGACCATCCGGGTGACCATCCGCTGGACTGACTCAAGTCTCAGTACATCCTTGCGGTAATGAGGCCTCCAGAATTGTATGCAGTACTCCAGATGGGGCCTCACCATGGATCTATACAACGGCATAATGACTTCAGGCTTACAGCTGACGAAACTCCTACGTATACATCCTATGATCTGCCTAGCCTTAGATGAAGCCCGCTCTACTTGATTGGCAGTCTTCATGTCTTCACTGATGATTACCCCTAAATCCCGTTCCACAACAGTCCTTGCTAGGATCTCGCCATTTAGGGTGTAAGTCTTGCATGGATTTTGATTGCATTAAAAGATACAATAAATAAAAATAAATAAGATAGGTACTTGGAAATTCCCTAACTGTTCCAAAGGCTCACAATCTAACTAAAGTACCTGAAGAAACAATTTATGAAAAGTAAAGATAAAAATATAAAGACAGAGGTAGAGATAGAGATAGAAATGAATATTCCAACAAGATGGCGGCCAGTTAGGTCATCTTCTGTGCTGTCTCCCTTGTCCTGCTTTTGTTTTTGTTTTATTTTGGCTTTGTTGATTTTTCTTTTAAATTTCTTTTTTGTTGGTTTTTTGTTCATGACGTTTATATGAAGCCTCCCTATGGCCACATTTAAGACAGGTTCCATCTGTTGGGAACCCTATCTTTTTGGCTCTTGCCAGATAAATGTACATCTGAGTAAGAAATTTACAATGTAAATCCTATAGCTGAACGCTTTCTGCCAGTCACGAGCCTTCTCGCAAACTCATAAGGAGGCTCTCCAAAGTACAGTCCCTAAAATCCCTTATCCTTCGGGCTACATTTGAGGCTAAAGGGGTTCTCTTCAATGGTTTCTCTATGCCTTCAAAATAGCGACCCACTAATCCTTTTGTTACTGCAAGCAAAGGCAATATTCAACAAACAGAGTATTCATCAAAATCTAAGTGCCAAGTTCTAAATAATGAATGATCATAATGTTGAAGTTGTAAATATCGGAGATTTTCATTTAATAGGCAGGAAAATTTCATGCAAAACATGTTAACTCCAAATCTTAATGCATTCTATTAAAAGGGTCCCGTAGATTATAAACACTCTGGGGGCAGGGGAATGTTTACTGTTCCTGATTCTACCCCACCTTGAACTATTACTGAAAAAGGTGTGGGCAAAACTCAAATAAAAACATTGCACGATCACTGCTATAGTTTGGGGAAACCTCCCCTCATTTGCAGCACCCTTTTAAGGGGAATGTGTAGCACTGTGGTTAGAGCGACAGCCTGAGCACCCTGAGGTTGTGGGTTCAAATCCATCCTGCTCCTTGTGACCCTGGGCAAGTCACTTAATCCCTCCAGTGCCCCAGTGTGAGCTTGCTGGGACAGAGAAGGAAAAATGCTTGAGTAAACCACTTAGGATATAAGTGGTATATAAATGCAAAAAATAAATAGTCCTGCCTTCTTAAGTTAAAGCTGGGCCATGATCAGAAATTCTCATTAGGCCTGTCCTTAACATGGCAATAGGCACCTTTCTCCTTCCAGGCCTGTCTCAATTAATTTTTCTAAAAATTGCTCAATTTCACATTGGCAAAAAAATCTTTGGATGGGCAATGAGTCCAGGGTGAAGAGAAGAGCAACCACTGTAGCTTCTTTTAAATTTCAGCACAGTAAGCCTAATGATCTTCTTAGCTGGTAACCAGCCTGTCTGAATCCCACTCTTTCCTATATTAAGAAATTCCTACATATCAGTATGTTGCTGTATCACCTCTTAGTTCATTATGAACTGTTGTGATCTGTTAGTGTTCTTCCAATTGTTACATCACGTGATGAGTGGAGTACTTGAGACTCAGGGCTGCTAGATTCTCAAAACTTCATGACAAAAACCGATGGATCGCTGTTGCAGGTGTTATTGTAGCGATTTCAAAAAGGTGAGTCCTTCTCGCAAAACCGTGTATGCAAATGAGGTTGGCGGAGAGTAGTGAAGGTTTGCTAAATTTACATGAGATGGCTTGCTGGTGATAGTGATCGGCACATGCGCAGAATAGAAACATAGAAACATAAACATAGAAACATAGAAAGATGACGGCAAAAAAGGGCCACAGCCCATCAAGTCTGTCCACTCTACTGACCCACCCCATTAGATCTGAGTGCTAATACTAGTACCTTAACTCAGCCCTCGTAGGGATCCCACGTGGATGTCCCATTTATTCTTAAAGTCGAGAACGCTGGTGGCCTTGACCACCTGCACCGGAAGTTTGTTCCAGTGATCCACCACCCTTTCTGTGAAGAAATACCTCCTGGTGTCACCGTGAAATTTCCCTCCTCTGAGTTTGAGTGGGTGCCCCCTTGTGATCGAGGGTCTCTTGGGAAAGAATATGTTGTTTTCCACCTCGACACGACCTGTGATATACTTAAATGTCTCAATCATGTCTCCCCTTTCCCTGCGCTCCTCTAGAGTGTAGAGCTGGAATTTGCCCAGTCTTTCTTCGTATGAGAGACCCTTGAGTCCGGAGACCATCCTAGTGGCCATCCGCTGGACCGACTCAGCTCGAAGCACATCTTTACGGTAATGTGGCCTCCAGAATTGCACACAGTACTCCATAAAAGAAGCGTAAATGTGTGCATGTGCCAGGAAAAGCAACGACCTAAATAAGTCTTCGATTGCAGATAATTCAAGGACTTGTGCTAACATCCGATTCTGAAACCGTGGGCCGGTTTGTTTTTTTTTTTGTCTTCAAATTTTATTTTCAGTTTCAGAATCGGATGTTAGCACAAGTCCTTGAATTATCTGCAATCGAGGACTTATTTTATGTTCCCTGTCGCGACAGCAGCATAGACTCCTGAGGCAGGCCCTCTGGGGGCTGAAACACGATCGTGTCGCGTCATTGCAATAAAGGAAATTGAACATCTAACAGTCACCTTCGTTGTTGGTTTTCTGCCTTCAAATTTTATCATGAATCACAGCTAGAAACACATAAGACACGGCTACAATGCACGCGCTCAAGAAGTGTGCTTTAGTTCACCCCTCCCCCTCAAAAAAAAATACTATAATTTATGTGAAAAAATAAACAGGGACAGATTTTTCAAATTAAGGGGATCAACAAGTACAAGGGGGCACTCAGAGAAATTGAAAGGGAAGAAGTTTAGAACAAACGCTAGGAAGTTCTTTTTCACACAGAGGGTGGTGGATACATGGAACGCGCTACCAGAGGATGTGATAAACAGGAGCACGCTACAGGGGTTCAAAGAAGCTTTGGATAGGTACTTGGAAGACAAAGGGATTGAGGGGTACAGATAAGAGTAGAGGTAGATTATAGGGATGGGATTAGAGGTAAAATTATAAAATTAATCAGGGATCACTGTTCAGGCACTAAGCCTGATTGCCCGCCGCGGGAGCGGACCGCTAAGCAAGATGGACCTCTGGTCTGACTCAGCGGGGGCAACTTCTTATGTTCTTATATGAGCTACAGTCAAAACACATACCAGAGATGTGCTTTTCACAGTACTGGCACCCCCTGGACCAGTCACTGATTTTTGGTCACCAAAAGCCAACGCTGCGCTTGGAGAATAACCTGGGAATGTTGAAAAATCCACCGGAGTGTTCATTTAAATATTGATGAGTCCATTTGTATGGCAGAATTGGAGACTGCTAGGAAGCTCCGAAAAGACCAGGGTAAGCCGTTTTGATAATCCGCCCCTAAAAATACATGCATGCTAAACCAGCTGGAACTGGTTTAGCGACCACGTTAAAGGCAACCTTAAGTTTTGAGAATCTGGCCCGGACTGATGACACAAAACAGTGTAAGCGGGAAGGGGTAAAACGCGGACCTGGCGGATCTAAACCCGCACGTCCTTAAAAATCTGAGGTCCGTGCCGCCTGTAGTTAGTTTCTGGCTCTGACAGACCTCGGTGACAATTTAGCGCTGACGGATCCGTCTCGGCATAGGGAGGGGAAAAGTATTAGGATCCGTCAGCGCTACAATGTCACCGAGGTCTGTCAGAGCCCATTTACTGGGGCTGCAGGAAACCAGTTCAAAGGATTCGTTTTAGAGCCGCTCCAGCCCTAGCACTAGTCTCTGGCTCGGACAGACCTCGGTGACATTGTAGCGCTGACGGATCCTAATACTTTCCCCTCCCTATGCTGAGATGGATCCGTCGGCACTAAATTGTCACTGAGGTCTGTCAGAGCCATAAACTAACTATAGGCGGCACGGACCTCAGATTTTTAAGGACGTGCGGGTTTAGATCCGCCAGGTCTGCGTTTTACCCCTTCCCAGTGTAAGCCAAGGCATAGCAGTTGCAGAGAAAGACATTGTGCTCTGGGCACCCAATCGTGGTTGCTATTTTGGTTTCATGGCAGGCATTCACTTTGAGAATGGAATAGGGACCTAGTTCAATAAGCACAGCGGGTTACCAACCTATTTACAGCAGCTGGAGCCCCTAGCTTGTCCTGGCACAGCAGGGGGCTCCTATCGACAACAGTTTTTACTGGTTCAAGTTTCGGATGTTAATAAAGCTGCAGCCATTAACCCAATAGGTCTCTGTTACTGGCATATGTTTTCCTCCATTAAAACGTTGCAACACCTTAGGACTGTGCGTGCTAAGCTGAGAACATTCTAGGATTTATTCTGTGGTGTCTGACTTGTAATTCCATTTTTTTAAAAAAAGAAAAACAGCCGCCAGTTACTCATACAATGAAGTCAACTCAAACAGTTGCCTGAAAACCTTATTTATTAAAAGCATTATTTAAACCATATATAGTTGCTTACCTGCATAGTTCTCTAACTTGAGAAAGGCTATTATTATTATTTTGTAGGAGAGTTTCAGGACCCTTAGCTTTTTTAGAGGGGACCAGGCTGGTGCACAGAGCAGATCATCAAATCATGCAAAGCGGTATGCCCTCCACCCTGGGGAATTAAAATCATCCTGAGAAGGGCAGGCCTAGCTGGAGCAAAGCTTTCCTAGACCTTGAGAAAGTAGCCTTGTGTGAAAGCAAAGCTGCTCCAGGTACAGCTCTAGTTAAGTCTCTACCAAGGGAAGGTGCTGGAGAGCTGAGTGATCACTCCTCTCTTGGAAGTTTACACGACCTGAAAGGAAAGAGTGAGATGCATTTTTGGGTGTTGAATGCTTTGGAAGTTTGCAGAGTGTCAAACCAGCAAGGAAGAGGATGTGTGTAAGACTGCAGGGCTGGGACTCATGCTTCATTGGGGATATAGCACTGCAGAAACGCTGAATTGACATTCTGAATGATTTAGCTTGATTTGGTACATAAATATATCTTGACTATTTTCCCCTCTTCTTCCGTGCTCCTTTTTTTAAATTATGTTTTGCTTGCTGGTTAAGAGTCAGAATCCCTTTCTTTGCCTTCTGTTGATCATTTCATACGAGTTGGGTTCCATAATATCCACCTGGTCTATAGCATAAACCCAATCCCAGAAGTCCTATGAGATTAAATCGTATCCCTGGCACCACTATTATCATTTCTATAGTGCTGAAAGGCGTACGCAGCGCTGTACACCCCCTCCCCCCCCCCGTTAAAATCTCCTAACACACAGCACGTACCATTCAAATCACATGTAACCAGCAATATTTTGACACTGCCGCTGCTTCCCCCCCCCCTCCGGCTGTGTGCATCTTTGCCACTCCCCCCTTCTCCACTTAAATGCATGAACAGGCTCAGATCCTCCCCTATCCCTCCCCCCCCACCCTGAACTGCTTCAGTAGAAACCAAAATCAAGCCAAATCCCTGGCTTTGCCCACCAACCCCCGACCCCCTCTCTGCCTGCCTCCTTCCTCCCTCGCTTCTTCCTCGGATTCCGCAAGCTGTGGCAGGGACGTGCATCCGCCACTCTCCAACTTTCCTATCCCCCCCCCCCCAAAAAAAAATAATGCACTCAGTCTTTCGGAGGGGGACTTGTTCGAATGGGTGTTCTTTCCTTCCCCTTTAATTTTTTTTTTTTTTGCAAGAAAATTTGTTCATCTCCAGCAGCAACCACTGTGCCTTTAGAGGTGGTAAGCCCTGCGCATGCGCCTCACATTAGAATTACTGCACTGGCCAGAATAAGTAGGATCTCTTTCTCTTCACTGAAATCCTAAATCACCTCAAAAGCCAAAGGCATGCTGAGAGTCCGGGGAAAGGGTTACGCTGGAATCTGGTCCTTCCCTTTGATCATAGCCGCAGTCTGTGCGCAAAGGTAAGTGCCTGAAACCCATCTTTTCTGCACTTTGCATTGGACTGGTTCTCTTCCTGAGACTGAGATGCACTGCAGAGAGCTGAATCCATCCATTCTAGGATCTGCCTTTCTTTTTCTGTCTTCTAGTGTCAATGACCCCAGCAATATGTCATTGGTTAAAGAGACTGTGGATAGACTGTTGAAAGGGTATGACATCCGTCTGAGGCCAGATTTTGGAGGTAATTCTCTTGTTTTCCTAGAAGCTGTTTTCAGTGCTGGTCCTCCTGCTTTAATAGCTTTCTGCTTTCTCTGGGTGATCCAGTTAACTAAGTTAAGCTTATGACTTCTCAGCTGAGCAGGAATTGCCCTATGGTCTCAACCTCTGTTGAGGAGTCATATTTTCAAATCCTCAGTTTTCTTCTCTTCTCAATTAGTTATCAAACCATTCTTACCTATTTGATATTTGACTGAGAGGTTAGGTTGAAAAAAAAAAAATTGTTTTTGGTTTGTACCAAAAATAGTTTCATGATTAAATCTAACTTGGTGCTGGATTGGACCTGGTGTTGCAACAGGAGATGTGGCAGTTAACTGAGAAAAAAAAATTAACCCTTTGACATCTTCACCATGGAAGAATTGTCATTCGTTAGTCCTGATTTTTATTTTTTTATCTATAAAAGTATAGAGAACATAGGGCAGCACACTTGATGCTGCAATAACAGAAAGAAATATTATATTTGTCTCCTCCTTCATTATGTGTTGCCTGCTTTCGGACAGAAAGAGTTAATATGAAAAGTGGGTTTTTTTTTAAATCTCAAGCAAATATTGAAGATATTTATATTCCATACCTTCATGTATGCATATGTTTCTCACAGTCTATATAAATACACATTACTGATATGTAATGACATTTTCATGAATTTTACATAAAACCTCCCCTGAGACACAGGAGCAGAACTGTGTGTGACTTGTCAGGTGGAGTCAAGGCATTTTGTTACCTCCGAGCCCTTGATTTGCTAAATGAAGAGAACACTAACATACAAGGGTTAAGTTCTTTGAGATCACAGTTGTGCACTGTTTTCTTGGTTTACAGGTCCCCCTGTGGCTGTAGGTATGAACATTGACATTGCCAGTATTGATATGGTTTCAGAAGTCAATATGGTGAGTATTTCCATTCTCTTTAATATCTCTCTCCCCCCCTCTCCCCACAGACGCTGATAAGGATGACAATTTGTAACAGTATGATTATTACTCATCAGAATATATTTTCATTTGCATGATGGCTCAGAGCATGGATTGATTAAATCTTCGTCATTCAGAAACCCCCTGAAGCTTTTATTTTTGGGGGTTTGGTTTTGCATGTCCCATTGGAGACTTATTTTTATTCTCTGAAGTTAGCGCTGGTTGGCTTTTACGTTGGTTGATAAGGAATGCCAGTGGTCATAATAAGGTGCAGATTTCTGAAATAGGTAACTAGGGTATGGTACCTTTTGGTTTAGGATGTGAAGATTTCAAATATTATCTTATAGTGGGGACAAAAGTTAAATACTTGGGATGATGTGTTTAGATTTAAACAGCTCTTTTGTAGTTCTAATCACAGGGTGCCTAGAATGCATGCAGTTTATAGGTAGGCTCAGTATATTAGATGCCACTTTATGGCAGCAGAAAGCATTATGGAGCAAATACTATACATCGGTATTTACCTTGTCTTGCTTCATGCAAGAGCACCCCCTGCTGACATCATTGTTACAGTGCAGCAAATGGACAAATTATAATAAAACAACCATAGAGGCTTGTTCTTATAAGATGGATTTTTTTTTTTTTTTTAATTTGAGTTTTCTATTGCTGAAACCACAATTTCTTCGAAATTAATAGTTCCACATATTCTGCATAGTTGCCATACTGTGGATATATAGTATACATATCAAGGGCTGTAAATAAATACATATTCAACAGAAAATGTGAAGTTAATGCATGTGATAATTGTAGAGTTGCTAAAAGTGTTTATTATAAGGATGATCTCCAGTAAAAAAAAAGATATAACCCACTGATGGTGCCTTATTGATTTAAAATTAGTATACAGTTCTTAATCTTTACATGGCTAAGGGAAAATATGCTACTACATGTATTAACCCTGTTTGGATGTAGAATGTCAAATTTAATGTTACCAGAGGGCTATATGCAGAGTACGAGTTACTAGATGTCATGTGAGGTCAGACTGAATGTTTATTGACAGTTTTTTTGTTTCTTTTATTGATTGTACTCTTTTGAAACATACAAAGTGTAGTGGCGTCTCCCTTTTTCTGCTCCTTAAAGTGCATGCATGCTCATTGATGCATGCCTAAACCTAGGAATTAATGCATTACAATCAATCTGTATGCGGTAGAAAGTTCTGATGCACATACAAATTGGAGTGAAAATGAATGTGTGACATGAAATGGGGAAACCACCTGAAAATGAGGAAAGATGTGGAACCCCCCCCCCCAAGAAACCAGAAATGTTTTAATCATGCACATCCCTAATATTTAACTCTTTCTTTACTAGAAAGGAATCGGTTTAAGTCGATAATGAGATTTGAATTCCTATTAGCTAGGAGAGAGGCTCATGATCTGGAAGGAAAATGGGCAGAACAGCTGCCGAAGTGTTTCCCTACTCACTGTAGTTGTCTGAAAATATTTCACATTCTCGGGCTGAATATTAATCAGATAGCACAAATAGCTGCATGGGAAACAGAGCCGATACCGGTTACGTGCACAGGCTTAAAATATTTTTTGTTTAAATTGGGGCATTTGTCACAATTGTATTTATTTAATTTGTCTTCTCCCCAAAGAGCTCAGAGCGGGTTACAGGTGAATAAAGAGTTTCAGTTTGCCAATGTGGGTATTTTTCAAATTTCTTTCACACATTCATCTTAATAAAAAAAAAAATTAACACGTTAGAATTAATACATTCTGATAAGCTTACCCTCCCCACCCCCTGTTTTTCAAAGCCATGCTTGCAGCTTCTGCGCACTAATGTCACCGAAGCCCATTAATTCCCAACGGGCTTCAGTGCGATTATCGCAGGCCTCTGTAGTAATCAGCTTTGTAAAAGAGAGCTTTAATGTGTTTTAATTAATAAGTTAATGGACTTTAAGTTGATTTAGCATGCACCAAGGGCTCCATTTACAAAGCCGCGTTAGGCTTTTTTATCGCTGGCTGCGGCAGTATTAGCTCTTACGCTCACAGAATTCCTATGAACATTGGAGCTGATACCACCACGGCCAGCGATAAAATAGCCTAACATGACTTCGTAAAAGGGGGGATGGGCAGTGACGTAGTAAGAGGGGGCAGGGCGGTCCACCTTGGGCACCATCTTAGAGAGGGCACGGGAACCCGTCCTCCTCTCTGCCCCCCTGCCGCGCAAGGGCGCCACTTCCCTTCCCCTATACCTCTGTGACATTCCTGATGTGAGCAGCGACCCCCAAGTTGCTGTCGCGCCAGCATCGGCTCTTCCTCTGTCTTCACTTCCTGGATCTGTCCCTAGGAAGAGACGTTGGAGGAAGAGCCGACGCTGGCTCAACAACAACTTGGAGGTTGCTTCTCATGCCAGGAATGTTACAAAGGTATGGGGAAGGGAAGCGGTGAGGGGGCGTGGAAGGAACATGTGGGGGAGGGGGCAGGAGAGGGGTGCCACCGCCCCGGGCATGCCTCACCCTTTCTACGCCACTTGTGGGGGAGGGGTAAATTTATTAAAATGAACTAATAAACGGAATGGCTGATAACAAAAGTATATCTCTAATGCCAGTGAAAATTATGGAATAGGGAAAAATATACCCAGACTTTAGAGCAGTGGTCCCCAACCCTGTTCTCGAGGACCACCAGGCCAGTCGGGTTTTCGGGATAGCCCTAATGAATATGCAAGAGAGAGAATTGCATGTAATGGAGGTGCCAGGCATGCAAATCTGCTCCATGCATATTCATTAGGGTTATCCTGAAAACCCGACTGGCCTGGTGGTCCTCCAGGACAAGGTTGGGAACCACTGCTTTAGAGTATCCACAAACCTTTTACCTATGCTTGTAGCGTGATGGTAAACCTACTATGAATGTAATAATTATCATAGCAGTGCAGCAATTTATACTAGTGGCAAGACTTGGTTTTAAATTTTGTATCAGATCTCACTTGTTCTTCAGTGTAAGAATTTGAATATTAGCAACCGTTTTATGATGGTCTAACTCAGGGATCTCAAAGTCCCTCTTTGAGGGCCGTAATCCAGTCGGGTTTTCAGGATTTCCCCAATGAATATGCATTGAAAGCAGTGCATGCACATAGACCTCATGCATATCCATTGGGGAAATCCTGAAAACCCGACTGGATTGCGGCCCTCAAGGAAGGACTTTGAGACCCCTGGTCTAACTCAATATGGGGCCCTTTTGCTAAGCTGTGGTAAAAAGTGGCCTTAGCCCAATTTTCGCTATTAATGGTCATGAATTAAGGTTGCCCTTTGCACACGGCCATGAAAAATAATTTCCACGTGAGCACCTAGAGATGCCTGTTTTGTAGGCAGTACGGGCTCATGTGGTAATCCCGCGCTAATCAGTTAGCAGGCAGTAATGTGGACATACTAACTCATTACGCCTGTTCTCTGTTCCCTAGATATTCCTCCTTCAACAAAAATTTTTTTTAAAAATAGCTTTTGCATGTGGTTAGCACCGACCAATTTGAAACTTATCACAGGATGCCTGAGTACTTTCTGCTTTAAGTCATTTTAAGCTGCGGTACCGCATTTGCAGAATCCTTTGTCACTTCTTTTTCATAGTTCCATAATAGAAAACACCTTTTATTAGACTGTCCGCTGAAAGTAAACACATCTAATACAGCCTCACACTCCGTCGCTACGTTTGAACAAGTACAATGGACCTCATACACCCGGGACACTAGTTAGGTATTTTCATGTCCTTAATGGGGTGATGTTTCATCATTGGTCCTTAATGTACTGCCCCAAACTGTTCAGTATGTATTTAGTGTATGCATGTGCCTTAAAAGGTGACGAGAGCAGTTAACGCGTTTAGTCTGACGCAGGGCGTACAAAAGTAGCACTCCGGACTGAACAGATGGCTGTTCTTAGTGTCATGCTACAGAATCGAGCACAGAGAAAGCAGCACTGCCCCTGAGGAAACGGCGGTTAAGCTACTGTCGGGCTAAGCAAGTTAAGTGCTCTTTATTTACATGTGATGCGCTCAATCATCTTTTAAGGCACATGCATACACTAAATAAATATCGGACAATTCCAGACAGTACTTTAAGGACCAACGATGAATACACCACCCCACTAAGGACATCAAAATACCTAACTAGTGTCCCAGGTGTTTGAGGTCCATTGTACATGTTCAAACGTAGCGACGGAGTGTGAGGCTGTATTAGATGTGTTTAACTCGCAGCAGTTGGACTGTAGAGTTTTTGTTTCAGTAAACAGTATTTCTCTTTTTTTGTGTTGCCTTTTATTAGACTGACACTGATGTTGAGGGTTGTTAAATCATGCCATCACTGGAGTAAGCCACCTTGTATGCGTTAGTGTTTGCAGTTTTAAATAGCCGATTAGCAAGCTGCATATTAATGTCCTCTTTGCTTAAGATACTAAATTAAGGACTCTTTTTACTAAGTAATTATGTGAGCACAAAGAAAGAAAGAGACTTTATACAGGACTGAGATTACTGGAATCATTTTGCTTTTCACTGCCTATGCATTTGGGTAATTATTTTGTATACCGATATTGTCTTAAGTTAAACATATAAAAAATGTAAGTCTCCCTCCAACTTAGGAATCAAGGAAACTCTTATATCTTGGCATCCCAAGTCCTCGAAATTTTCTTCACACTTCTACCTCTATCCCTCTGTTGTAGTTCCTTCCTATTTCTCCTACTGTAAACCGCGTCGAGCTCTACGAACGTGGAGATGATGCGGTATACAAACCTAAGGATTAGATTAGATTAGATATGAAACAAATTTTACACTCCTGATACTATTTGACATAAAGTGTGATTGGTGACGCATGGTGGCCTACATTATAGAATAATCAAGGGTTACAACACAACATATGTCGAAGCTCGAATACTCTTATTACTGTTGAAGATGAATAAAACACGGCGTGTACCAATCGCTGCTGCAAACCTAAAAGGGTGGAGAAAAAACTGCTTCAGAGTAAACGCGCACAGGGTGTGCATCTTTCCCTGAAGCAGCGGTCTTGACCGGCGAAACAAGAATTCTTGTTGGGTTTTTGGTGTGGAGTTACACTGTTCTTTGGCCAACGCATAGAAGCTTTGAATTGCGGGTGTGAATGAAACTGAAGCCCTGATTTACCGAACTGCACCAGACAAGTTTAACCATTGTGCACCCCTTAGCCACACTTAAGAACATAAGAACATAAGAAGGTGCCTCCGCTGGGACAGACCAGAGGTCCATCTTGCCCAGCGGTTCCACTCCCGTGGCGGCCCATCAGGCCTATCACCTGAACAGTAATCCCAGACTAATTTTGTAACTTACCTCTAATCCTCTAATACTATCCATATAGCCTACCTCTACTCCTATCTGTATCCCTCAATCCCTTTGTCCTCTAGGTACCTATCCAAACCTTTTTTGAAGCCCTGTAGCGTGCTCCTGCTTATCACATCCTCTGCGCGTTCCATGTATCCACCACCCTCTGGGTGAAAAAGAACTTCCTGGTAAACCTTTCCCCTTTCAATTTCTCCGAGTGCCCCCTTGTACTTGTAGTTCCCCATAATTTGAAAAACCTGTCCCTATCTACTTTTTCTACACCCTTCATGATCTTGAAGGTTTTTCTATCATGTCTCCTCTAAGTCTTGTGAGTGTCCTCTCTATTTTTATGCCAGTGACTGTGATTATCAAAAACAAAAGAAACCGTGGATGCAGGCTTTTTTTTATTCAATCAATTTGAAAAATGCAGACAAAATCCACATATGGATAAGATGGAGAGGACCCAACATGGTCTGTGTTTCGACAAACATGCCTTCCTCAGGGGTCCTAGGTAGTACTATAAGGCCAGAGAAAGCAAATGTGGAACATAAGATTTGCCATTGCTGGGTCAGACCAGTGGTCCATAGTGCCTAGCAGTCCTGCCTCACGCGGCAGCCCTTAGGTCAAAGACCATTGCCCTATTTGAGTATAGCCTTACCTGCGTACGTTCTGGTTCAGCAGAACCCTTTCTTGAATCCCTGGAGGGTGCTTTCCCCTATAGCATCCTCTGGAAGAGCGTTCCAGATTTCTACCACTCTCTGGGTGAAGAAGAACTTCCTTACGTTTTATACGGAATCTATCCCTTTTAACTTTAGAGAGTGCCCTCTCGTTCTCTCCACCTTGGAGAGGGGTGAACAATCTCTCTTTCTCTACTAAGTCAATTCCCTTCAATATCTTGAATGTTTCGATCATGTCTCCTCTCAGTTCTTCTCTTTTCAGAGGGAGAAGAGGCCCAGTTTCTCTAGCCTCTCATTAGATGCAGGGAAATCCAAGGCAAAAAAAAAAGTGGGGCAGGGACACCACACATCAGCTGCAGAAACAATCAGTTTATTGCAACATATAATAATAAAAGCATATACAGTGGTACCTCGGTTTATGAGTGCACCGGTTTGCGAGTGTTTTGCAAGACAAGCAAAACATTTGCAAAACCAGTGCCTCGGAAACCGAGCATGGCTCGATTTTACGAGCACCCCCCTGCCTCGAACCGGCACCCCCGCCACGATCCGACATCCCCCCCCCCGACATGATTGGGACACCCCCCCGCCACGATCCGACATCCCCCCGACACAATTGGGTCACCCCCCCGCCGCTTCTTTACCCTCATCTGGGCACTCTTGAAGATCAGCCCTTGTCTGCTGGGCCTTAAGCAATCTGAGCATGCTCAAGGCCCAGCAGACGAGGAGTCTGATCTTCCTAGATTGCCCAGATGAGGGTAAGAAGCGGCCGGGGGTGCCCAATTGTTGTCGGGGGATGTCGGATCGTGTCGGGGATGGTCGGATCGTGTCAGGAGGGGTGCCCAATCGTGTCGGGGGGGGGGGGTCGGATCGTGGTGGTGGGGGTACGGTTCGAGTTTAGGGGAGTGCCTGATCTCAGGGGGGGGGGACCTTCAAGGGGAGCATGCCGGTTCTTGGGGGGGGGGGGAAACGCATCAAAGCGAGTTTCCATTATTATCCTATGGGGAAACTCGCTTTGATAAACGAGCATTTTGGATTACGAGCATGCTCCTGGAACGGATTATGCTCGTAATCCAAGGTGACCACTGTACATATAAATAACTAAAACATAAGGCAAGCTTCACAGAGAGTCCTTAAATCCTTTCTGTACTGGACCCAACACGGTCCATGTTTTGGCTTAAAATACCTTCCTCAGGGGTATGTAGATAAAATCCAGTAGATGGTGCCATTGTGCTTGTAAAACCCCCAAAAGGAATGCTCTCGATCCAATATCAAAAGCTTGCCAGCAACACAATTTGATTGCTTGCAGCATTATTTTGACCCAAGCAATATGCTGTTGGGTCCTCTCCATCTTAGGCATCCGTGGATTTTGCCTGCATTTTTTTAAACTGACTGAATAAAAAAGCCTGCATCAAGAACATCATCTCCACGGTTTTTTTTTTGTTTTTGGTCTTAACATTCCCTGAGGAATCGTTGGTCTTTTTTCTTTAGTCAGTGACTCTGATTATGGCAGCACTGCATTAAGGGCTCCTTTTACGAAGCTTTGTTAGCGGTTTTAGCGCACGCAGCTTTTTAGCGCGCGCTAAACCCGCGCTATGTGGCTAGAACTAATGCAGCTTAATGCTGGCGTAATCTAGCGTGGCCCGGCAGTTTAGCGCGCGCTATTACGCGCGTTAAACCGCTATCGCGGCATCGTAAAAGGAGGCCTAAATATATTTATTACTGCCATGTTACTCTGAGGATTTTTTTTCTCCACCCTTTTATGTCTGCAGCAGTGATTGTTACACGTTCACTAGTTTATATTTCTTTCAACAGTAATAAAGTACTTGGTCTACATTATAAGCCATTGGACCACGTGTGTGGAGTTGTATAAGATATTATGCATTATGGTGGCTGATAAAGACCATAAGATCTATATCCTGTCCAATATCATCCCTTGTTTAATGCCAAAACCCCCAGATCCCTGACTTTTCCTCTTGCTTCTTTCCCCCAGCCAGTTGTTGTCTCATGCTTTCTTGACTTCCATAGCATTTTTCTCCCCGTTAACATGATAAAACTAGTTAGGGAATTATTGTACACCACCAATTGAGAGGCAGGTGAAAAAAATGAAAGAATATATTTCTTCATTTTGCACACGGCTGTTGCATCACGATCGACCATGTAGATCATTAAGGCAACACGAGTCGATCGCTAGAGCCCTCCCCGGCTCCATGATAGACTCGCGTTGCCTTCACGTTCTACCTGCATCCCGACGCTGTAAACAGGATGCAGAAGCTCCGGGGCCGATCAGCCTTCCTCTCCCTGATGTCAATTCTGACGTCGGAGAGGAAGTTCCGGGCCAGCCACTCGCTGCCTGGCTGGCCCGGAACTTCCTCTCCAACGTCAGAATTGATATCGGGGAGAGGAATGCTGGTCGGCCCGATGCGTCTGTCGGGAAGCAGGGAGAGCTTGGGGTGGCGGTGGCTTGGGGGCCTGTTCCCTGATGGCGGCGGCAGTGGCTTGGGGGAGGGCAGGGAGAGAGAAATAAAAAAGGGAAACAAAAATAAGGAAAGAAAGGGGGGACAGGGAGACAGACAGAAAAAAAAGAAAGAAAGGGGGCAGGCAAGGCAGGAAGAAAAAGAAAGAAGGGAAGTAGAAAGAAAGAGGAGACAGGGAGCGAGAAAGAAAGGGGGCAAGGAGATAGAAAGACAGACAGAAAGAAAGAAGGGGGCAGGTAGAAAGAAAGAAAGGGGAGGGGGCAGGGAGAGAGGAAGAAATAGTTGGGGGAGGGAATGAGGTCTGGAGGAGAAGAAGCATGCAGTAGATTCAAAGAAGGGAAGAAATATTGGATGCACAGTCAGAAGAAGAAAGTGCAACCAGAGACTCATGAAATCACTAGACAACAAAGTTAGGAAAAATGATTTTATTTTCAATTTAGTGATCAAAATGTGTCCGTTTTGAGAATTTATATCTGCTGTCTATATTTTGCACTATGGCCCCCTTTTACTAAACTGCAATAGCGGTTTTTAGCACAGGGAGCCTATGAGCGTCGAGAGCAGCGTGGGGCATTCAGCGCAGCTCTCTGCACTAAAAACTGCTATCACAGTTTAGTAAAAAGGGAGGGGGGTATATTTGTCTATTTTTCTATAGTTGTTACTGAGGTGACATTGCATAGAGTCATCTGCCTTGACCTCTTTGAAAAAACCCTGGAATATAAATGATAATTAACATTTTCTCTGCCTATAGTGTGCTTTGTGTTTTTTTTTTAATTTTATTGTTGGTAGATCATTTTGACTTGGTCATTTTAAAAGTAGCTCGCAAGCCCAAAAAGTGTGGGCACCCCTGTTGTAGAGGCTTGTTTTATAACTGAGTTCAAAGAAGTATTCTACATATCAGCGTGTTTCCAGACCATGACCACAGAGAGACCTTTTTTTTCAGCCAACTGCTGCTTGCTACTCTGCCTAAAGTTAGATGCCTAGATCGGTGCATTCAGCCGATCTAGGTGCCTAGCTTAATTATTTTAAAAGTCTTAATCGGTGCTAATAATTGGCAATTAGTAACTCATAATTGATGTTAATTACACTTAATGGATGGTAAACGCCTACCACTTTGAGGTAGACACCAAGTCCAAGGCACCTATCAGAAAGTAGGCGTGGTTAGGGGGCAGATCATGGGTGTGTTATTGATTTAGGTGCATGTTTTGGACTTAAGCACTGATAGACGCCTAACCTAGGCACACTCATTTAGGCCAAGAAAACCCTGGCATAATTAGGGTGCACCTAAGGTTAGGATACCTACCGATGCCTAAGCCCACTTAGGCAACACTAGGCGTGATTCTAGAAAGTCCATCTAGATACCTGTAAAAGAGGGCCTTAAATATGTTTCAATTAACAAGTTAATGGATTTTAAATTGATTTAGCATACATTAAGGGCTCCTTTTACAAAGCCGCATTAGGCTTTTTTATCGCTGGCCGCGGCAATATTGGCTCTGACACTCATAAAATTCTTATGAGCGTCGGAGCTAATACCACCATGGCCAGAGATTTAAAAAAAAAAAAAAAAAGCCTAACGTGGTTGCGTTAAAAAGGGGGAAGGGGTAAATTTGTTAAGATGAACTAACAAATGGAATGGCTGATAACAAAAGTACATCTCTTTCACCAATGAAAATTATGGAATAGGGAAGAAATATATTACTACTAATAATTTATTCTTATATACCGCCATACCCAAAAAAGTTCTAGGCGGTTCACAACAAACTGGGCAAGTACATAAAACCTTCAAGAAAGAAATTAAAACCATACTCTTCAAAAAACACGTTAAACCTATCCAGCACAACAATCCTAATCCAACATCCAACACGCTATAAACCCTTAGTACTCTCTAATTTTTCTAGTTACCAAACATTATCTAAAACCCATAATTCTCCCATAAAATTTTATCTCATCGTTTAATCTATTACTTCAAAGTTGAAATGTAATTCTTGTTTTAGTTTGGATGTAATCCGCCTTGAACCACAAGGTAATGTAATGTAATGTAATAAAATACAGATTGGAATAAGAGAAACTTAACAATAATGAGTGGAATGCATTTACAATATAATGCGGATAAAATACATTAAAAAATAAAGAGAAAGCTGAAAAAATACCAGCTTAACAGGTAAAAGAAATGCATATAATACGAATAAAATATCAACTGAATCTAAACTAATTAACCGTTTAAAAAAGAATGCAGTTAAAAAATTAACCTAACCGGCAAAGTTGATGCATGTAATACAGGTAAAAATACATCAAATAGAAATAAAAAGACTTGTTAAAAAATAACAGTGCGTTAAGATACCAACCTATCAAAAAGTTGTGTCTTTAACAATTTTCTAAAATCAAAATAGGAAGAGACCTCTAGAATGATTTTTCCAAGCCAGGAATTCAGTTTAGCGGCTTTCAATGAGAGGGTTCTCTCGAGGAGCTTCTTACAGCGACAGGATTTTATGGAAAGATAACTAAACAAGTGTACCCTGCGTGTGATCTTGTTAGCGTGACTCAAGGAAAAATGAGGCGCAAGATAACCTGGTGACAATCCAGAAACTGATTTATAACAAATACAAGAAAATTTAAACAAAATTCTAGACTCTATCGGTAACCAATGGAGTTTCAAATAAAAAGGAGTAATATGCTCCCATTTTTTTTAAAACCAAAATTGAGGCGAACAGCAGTATTCTGAATTACTCTCAGTTTTTTAAGAATTTTCTGGTAAGCACCTAAATATATAATGTTACAGTAATCAAGAATGCTTAAAATAGAAGACTGTAGCAATAAATGAAATGAAGTTTCATCAAAATACTTCTTAATGGTGCGAAGTTTCCAAACTACAGAAATGCATTTCTTAAACAATAAATCAGTATGATGTTCCAATGTAAGATGTTTATCCAAGGTCACACCCATAGAAACATAGAAACATAGAAGATGACGGCAGAAAAGGGCTACAGCTCATCAAGTCTGCCCTAATGACCCAATTTCCTTATCTTGACCCTCGTAGGGATCCCACATGGGTATCCCATTTATTCTTAAAGTCTGGCACGCTGTCTGCCTCGATCACCTGCACTGGAAGCTTGTTCCAATGATCAACCACTCTCTCTGTGAAGAAATACTTTCTGGTGTCGCCATGAAATTTTCCGCCCCTGAGTTTGAGCGGGTGCCCTCTTGTGGCCGAGGGTCCCTTGAGAAAGAAAATATCATCTTCCACTTCGACACGTCCCGTGAGGTACTTAAATGTTTCGATCATGTCCTCGAGAGTGTAGAGCTGCAATTTGTTCAGTCTCTCTTCGTACGAGAGACCCTTGAGCCCCGAGATCATCCTGGTGGCCGTCCGCTGAACCGATTCAATTCAGTTCAGCGGACGGCCACCAGGATGATCTCGGGGCTCAAGGGTCTCTCGTACGAAGAGAGACTGAGCAAATTGCAGCTCTACACTCTCGAGGAACGTAGGGAGAGGGGAGACATGATCGAAACATTTAAGTACCTCACGGGACCTGTATTGATGTTTCTTTGATCTTACCATTGGGAGAAGCTAAAAAGAATTGAGTTTTTAGAGCATCACTGGCACCTAACTTTGAAGTACCAGTTATAGAATCGGACTGTCGGTGCTGGACTAGCTGGATCTTTGAACTGTATTAGTTAGCCAATTCTGAGTGCCTCTTTCCCTTCTCTAACCAAAGAACATGTTAAACATCCTAGACACTATTTATTCCATCTTGCAACTATAAAAATCTTGGGAGTCTATCTTGATTGTCAATTGTCTTTCGATTTCCATATTTTCTGATTTAAAAATCTCACTTCCTAGTATGGAAATTAAGAACAATTAAGTCATACTTTGATTTTCTTTCATTCAGATTGCTGGTACAGTCCCTCATTCTCAGTACATTGGATTATTGTAATATTCTTTATCTGTCGATTTCTAAGAAAAATGTAAAAAGGCTGCAGATCATTCAAAATACTGCAGTACGACTGATTTTTGGATTGA
This sequence comes from Geotrypetes seraphini, assembly GCF_902459505.1. NCBI lineage: Eukaryota > Metazoa > Chordata > Amphibia > Gymnophiona > Dermophiidae > Geotrypetes > Geotrypetes seraphini. Next base: position 36,649,942 of record NC_047101.1, read on the forward strand.
AAAGATCAGATCATGTGTCAAAGTATTATCATAGACTGCATTGGTTGACAATAGAAGCTAGAATAGTTTTCGAATTTGGTTGTGTATGTTTTAAGGCCTTGAATGGACTTTTACCCAGCTATCTTTTAGATTGCTTCAATTTGTTTACTGGAAAACACTTGCGTGTGTTCCGACTTTTTGATTTTCCTTCTGTAAAGAGATATCTTTACAAACGATTTCTTAGTAAAACTTTGACATATTTGGCAGCTATGTGGGACAAACAAGTAAGTACTGATGTATCAATCTCAACCTCGTACCTAGTCTTTAGAAAATCACTGAAAACCCACTTGTTTGGTAAATATTTTGATTAATTTATTATGATCATACTACATATGGTTAGCTGTTAACCGCACTGAACTGCAAGGTAGCTGCGGTATATAAGAATTTATGTAATGTAATATAATGTAGACCAGCGGTTCTTAAACCTGTCCTGGGGGACCCCCAGTCAGCTGGGTTTTCAAGATATCCCTAACACGCTGCTTCGGGGCCTTCTACTGCCCTGATTTGCTCTGCCGCGTCTCTGGGGGACCGTGGGAAGGTAAAGGGTGGGGGGGTAAGGGAAATGCTACTGCTGCTCAGGGAAGTGGTGTGGGGGGTGGGAATGCTGCTGCTGTGGCTGCTGCACAGGGAAGTGGGGGGGGGGGATCGAAATGCTGCTGTACAGGGAAGTAGGGTGGGGGGAAATGCTGCTGCACAGGGACATGGAGGGGGAGGGAATGCTGCTGTGGCTGCTACACAGGGAAGTGGGGGGGAAAGAAAGACAGACATTTAGCACCCGTTAATGTAACGGGCTAAAATACTAGTGTATATGTGTATATATATATATGTATATATACACACACACACACATATATATATATATATACACACACATATACATATATATAAATATACATATACATATGTATACTCACTATATATATATATATATATATATATATATATATATATATATATATATATAAGCTGGTGACAACAAGATTAGATTGGTGTGACGTGGACTAGGTGGTCGGGACATTGATGTGGCAATGATGGTCCCATGGTAACCCTTGCCTACCCTGTGGCATATTGGTTACGGGTCTGAGCACATCATATTAATTTAAAAAATATTTTAAACAATTATTTTTAAGGAAATTTGGGCACATTTTAAATTGGACTTGTGTTTGAGGACCGATATAGTGCACAATTATTGATCTTCAAGTGCACTTCCAGTATGAATGGTAATGAATAAGCATGAGGCAGATTTGCATGCCTGTCAACTCTGTTATATGCAAATCTGTCTCATGCATATTTATTAGGGATATCTTGAAAACCCAACTGGCTGGGGGGTCACCCAGGACAGTTTTAAGAACCACTGTCCTAGGCTACAGCCATTTGAATGTATCTACATTAAACATTTGTTTACATATTTAACCCATTGTTTTATAGAATTCTGTAGCTGGATTGAAAAGAGGTGCGAGATCCATTAAGCACAGAATCCTCGCTACTTAAAACTACTTCTGGGTTAATCTTAAAGAATAAAGGATGTGTTCCCGGGCGAGCATTTCCCCTTATAGAATACTAATTTTTAAGCAGGAAGAAATATAAAGACTCATCATTTTGTTTTATGCTAAGACTGGAACCACCCTCCTTCTTTCCACAGGTTAATCAGTCTACCCACCCGCAGCATCCACTATCTCCGTCTCTCCCTAAGAGGTTCCAAGTGCGGAAAATTTGGAAAGAACTAGCTAATGCAAGAATTTCAGAGATAGAAAGCAAAATGTTATGACTTTGTCCAACCAGTCAGTAACATATTCTTTTAGTCAGGGTACATATTTTTATATTAATTTAAACATCAGCACCACTTAAACAGGGAGGCATTTCAGTTCTTGGACTTTTAGGTATTTTTGATGGAGCTATGAGCAGATGCTGGCTGTTAATGTCAAATCAAGTATAGAACTACCCATCAATAGGTCCGTTAAAGCCAATAGGCAATCAGACTGCTATTACTAATTCTAGCAGTGCTTAACATTTCAGAGTACCCCTAGGTATGTGCAACGCTGTACAGATTCATTACTTGGAAACTTTCAAAGCAGGTGGAAAAAAACCTAATAATTTCAGAATGAAATCCTTGTGCATTGTGCCTGGCCGACCCACTCCAGCTCCAGCAATGCCTGTTTTCCCCAGAAGGGAAAAGTGTGCATTGTCTGGAGTATGTATACTTTACCAACAGGGCCAAAAGCAATTTTCAAATTGAGATAAGGCATTCAACAGCTGTGTACCTTGTCACCAGCGGGGTCAGGGCAATGGGTCCCGAGCCGCTGGGACACAGAAGTATTGGCTCTTGTGTGCTGCGGCTAGCTACACAAGAGTAAGTAAGTCAGGATTCAACCCAAAAAGAAAAAAACACACTGCAAACCGGTAAGTAAGAAGACAAAACCTGGACCGGATTTAATGGTGCAATATCCAAAAACAAAAGGGTTGCTTCACACATCAGCTTGACATCAGTCTTCAAAATAAAGTAATCAAAAACTAAGCTTTGTCAGGCAATAGCCGCCAATAGGTAAGTCTTTGTAATGTTCAAAAGAGGTAAACTTAACAGTCCTATTGCAGTCCAATATTTCTCCAAAAGAAAGAGGTTTCAAAACTCAAAACTAGAAATCTTAAACCTCAACAAAAAGGATTCTTCTCTGTAGCAAGCGTTCCCAAACAATAAGGTTTCTCTGTACATCCAATAATATAGTCCCAGCATAAGTCCTTATTCTTCACCAAAAACACTTGTGCCTGAACCAGTGCACCGGCACTGATTCCTCCAGCCGCAGTAGTGCTGGATAAGGTAGTGTGCTCCACGTGATGGAATATTGCCAAGATATGGCCCTCTATCCCTCCACATTTGACGTGGGGCTAACCCCCCACCACCTTCAAACAAAACACAATCTGCCTTGCTCAAAAATAGGCCTTCCAAAAACCTATACACTTGTAATCCACAGTTATTCAGCAATTGAACACTTGCCTTTGGTTAGCAGACTTCCATGGGCTGTGTGCTGGCAGTTAACTCAGGGAAAGACTCCGGCTCCAAATCCAGTTCCATGGGTTGGAACTCTTCCAAAGGCCTTTCAGGTAACTCTGCTCCAGCCTCTACTAGTTCCATCTGCTCAGGAACCGAACAGCTTTGCAGAACTCTCAGCCCTGAGCTTTGCGACTGCCTGTGTTCACTCCCTTTTGCCTTCTCCCCTTCTAGCCAGGCAGACCTGAGGTTTAGGAGTTGGGGACCACGCCCCAAACGCTCAGGTGTGCCGGATATCCTGGCCTTCCTTCCCTGTCTAAGTGGGGGAAGGGAAACCTGCATTCTGGCACCAGCACTCCCTCTGCTGGACCCAGGAGTAACTGTAGGCAAAAGGTTACCTTGGGGTTTAAACAGAGCAACTTGGGCACTATCTGCTCCAGCAGTGGGCTTTATATTAGGAACAGCCCTAGCAGGCATACCTTGCATATCACAACCTGTGGAATTCCTTTTGGAAATAGCAATAAATTACCGTATTTTTCCGCTCTATAAGACGCACCTGACCATTAGACGCACCCATGTGTAAAGGCGGAAAAACCAAGAAAGGAAAAATTCTGAACCAAATGTTGTGCCCTGTACCTTGTCCCACCTCTGGTGGTTTAGTGGTAGGCCAGAACAGGGCACATCTAGTGGTGGGCATATCTAATGGTATGCACGTGTAGTGGCAGCCCCCTGTCACACCTTTTAAAATGCCCTCCACCCATTGTACCTTTTAACATGTGCCCCCCATGCCACCCGTCGTACCTTTTAAAATGTGCCTTATAGCCTGGTGGTCCAGCAGTGTATCGGCTGGCAGGAGCATGCTTCTCACGCTCCTGATTGGGCCTGCGCCGCTTCTGAATGGCTGCTGTCAGTTCTCACCATTCAGAAGCGGCGCAGGCCCAAGCAGGAGTGTGAAAAGCATGCTATAGGGCACATTTTAAAAGGTACGACAAATGTGGAGGGTACATTTTAAAAGGTACGGTGGGTGGGCCAGGCATTTTAAAAGGTACCACGGACGGGGGGTCATTTTAAAAAGGCACGGGGGTGGTAAAAATTGTATCTTCACTGTATTAAATGCACCAACATTTCCACCCACTTTTGGGTGGAAAAAAGTGTGTCTAATGGAGTGAAAAATACGGTAAGTATTACAGTAAAATGTTTAATGTGAGAAGGTCAAGATCAGGAAAAATCTGAATCCTTGGATTTGAAAGTAATTTCAGAGAAGGAGCTCCTCGAAGTAGGGTTTGAACATAGTCAGAGACAAACCAATGCACACTCATATAAGCCTTTAGAAAAAGGCTTGGCAGGTTTATATAAAGTTTGGAGAAGTTCCTGGAGGAAAAATCCATACTAAAGTAGAATGTTTATCCCTGGGATCAGCAACATCGAATCTTACTACTTTTTGGGATTTTGCTAGCCATTACAACCTAAATTGGCCATGTTGAAATCAAATACTGAGATTAATGGACCAGAAGACAGAAAGTATCATAATAAATGGTCCCAGTATTACTCAGAGAACTATTATATACAATAATATCCAATAGATATATGCATAGGTCTCAAGAAAAAAAATTTTGTGGACATTCAGATGGTGAGATATACAATACTACATAGGGCTCCTTTTATCAAGGCGTACTATGGGGGTTAGCGCGTCGGATATTTCATCACGCTCTAACCCCTACGGCAGCCTAAAATCCTAACGCCTCGTCAATGGAGGCATTAGGTACTAGTGCGGCAGGCGGTTTAACGCACGGTATTCCGCGCATTAAACCGCTACCGCGCCTTTGTAAAAGGACCCCATAGTCATCCAACCACCTCACTTCATCAGTCCTTTATATTTTTCTAGTCCATAAATGGTGACATTTTTTTTCAGATATTTCCCAAATATTTTCAAAATATAATTCCAGTACTTATCTTTCATATAGCTTCAAAACAGGTGCTACTGTATTGTAGCTGTATGAAAGATAAGTGCTAGAAATGATGGGCTCCTTTTAAGAAGCCGTGTTGGTGGTTTAACGCACGTAATAGCGTGCGCTAAACTGCCGGCCGCACTAGACGCTAACGCCATCATTGAGCTGGTGTTAGTTCTAGCCGCATAGCGCGGGTTTAGCGTGCGCTAAAAAGCTGCGTGCACTAAAACCGCTAACGCGGCTTTGTAAAAGGAGCCCTATATTTTGAAAATATTTGAAAAATATCTAGGAAATTTTCTGTAAAAATTTTCACCATTTGTGGACAAGAAAAATCTAAAAGCTTGATGAAGTGAGGTGGTTGGATGTATAGGTAAACATAGAAAAAAAAACCAAAAACATAGAAACATAGAAAAAAGCGGCAGAAAAGGGCTATAGCCCACCAAGTCTGCCCATTCCAAGTATCCCCTCCCCTGAATTTACTCCCTTAAAGATCCCACGTGAGTATCCCATTTTCTCTTAAAATCCGTCATGCTGCTGGGTGCTGGCCTTTATCACCCGGAGTGGGAGTCTGTTCCAATGATCTACCACTCTTTCGGTGAAGAAGTACTTCCTGGAGTCGCCATGAAACTTCCCTCCCCTGATTTTCAGCGGATGCCCTCTGGTGGTCGAGGGTCCCATGAGCCAGAAGATATCATCTTCTGACTCGATGCGTCCCGTGATGTATTTATACGTTATAGTATTGTATTCCTTATTGTCTGATGGTCCACACAAAATCTTTTCTTTAGATTTATGTATATATGTACTGTATATCTGCTGAACAAGACAGAAGGTGGCATCTGGAGTTGGCAATGGAGAATAGCACAGGTAGAAAGAATAAAAAAATATATATAATATAAAAGATTTTTGAATCGAATACTGGCTTATCAGGCGGCCTTTTGGGATCGTAATTTTGGCACATTGATTCTAACATCCGACTCATATTTAAGCTTTAGGAAATCATTAAAGACCTACTTATTCAGAAAAGTATCTAAATAGGCTGAATTGTATTTTGCTGCAAATGTGCGGTATCTTGGAATTGTGAACCGCACAGAACTGCAAGGAAGATGCGGTATATAAATGAATTATTATGCTATGCTATGTAGAAGCAGAATGGAGGTCAGAGGACGGACTTGGGAGAAATAAGAGTAGAGGGGTGGCATGGAGCTACAAAAGACTGCATTTGTTTAATGGGTTCTTTTCACAAATTTAATCAAGTTATGATGTAAACCGCTTTGATCCTTTTGGGCTGTATAGGCGGTCTATAAAGATTTTTAATAAACATAAACATAAAAAGTATGTCATGGAAACAGATAGTGATCTAGTATTAATCCAGAACCCCTAATAAAAACATGTTTCTAAAACTGATGGTGGTCTCTAGCATGACTCTATTGTAGATAATTATGGGGCCCATTTTTTTAAAAAGAAAAGAAAAAAACCATCAAAAAGTAGCATAGAGGAGAAGATGGATGTTTTTCTTGCTAAATCCTTCCAATTTGCTATTTTAAAAACCTTTATTCTAGACGAACATCAAAATCTCAAGGGGCGTGTTAGAGGCGTGGTATGGGCGGGGCCTAGAGTGGGCTTATGACTTTGAACATTTTCTTCTAGGACTACATCCAGGGCACAATTTGGACTTATGGAGCTAGACTTATTTTAATAATGAATTTGTTCCGAAAAGGTGCTCAAACTGACCCATTGACCACTGGAGGGATGTAAACATGACCCTCCCCCCACATCCACACCCACACACACAACCCAGTGGTTGCTGACTCCTTCCCACCCCTCCAAAGATATGAATGAAAACTGTACATACCACCCTGTATGGCATCTTCAGTCCTAGTATAGCAGCAAGCAGGTTCCTGGAGTAACCTGGTGGGTGGTGTAGTCAACCATAGAGATGAGGGCTCAGGCCCATATCCCGCTCTAACCACTACACATATGGTGGAATATGTGAGCCTTCCAAAATCCACCCAAATCCCACTGTATGTACATAGAAGTGACACTTGCTGTCATAAGAGTTACTGGTGTGTGTACAGTTGGGTCCAGTAGGTTTTGGAGAGTGCACCATATACAGTAAGAAAGTTATGGTGAGATGTGTACCTGGGACCTTTTATTTGAAGTTCACTGCAGTGCCCCCTAGGGTGCTCCTCTGCTGGGATGTCTATGCGGCCAGTGTGTTTTTCATTTGGATGAGTCCTTTTTTTGAAAATGGTTCAAAAAGATAGACGCACAGAGCACACACATTCATTGTCGAAAAAACAAGATAGATGTTTTGAGGTGGGCATGTTTGGTATTTGATCTTTGTGCGTCTTCTGCAAAACATCTAAACTTAGATTTAGACGTCTTATCGAAAATGGCCCTCCACATGTGCTAAAAGCGAAAAAAGACAAACTACATAGACAGTGAAAGTTAAACATTTCTGATTTTAGTATCACTCCCATTACCTACAGTTCAAGGTAGCATGAGGCTAGTTGTTTCTTGAGCATTTGTGTAGACTTCATTTTTCCTAACAATTTTGATGCACACACTTCAGCAATTCAGAGAGATTAGGTAATTATTGGAAGCGTATGAGACAGCTCAAGACATTCATCATGGGAATCTATTTCAAACACTTTTTTATTTTTTTCATTCTTAGCTTTCTGGAAAATAAAGAAATTATTGTTTTTAAAAACAAGATCGTAGACAAAGTGTGCTGTAAAGTGATAGATGAAGCAGAGGGATCCCATTGGATTTAATTAATGTCATGCCTGAAAACCTTGTGCTTTGCTGAAGTGTTTTTCCCTTCCACACAAGTATAGTCCTTTTTATTAAGTGTCAGATAAACTAAGGATCACAACAGGAAGCAGGATTATTATCTGGAGAATTCAGGCCTTCCCAAATAGAAACAGAGGCTAACATATGCTTTTCTTATACTCACACTTTATATAGATGGATTACTGCAACTCCCTATTTAATGGAGTGGCCTAAAAAGATCTCAAACACCTCCAGCATGTACAAAATGTAGCAATCCGCCTCCTACACAACCTCAACTACCATGACCCCATCTCCCCAGCCCTCCGTGCAGAGCACTGGCTTCCCGATCAACAAATACTGCACATTCATAGCACATGAAAGAATCTACGCCACCACCTCAGCCTACAAAGGATCTAAGCTAAACCTGTACACCCTCACCCGCCTCCTCCGCTCTGAAACGGAGAAACACCTATGCATCCCCCCAGAAAGGTCTCTTCTGTCAGAAACTGCCTGCAAATGCTCCTACAGCCACTTCATCCCCCAACTCTGGAACCAACTCCCCCCCCCCCCCCCGCAAATCAGATTACAGAACTCATTAATGACCTTCCGGAAAGCGATAAAGACCCTCCTCTTCAACTAAAATTCCAAATGCAATCAACCCCCCGTCCCCCCTTAAATTCCTTTCTGCACTCTCTTCTCCATTCTTCTTAACTTGTACTTAAGTTGCTATATAGTCATTGTACTGTCCAAATGCATTCCATTGTGAATGTTGGCTTCTAACCTGTTCTGAGATACTGGGAGGACGGGATAGAAATTGAATTAAATAAATAAATAAAAAAATAAATAAATAGATTGAGGATAGCCTCCGTTAATTCTCCTTATAAAGAGCTACCTTAAAAAATAGATATATTCAAGAACAGCTGTGGACATATTCTTTCAAGGACCCGTGCTAAAATGGGGGGGGGGGGGGTGAAACATAGAAACATGACAGCAGATAAAGACCAAATGGCCCATCTAGTCTGCCCATCCACAGTAACCATTTTCTCTTTCTCTCTCTGAGAGATCCTACGTGCCTATCCCAGGCCCTCTTGAATTCAAACACAGTCTCTGTTTCCACCACCTCTTCCGGGAGACTGTTCCACGCATCTACCACCCTTTCCGTAAAAAAGTATTTCCTCAGATTACTCTGGAGCCTATCATCTCTTATATAGAGTGCATGTGTAGATTATGGTTTCATTCAAGTCCCACCCAAACTAAGCTCCCTTGCTAGTGTAGATTTACACAAGTAAATCCTGGCTTTCTAAAACTGAGTTTTCTACATTTACAGATGTATAGATTTTACAGATGTTTGTTTAATGGATTGTATATGTGAATTTATGTAAGCCGCTTAGTTGTAGGCGGGATAAAAATGAATAAAAGAAAGAAAAAAATACAGTAATTACTTATATTCTACTGTATCCCAATACAAGTTCTCAGAGGATTATAAATGAACAACTAGATCATTTATCTGGGAATAGCATGATAATACTTTATTGGATTAAAATATATTTTCCAAAAAGAAATATTTTAAGAGCTTTCTTATAAGAATCATAATTATTCAGTACTTTAATACGTATCTCCAGGTAGCGTAGAACAAAATTTACAGCCTGATACGAAAACAGAGATTATTTGCAATATCTTCCTTGATAATTATTTATTTATTTATTCATTCATTCAGTTTTCTATACTGTTTTCCCAGGGGAGATCAGAACGGTTTATATGAATTAACACTGGCATTCGCACAAATCCTCACATTCAATTTCCGCCCACTCCCAAAAACAAAACAAAACAAAACATGGTCACACTTAAATTAGTCAATACTGTCATTCTCTAAGCATACTTGGAGTCAATTTCTCAATAATACATCCACAATCACCTCCAAGTTCAAAGAAAGCTCTTAAATCAAATTACATTTATTTTTCTTTCTCTTTAAATTCTTCCAGACCTCAGCGACACCATTCACCGCTCAAATACTCGCATAGCAGCAAAGTTTTATGTGTCCTATCATCATTGGTCCATTAATATCAGTTATTTAATTATCATCTCCCTTTTAGACTCTTTACCTATAGGTTGAAATTCCTATCACAGTAATCCTTACTTTCCTTAGCTATTTTAAACTAAAAAGTTGACTTTACTTATCTTTTAGCTGTTTTTATAACATGATGTAGGAAGGCTGGTTAGGAAAGCAAAAAGAGAATATGAAGAGAGACTGGCGGGGGAAGCAACAAACTTCAAATCATTCTTCAGGTACGTCAAGGGGAAGCAACCAGCAAGGGAGGAAGTAGGACCCTTGGATGATGGAGACAGAAAGGGAGTGGTAAAAGAGGAAAAGGAGATAGCTGACAGGCTAAATGAGTTCTTCACTTCAGTCTTCACGAGGGAGGACACAACCAACATTCCGGAACCCGAGGAGATCGTAAAAGGAGATCAGGATGAAAATCTGGTCCAACTAGAGGTAAGCAAAGTGGATGTCCTCAGGCAGATAGACAGGCTAAAGAGCGACAAATCGCCAGGTCCGGACGGCATTCACCCAAGGGTACTCAAGGAACTAAGGAACGAAATAGCTGAGCCACTTCGACAAATATGCAACCTATCCTTAAAAACTGGAGAGATTCCGGAGGACTGGAAAATAGCAAATGTCATGCCCATCTTCAAGAAAGGCTCAAAGGGAGACCCAGGAAACTACAGGCCGGTGAGCTTGACCTCGGTCCCGGGAAAGATGATGGAAGCGCTGATTAAAGACTGCATCTGGGAACACATCGAAAACACTGGGCAGCTAAAGCCGAGCCAGCATGGCTTCTGCAAGGGCAGGTCATGACTCACTAACTTATTATACTTCTTTGAGGGGGTAAACAGCCAGGTGGATAAAGGGGAATCTATAGACATCATTTACCTTGACTTCCAAAAAGCCTTTGACAAGGTACCACATGAAAGACTGCTAAGGAAGCTATGGAACCACGGGGTGCAAGGGGAGGTCCACCGATGGATCAAAAACTGGCTGGCGGACAGGAAACAGAGGGTTGGAATAAAGGGCCATTACTCAGACTGGCAATGGGTCACGAGCGGAGTTCCGCAGGGGTCGGTGCTGGGACCACTCCTGTTCAATATATTTATTAACGACCTGGAAGCAGGAACAAAATGTGAGGTTATTAAATTTGCGGATGACACCAAATTATACAGCAGGGTTGAAAGCAAGGAGGACTGCAAAAATCTCCAAAAAGATCTGACAGCATTGGAAGAGTGGGCCAAAAAGTGGCAAATGAGCTTCAACATAGGGAAATGCAAGGTCATGCATGTAGGGAAAAAGAACCCGATGTTCACTTACAAAATGGGGGGATCACCGCTAGGGGTGAGTAACCTTGAAAGAGACCTGGGAGTGATGGTAGACACATCATTGAAGGCGTCGGCGCAGTGCGCCACAGCCTCAAGGAAGGCAAACAGAATGTTGGGCATCATTAAGAAGGGTATCACGACCAGGACGAAGGAAGTCATCCTGCCACTGTATCGTGCAATGGTGCGCCCGCACCTGGAGTACTGTGTCCAGTACTGATCGCCGTACCTCAAGAAGGACATGGCGGTATTTGAGAGAGTCCAGAGAAGAGCAACTAAGCTAATAAAGGGTATGGAAAACCTCTCATATACTGACAGACTGAAGAAGCTGGGGCTTTTCTCCCTGGAAAAGCGGAGACTTAGAGGAGACATGATAGAAACCTTCAAGATCATGAAGGGCATAGAAAGAGTAGACAGGGACAGATTTTTCAAATTACGGGGAAACACAAGTACAAGGGGGCACTCAGAGAAATTGAAAGGGGAAAGGTTTAGAACAAACGCCAGGAAGTTCTTTTTCACTCAGAGGGTGGTGGATACATGGAACGCGCTACCGGAGGATGTGATAAGCAGGAGCACGCTACAGGGCTTCAAAGAGGGTCTGGACAGGTACCTGGAGGACAAAGGGATTGAGGGGTACAGATAGGAGTAGAGGTAGGTAATAGGGATAGGATTAGAGGATTAGAGGCAGTTACAAAATTAGTCAGGGACACTGTTCAGGCAATTAGGCCTGATGGGCTACCGCGGGAGCGGACCGCTGGGCAGGATGGACCTCTGGTCTGACTCAGCGGAGGCAACTTCTTATGTTCTTATGTACATGTTTTGCATAGAGCTTTTTCAAGGATCCTTCAAGTTTATTAGGATTTGATATACCGCTTATCAAGGTTATCTAAGCGGTTTTTACAATCAGGTACTCAAGCATTTTCCCTATCTGTCCCGGTGGGCTCACCCTAGAAACAAACAGAAACCATTAAATATGTCCTTTTCCCTTCAATAATTCAATTAAAAACATATGAAAAAGGTATACCAGAGCTGTGCCTTGTCATCCGACCTCACCAGCCTTATCGAGTCAAAATGGCGGTAGCGTTCTCCTTCCCCTTTTCAACTAATTAAAAAACAGCTGACTTCTAATATCACCCATTCAGACACCCCGATCAGAATAGAGCCATCCATTCCAATTTTCCATTTAAACCCCCTGGCTCCACTGTATTTAAGTTATAGATCCATCTCTGCTCCTCTATATTTAAGAATTTTTCCACATTACCACCCTCATTTATTCATTTTTATTTCATTTATTCATTCAGTTTTCTATACCATTCTCCCAGGAGAGCTCAAAATGGTCTACATGAGTTTATTCAGGTCCTCAAGAATTTTTCCCTGTCTGTCCAGGCAGGCTCACTATCTATCTAATGTACCTGTCTCTCCTCTGCTGAAGCTGATCAATAAATGTTAAATTAGTGGCAAAGCATGGGCCGCAGCTTTATTCAACCTCAATTAACAATTCATTAGTATACAACATTAACAACCTTACAGTAAGAGTTCAATGTAGCTTAACAATCTCATACATCTGGAGCTATTCAGTGTCGAACTAGCCCAGCTCACAAAATTTCTCATATTCAACCAATCCCAAATTCTTCAGAAAGACTCACGGTCCTGCTGTCACCCATGGCTGTTTCGCACATGAGCAGATCAAGAACCAAGTTGACACATTTCTTTATTAGCCACATTCATCCAAAATTCACCCTAGTACTCATTTTCCGCAACAAAGAACTGTGACCAATCCCACCACCCCACCCCAACCAACACAAAGCCCCAACCCCCATTACCATTATAAAATAGCTCTTTTAGTCTTTAAGACAATTAAAAATAATACTCCTGCATTTATAGATAGGCTCCGGATTCCTTATAGTTCGTCAAGAGTTCTTAGATCTTCCTCACAAGCTACCCTATATGTCCCCTCATTAAAAATCATTGGTACTCGCCGTGACCTGATCTTTTCAGTTACTGCCCCATCCATTTGGAACTCACTCCCCCTATATTTACGGCTTGAACAAGACTTGAAAAAATTCAAGAATAGTTTAAAATGTCTTCTTTTTAAAGAAGCCTTTAACTAAAAGTTTAATTTTCCGATTAATTCCGAATTTCATCTTCCTTCATTAAATTCAGATTATATTCCCCTTCTCTTTAGATTTTCCAGTTCTCAAATTTTTTTTTTTTTCTTCATACCTTCCCTATGTACTAACCCAACCTGCTTATTTTTTATTTATTTTTTTTTATTAAATTGTATTTTTTTCTTTCTTCCCCCTTTCCTATTGTTTCATGTGGATTGTTTACCCCAGTTTGTTTTTATTTTTAATTTAAAGTAGTTAATTTTAATTACAATGTATTTGTGATTTTAGAAATCTAATTTTATTTCCTTGTAAAACGCTTTGTATCCTGAAAAGCGTTTAATCAAATAATATAATAAACTTGAAACTTAAACTTAAAACCTAAACAACAGGGAGGGCAGGGAGGGGACAGTTTTTATCCCAGACACCACCATCACCCTCTCACACTCCCTCCCTTCCCAAATATGTGAGAAAGCCAGCCAATTCTCCACACAGCCTCGTCCAATCCTCCCACAGCTTTCCCCAACCAATCTAGGCTTTCTTCCTATTCTCCCACTAGTCCCTTCACCCAACTCCTCATACCCACCCATCCCCATTCTTAACAACTTTCCACCACAGCATTTACCCAATAACTCCCCATCTAACTTCCCAACTTCCCCCCCCCTCCGACCCCATGCCAAAACCTATCCCTCGGATGGCCTCAGCCAGCGTTATAAGCTTAGAATGATAAACTCTTAAGATCTCTTACTCAGGGGCTCAATCATTTTGTACTTCTGCCCAGCAGGCTCACAATGTACCTGGAGCAATGGGGAGATTAAGTGACTTGCCCAGGGTCAAAAGGTAATACCTCTGGAAGTAGGAAATGATATTAACATATGATTCCAAGTGTTATATATAGCTAAGATATCTATGCAAATACTGGCATTTACATATGTAAATCATGAATAGTGCTTCTAAAATGACCACTGCAACCCCAATTTTACATTTTCTACCAGGGCTATAGATTACTGGGTGTGTAAAATACAGAATACTCTTGAAAATTCATGAAGCATTAAACAATGAGGCCCTTGTATGTATCGATTGCTGCACATTTAATAATTTAATTGACTGTTGCAAATGTTCTGGTCAGAAAATTAATGTCCTTTTTTAGATGTACTGACCCCAGTGATATGTTAGAAACATAGAAACATAGAAAATGACGGCAGAAAAGGGCTATAGCCCACCAAGTCTGCCCATTTCAAGTATCCGCCCCCCTGAATTCACTCCCTTAGCGATCCCACGTGAGTATCCCATTTTCTCTTAAAATCTGTCACGCTGCTGGCCTCAATCACCTGCAGTGGGAGTTTGTTTCAATGATCCACCACTCTTTCGGTGAAGAAGTACTTTCTGGAGTCGCTATGAAACTTCCCTCCCCTGATCTTCAGCGGATGCCCTCTGGTGGTCGAGGGTCCCATGAGACAGAAGATATCATCTTCTGACTCGATACGTCCCGTGATGTACTTAAACGTTTCAATCATGTCTCCCCTCTCTCTTCGTTCCTCCAGTGAGTACAGCCGCAATTTTTTCAGTCTTTCTTCATACATGAGATCCTTGAGCCCCAAGACCATCCTGGTGGCCATTCGCTGAACCGACTCGATCCTCAGCATGTCCTTCCGGTAGTGAGGTCTCCAGAATTGAATGTTTGTCTGGCTGAGACCCACTCACTTGCATTTTCAGCAGCAGCAGCAGAAGCAATTACCTGTGGATTTGAGATGGTTCTTCAAATGCCGTTACTTTTTCAAAAAGAGTTTAAGATGTTTTTGTGTAGGCAAGCATTCCTGTAATACGACGGAATGTGATAGTGGTTATGTAGAATTTAACATTATTCTTGCAGTTGTTGGACTTTGATATCCAAAGTTTTAAAGAAAATATATATATATATATATTTTAATATTCTTTATTCATTTTCAAAATTACATTAAGTGTAAAATATATTCATTCACAGTAACAATAAATATATCACTTATAAACAATCATTGGTACATTATATAAATTTTTATCCCTTCCCCTTTCCCATCCCTCTCACCCATATCTTCCATTATTATACAGTATATGTAATAATAAAAATACCCCCCTCCCTATATCCTGACCTGATAATTAAAAGGGAAATAATTTTACTTAATCCTTACAATATTTTGTTAATGGTTTCCACACATCCTGAAATTTCTTAAAGTATCCCCTTTGTAAAGCAATAAATCTTTCCATTTTATAGATATGGCATAAAGAATTCCACCAAAAGTTGTAATTTAATCTCCTCCAATCCTTCCAATTATATGTAATTTGCTGAATGGCAACCCCAGTCATTATTAGTAATAATTTATTAGATAGTTCTTTGTCTAATAGATGCTGGCATTGTCATCTAGAAATAGGAACTTTAGATCATTTATTGTTTCATTGCCCATATATTATGAATTTTTGGAAATCAATTTGGGACCAAATTAAGAATTTATTAGAGAACCCAGTGGCATTATCCTATGATACTGTGATATTTGGTATGGAAATGAGAGCAAAAAGTCAGATTTCTTTAAAGAAAATATTGGCAATTTTCATAGAACTAGGTCGGGGGGGGGGGATTTAATTATTTTAGATTTTAAGTGAGTTTAATTTATTTTCTACTGTTTTAATGGTTCTCATTTTATTATGATTGTGTATTTCAATTGTTACCCACTTAGAAATTGAACATAGGCAGGCTAGATATGCTTTAAAAATAGTTGTTGGGGCCGATATTCAACTGGTGGTGGTGAGCACTTTGTGGAGTGTGTGGCGCAGTGGTTGGATCTACAGCCTCAGCACCCTGGGGTTGTGGGTTCAATCCCCGCACTGCTCCTTGTGACCCTGGGCAAATCACTCAGTCCTCCATAGCCCCAGGTACGTTAGATAGATTGTGAGCCCACCGGGACAGAGAGGGAAAATCTTTGAGTACCTGATTGTAAAAACCGCTTAGATAACCTTGACAGGCGGTATATAACATCCTAATAAACTTGAACCAGTGTTCACCGCTGATGGAATTATTCCTAGATATTCGAAAGCCGGGAGCAGTGTGGACTTTGGCTTGGAATATCTGATTATTTTTAAGCCAGGTAACTCATAGCTGCTTAAGTTGATAAGCAGCCATGAGCTAGTGTGCAAAAATAGGACGGACGTTTATATGATCCCTTTCATGTGCTGGTCCTGGCCGCTTAAGGGTTGAATATCTGTCTTTAAGCTGCCAAGTGCCGACTCTGCTCCCAGAACTCCCCCAACCTAGCCAGCTTTGAGTTACGTGCTAACTGCAAATTCCAGCAGCTCATTTAGGGCCCCTTTTATTAAGCTGCGGTAGAGGTTTCTATTGCGGTGTGGCGAGGTAACTGCTCTGACGCTCATAGGAATTCTATGAGCATCGGAGCAGTTACCTCACCTGGCCAAGCTAGAAACCTCTAATGCGGTTTAGAAAAGCCAGCGTTAGCCGGTTAAATGCCATTGAAAATTACCAGCTAGCCCTGACCAAGAGATTTAACCATTTAATGACCTGCTAAATTGCTTTGAATAATGGCCCCAAATTACATAATGGCAGAATTCCACATAAGAGAGAAAGGAGAAGGAAAAATCTAGAGTAGTTTACTCTTTACCTGGGCCTGGATAGGGCGTCAATATGGGCAGTCACCTAAAAAGTGTCCGCCGATCGTGTGTCAATCATGCAACGGTGTCCTATAGAGAATCGCGGTTTTCCAGGCCTACATTTCTGGTACCTATATATGCTGTGAGTCACGACTATATCGGTGCTTAAGGCCGCGTAATGCTGCTTCCAACATTAGCCACGCCAATAGTGCTTATGCTGGCGTAATGCCAGTGCATATTATTTAGGTGCCGATAAGCTCTTTAATGGTGCTTATTTTTGCCATTTTAAGCAACGCTTATTACTTAGGTGCCAAAAGGACGCCTACCGCTACTTAAATATTGGTGCTGTTTCTAGAATTTGGCCTCCTGTGTCTATTGAATCAGCTTATATTGATCCATACATTGCATTGATTCATTTCTTCGCCTGCACAGGTCTAAATAGGTTTTCTTTATTTTCTTCAATGAAGGGCTAAAGTATGTTGCCTTCTAATTGTTCATTGTTATGCATACCTTCAGATAATTCATTTGAGCAGCTTGTGAATGATTTGAATTGCCTGACTTCTTATCTAATTGACTGATCTCTACACGAGGACTAATGAATCTTCCAGAAATATAACTGATGAGCAGCATGCAGCATCCATTGTGCCTTCTGTTGGTACCCGATCAAAAAATAGTCACAAACCTGGATAGAGTTTTGGCCCTGGAGGCATCCTTCTATTTGAAATTTCCCTGTAAATGTCTGGTTAAGTTACAAGATATTGAGTACGCTTTCTGGGATCCTATACAATTACAACAATTTTTAGTTGCAAGAGAGCAGAAATGAGATTTGTTTCATTCAGCTGAGAATATGAGGAGAATTAAATCAATAATATCCCACTTTAAGGAATGATTCAAGGTTCTTCAGTTTGAATCGAGAATTATTGTCCTTTATTTTCCTGAATTTATTTGATTAGAAATAGCAAAATGTGTTCCCCATTAATGTGGGCTTAAAAGGAATTATGTATGTATGGTTTGATTATGTATTGATTTATGTATTTATCCTTTTTTCCTTTGGAATTGGATATTGTAAATGTATTCAAAATTTATAAATTAAAAAAAAAATAAAAATAGTCACAAACCTGCATTTTGCTGGTTGAATTAACTTTCACTGATGTTCCTCACATCAGATGGTACCTTTATATTTTAGTCCCTGCCCTATAGGCTCCTATGAGGGAAAATTGCCTTAGAATGACAGGTCAACCCAATGTGGCCTTTCTAGTGGTTTATAAGCAGTGTGACCAGAAAAGGGCTATCATAGACCGTGTGAACAGTTATCTTCTTCAGGGCATTCCTCTTTGTTTTTTTCATTGAAACTTAAGAGAAACAGTGGCATTATAAGGGGGAGGAGGGTGAGGAGGGGTGGTCTGCCCGGGCACCATGTTCCCACCTCCTCCTTTGCCACGCACAAGTTCCCCTTCCCTTCCCCCTGTACCTCCAGTTGAAGTAGTTGCTCACAGCGGCCAATAATGTGCTCCTCGCGACCCCGTCGGCTCTCCCGCTGACATCACTTATGGCTGCCATGCATAGGAACATGTGGTTGGGGAAGGGAAGAGGGGGTGCGCGTGGCAGGGGGCATCAGGGAAGGAGCGGGGGGCGGAGACGAGGATGGGGGAGGGGTGCCATGCCCTCTCGCTATGCCACTGAAGAGAAATACTTTGGAAAAGGTCATCCAGTTTGGACTGTTCTGTGGCAATAATTCCTTTTAGTTTGGTCCTGATTCCACAAGTGTAAATAGCCTCTATCTGCCTTGAGTAGGTGCATGGGATGTGTACAGAGTTATGAGCTTTTTCTTGTTTATTCCTGTACTTGGCAGCCTGATCTCTAGTAGTAATGATACAAGACTATCTCTAGGGATGAAGCAGCCTCATTTGAACAGGATTAGGGTGAGAGACGCCCTGGGTGGTGATGCCTTTCCCCTACCCTCTTCTCCGCCCCCCCCCCCACACCCTATCTTCGCACGCTCCTTCCCTGCCCCCTCCTGCTGCAGGCCATTTCCCTTCCCCTTCCCCCCCAATCCTCTGTAACATTCCTGGTGCGAGCAGCGTCGGCTCTTCCTCTTACAACACTTCCTAGGCATGGGTCAAGGAAGTAACATCAGAGGAAGAGCCAATGCCGGCGCGACGGCAGGTTGGGGTTTGCTGCTCACATCAGGGACATTATAGAGGTATGGGGGAAGGGATGGGGCGCGCATGCATGGCATGGGGGGCAGGGAAGGAGCAGGAGGGTGGAGAGGAGGGACAGGTGCCTGCACCCTCATCAAAACGGTGCCCTCTCTGCGCCACTGCATAGGCTTAATATACCGCCTTAGATCAGCAGGTTGAAAAATAGTTTTACAAAAATACGAGACGGAGGACAAATGCTGACGTGCCTGAATAAATGCATGTAAACTGTTCTGAGCTCCCCCGGGAGAACAGTATAGAAAATTCAATAAATAAATATTCTATATATGGCACCTAAAAAATAGGCGCTGACTAGAATGGCGCTTAGTGCGATTCTATAAGGCGTGCATACCTTTTGTAGAATTGCCCTTAGTGCCGGTATATGATCAAGTTTCAAGTTTCAAGTTTATTAGATTTTAATATACCGACCATCAAGCAAATATCTGGACGGTTTACATTAGATTTAAAAATGACAGATAAGAGTAGAAACAATTGAAAAAATGTTAAGTAATTTAAATAATATATAGTGAACATTAAAAACAATAACAAGACGGACTTGATAGTGAGGAGAGAGGAAATGGATGGGTAAAGTTACATTGTAGATAGAAAAAGGAGAAAGAGGGGTTGGGAAAAAACATGTTGGATGGGGAAAAAATATATTGAATGTTTGTGGAAGAAAAAAGTTAGATAGAAGAAAATTAAGAAGAGAGAGATTAAATGGAAGAGAATGCATCACGAAATAAAAAAGTTTTTAAGTTTTTCTTAAATTTGTCAAGGTGTTGTTCGTCTCGAAGTGGTTGTGGGAGGGAGTTCCATAATGTCGGAGCAGTTACTGCATACACAAGTTAGACCAGCTAAAACCAGATTACACCACATTCTACATGACATAGATAGAGCAGTGTGTTATCCTTGTGGTTAGAAATTCCATGTGTGAAGGGAAGGAATGTAAAGGTAGGGTTGTCCTACCGTCCCCCGGGACAAAATGAGCAGACGGACGAAGAAATGTTTTCAGAGATTTGGAAAGCTGGAGAAAAGGGTAACACTATAATAATGGGTGGTTTCAATTACAAAATTCACAGGAGGGAGTGACTTTTGACAACAAATTAAATTTTCATAATCACATCAGTAATTTCGTTAAAGCTACATTCTATAGATTACATAAAATCCGATCAATTTCAAAATTTTTATGTTCAAAATCATTAAATATCCTAATTCACTCCTTGGTGATTTCTAGAATAGACTATTGTAATGCACTCTTCAAGGGAATATCATTAAATGAAATTAAACGCCTTCAGATTATTCAAAATGTTTCCATTAAATTCATAACCAATTCTAGAAAGTTTGATCATGTTACACCTCTTTTAAAAAAGGCACATTGGCTTCCAGTTATCCATCGGATAACATATAAACTTTGCTTGCTTACCTTCAAATCTCTTCTCAATAAAACACCAGCATTTATATATAAATGCTTAATTCCATATAATCCAATCAGAGCTCTAAGATCAAATGAACAAAATTTATTAACTATTCCGTCACTTAAGATTATTAACACAAGACGGCAGTTTATTTTTTCAGTAACCGCTCCACAGACTTGGAACGCTCTTCCAATTTATTTACGAAAGGAGCAGGATCTGGGAAAATTCAAAAAGAACTTAAAAACATTTATTTTTAAAGATGACTTTGATATTTAATCTCCTAGCCCCAGGCCATTGATTTTATTGTATTAATATGCTTTTATTTCTTTCCCTCATGTACCTTTCCTTTCTTTGTTCTGCTTTTCTGTATTAAATTGTATTTCACATCCCATTTTTTACCTTATGTTATGAATATGATGAGCTAATCTTTAACCCTATTGAATTGTTTAAAGTTTGTATTGTATTGTTTCCCATTGAATGTATTTTAAACTGTTCATCGCTTAGAACTATGATTAAGCGATTAATCAAAAGAATTAATAAACTTGAAACTTGAAACTTCAATCACAAAAATCCACTATACATACTCTATAATCACTAATATATAGAAGCCCCCCTGCGTTCACACAACCAGAGTTTACTCAATGCATAAAAGAGGAAGAATAAATAGAGTTTCTGCCTTTGAGTGGTAATATCAGCTACCTATTGCTGAGACAAGATCCCTGATGCAGCACCGGTGAAACACAGAAGTTTCCTGTTGAGTCTTGTGCTAATGGCATTTGTTTAGCACAAAGTTGAGCCTTTGATTATTCCAGGCTTTTGGGGATACTGGTAGCAACGGCAGCGCTGTGCAACAGCTAAGTTCTTGTGGTTTTTCGGGGGGCATTTTTGCTTTTGACTGCTCGCTGCTGATTACTAACTGTGTGCTTGTGGTACTGTATTTTTTGTTTCATAAGACACACCTGACCATAAGACGCACCCTAGATTTAGAGGAGGAAAACAAGAAAAAAACATTCTGAACCAAATTCTCCCTGCTAGGCTCTGTACCCAACTCCACACTACTTGCCAAGCTCTGCACCCTGTCCCCCCCCTCCCCTCTGGTGGTCTAGTGGAAGGCTGGGACAGGACACAGGGCGGGCAGGGACAGGACACAGAGCAGGAAGGCCTAGTGGTCTAGTGACAAGCAGGCAGGCCCCATACCCTCCACGTACCCCCCTAGTACCTTAAATCATCCCCCATACTTCCATGTGCCCCCCAGTACCTTAAATCATCTCCCACATCCCCAATACCTTTTTTTAATCATACCCCTTACCTTTAATCATACCCCCTCTTGTACTTTTTTAATCATATCCCCACCTTGTACCTTTTTAATAATATCCCCAACTTGTACCTTTTGTATCATACACCCTGTACCTTTTTTTTTAACCCGTACCTTGTTTAATTCTTCCCTGCCTCCTTCGATGGCTTCATAGTATTTCCAGGCAGCAGGCACACGAGTCAGGAGAGCAGAGGTCAGGTGCGAGCTTTCCGCGTTCCTGCCTGGCCCCGCATCATTTTCTGAATGGCTGCTAGCAGTTCTCGTAAGTCCCGCAAGAACTGCCACCAGCCATTCGGAAAGCGGCGCTAGCTCAAGCGGGATCGTGTAAAGCTTGGACCTGACCGCTGCGCTCTTGACTCGTGTGCCTGCTGCCGGGAAATAATACAGAGTTGTTGAGGGAGGGATATGTACTGGACCACCAGGCTTGAAAAAGGTTCGGCAATGACAGCAGCGGCAGAGGGGGGGGGTTTATTTAAAAAAGGTGAAAGGTGCTGCGGCTGCGGCGCGGGGGGGGGGTTGTTTTTGTAATTGTATGGGGGGGACGGCGGTAAGATGGTATTTAAAAAGGTGGTGCGGCTGAAAGGTGGTGCGGCCGCTGGGGGGGTGTTTTGCAATTGTACGGGGGAGCAGTGGGCGGTGTTTAAAAAGCTGGTGCGGGGGGGGTGTTTTGCTGCTGCGCGGGGGTTCAAATTTTGCACCTTCGCTTCATAAGAGGCAGTTAAATGAGAAGGTTCAAAGAATACATATTTCAGGGATTGATATCTCATAGAAACATAGAAACATGATGGCAGGTAAAGGCCAGATGGCTCATCTAGTCTGCCCATCCACAGTGACCATTATCTTTCTCTCTCCGAGAGATCCTACGTGCCTGTCCCAGATTTACTTGAATTCAGACACAGTCTTTATCTCCACCATCTCTCCGGTAGACTATTCCATGCATCTAACACCCTTTTTGTATAAAAGTATTTCCTTAAATTACTTCTGAGCATATCACCTCTTAACTTCATCCTATGTCCTCTCATTGCAGAGTTTCCTTTCAAATGAAAGAGACTCGAATCATGCGCATTTGCATTACGTAGGTATTTAAATGTGTCTATCATATCTCCCCTCTCCCGCCTTTTCTCCAAAGTATACAGATTGAGATCTTTAAGTCTGTCCCCATACTCCTTATGATGAAGACCACGTACCATTTGAGTAGCCTTCTCTGGATCGTCTCCATCCTTTTTATATCTTTTTGAAGGTGCATCCTCCAGAATTGTACACAATATTCTAACTGAGGTCTCAATACCTCCTTTTTCCTACTGGCCATATCTCTCCCTATGCAACCTAGCATCTTTCTAGCTTTCGCCATGAACTTTTCAACATGTTTGGCATACAGTCACACCATCGTCCCGCTCTTCTGTCGTGCACATAAGTTCTTCACTCCCTAAACTGTACTGTTCCCTCGGGTTTTGCAGCCCAAATACATTTGCATGGATATTTCAAATAGAAATTCCCTCATAAGAACATAAGAATTGCCGCTGCTAGGTCAAACCAGTGGTCCATCATGCCCTCCAGTTCGTTCCCGCGGCGGCCCCTAGGTCAAAGATCAGTACCCTAACTGAGACCATCCCTACCTGCGCATGTTCTGGTTCTGCAGGAACTTGTCTAACTGTGTCTTGAATCCCTTGAATCATCCACCATTTGCAGTCATTCTCTTTTTTTTCAATGTAATTTCTGTCAGAGTTGAGAATCCACATTTGCAAAGATAAGAAGATTCAAACAGTAACAAAGCCTTGATCGCTTTGTTGCTCAAGTTAGGATAGCTACTGCATAATAAATAAATAATAATAATAACAATTTATATACCGCAATACCGTGAAGTTCTATGCGATTTACAAAAGATTAAAAGAAGGTACAAAATGATTGAACATAGGAGAAGAGAGCGAGAGAGGGTAAAAGGTCTAGAAAACCCATATTGAGGAGAGGGAGAAGTACGGGTCAGTTGTCTAGATATAACAGGAACAGATATGTCTTTAGGCGCTTCCTGAATTCCATGTAAGTGGTGGGGGAGAGCAATTGTTCTAGGTCTTTATCCCATAATGCTGCTTGGTGTGAGAGGATATGTTCATGGTGTTTTTTCAGTTTACAACCTCTAACTGGGGGGGAAACGAAGTTCGAATGTGAGATTCTCTTGTGTCTGTTGGTGGAGAAGGAAAATAGGTCCGTTAAGTATTTGGGGGCTAGTCCATATAGTACTTTAAAGCAGAGGCAGGCGAACTTAAACTTTACGCGTGCTTCCGTCGGTAGCCAGTGCAACTGCCGGTAATAAGGTGTCACATGATCGAATTTCTTCAGCCCAAAGATAAGTCTGACCGCTGCATTTTGCATTAGTTGTAAGCGTCGCATATTCTTTTGGGGGATAGCTAAGTAAGCGATGTTGCAGTAGTCAAGTTGACTTAGTATGAGGGATTGCACCAGGATTCTGAATGCTGACGTGTCAAAATATGATTTAACGGATCTGAGTTTCCAGAGAGTAAAAAAAACCTTTTCTGATTAAGGAGTCCACCTGGTCTTTCATGGTTAGGCATTGATCCAGAGTTATACCCAATATCTTCATGGTAGACTGAATAGGGTAACTAAGTTCATTGATGCAGAGTGGGGTTTTTGTGTCAAGTGGGTGAGGAGAGGCAATGAAGAATTTCATTTTTTCTGGATTAAGTTTGAGCTTGAAGTCTGTCATCCATTATTCCATCACTTTTATAGCTTCTGATGCCTTGGGAATGGTTTCCGAGATAGAGTTGGCAAATGGGATGATGATCGT
The DNA here is from genome assembly GCF_902459505.1 of Geotrypetes seraphini. Classification (NCBI taxonomy): domain Eukaryota; kingdom Metazoa; phylum Chordata; class Amphibia; order Gymnophiona; family Dermophiidae; genus Geotrypetes; species Geotrypetes seraphini. The sequence continues at coordinate 36,674,529 of NC_047101.1, forward strand.
AAAGTCATCTGCGTTAGTTTTCAATGAATGATTCATGTCAGGGCGGTTGTATCCTTACACACACAGACACTCAAAACATTGACAGACTCTTGCATATGGGACGTACATGTCATCTATTCTTGTGTATACTTATGAAGGGAATTTTTAAAAATAAACTAAAATTCTGGAATCTCTTCAGGGCACACAGTTTGAGAGATCTACAGTCTGAGTATACCGTCCCGGTACCATTCCAAAAAGCCTTACTAACTATGAGGCAGACAACCTGTTAAGGTCCCTTTGGAGATGGTCTATCAGGAATATAAGAACCATTTCTGTTCCATAACTAAGGGCGCCTTTTACGAAGGTGCGCTAGGGCCTTAACGCAAGGAATAGTGCGCGCTAAGAATCCTGGGTTCGACTCCTGTGGTATGATTTTCCTATGTTTCTATACAGGTAATTGAGGCCAGCAGCATGCCAGATTTTAAGAAAAGATGGGATTGGCATGTGGGATTTCTTCATGGAGGTAGTTAGGGGGTGGGCCATTAGTGTGGGCAGACTAGATGGGCCGTGGCCCTTTTTTGCCGTCATGTTCTATGTTTCTAAATTGCTGCATGTGCTAGCCGCTACCGCCTCCTTTTGAGCATGCGGTAGATTTTTGACTAGCGCACGCTAATCCAGTGTGTGCGGTAAAACCCGTAGTGCACCTTCGTAAAAGGAGCCCTAAGTATGAATCCGGATTGACAAGGATCCAACCAGTTTCTTCTAGCCAATTATTGAGATTGATTGTTATCTTAGAAATGGGCTGGTAGATACTGGCTGGTAACTTTCAAGTTTGTCCAGGTCAGGGTTGTTCCTTCGTACATAGGGCACACCACGACCCTTGGCTGTTGTTACCTGTCCATGATTTTGTGGCTCCTTCTACGAGGCCTTTCCTCAGCTTGCCAGATGCACTATCTATGGCAGGCAGAGGTCAAGGAAAACAGAGGGTTGGTTAAAGGTGTTTCAGAATTCCTTCCCTCCCTCCTAGGATTACCAGATTTTGCATCTGGTAAAGGAGGACATGTGTCTTTGTCCCATTTCACCTTGGGCCCACTCCGTTCCGCCCCTAGGTCTGCCCCATTCCACCTCCCAACCCCAGCCCCACGGAAACTTTGTCTCTCCTGGCCAGGTCTGGAATGCATCTGCGCATGCACAGATGTGACGTGAGGATGTCGCACACTTGCACGCATGCGTGTGATGTCACTACTTCGCATCCGTGCATGTGCAGGTGCAAGCCAGACTCAGCCCCGATCTTACCAGCTTTTCAAAACTGGGACAAAGTGTCAGGTTTTGAAAAGCCGTCTGGACGACCGTACAGTCCTCTGAAAAGAGGACATGTCTGGGTAAATCTGGACATCTAGTAACCCTACCCCTCCCCTGTGCAAGTGGTTTTTAGTGCCAGCCCCTCTGTGCTGCTCCGACTCTCATAGGAACTCTATGATCGTCGGAGCAGAGCATTCAGCATGCTGGCTGGCGCTAAAAACCTCTTGCACGGTTTTGTAAAAGGGAGGAGTTGATGAAGACACTCTTTTGTTAGCAAATGTAAAGAGTCCAAAATGTCTGTGTATTACGAGAACAAGTTAGCATGTTCCTGACAAAAGACTGAATGATACTGCGTATAGATTAGACAGAAATCCCACCCATCCCCGCCAGGATCCTCTCCGTCCCCACCCATCCCCGCCAGGATCCTCTCCGTCCCCACCCGTCCCCGCCAGGATCCTCTCCATCCCCACCCGTACCCGCCAGGATCCTCTCCGTCCTCACCCGTCCCCGCCAGGATCCTCTCCGTCCCCACCCGTCCCCGCCAGGATCCTCTCCGTCCCAACCCGTCCCTGTTTTTCGGTCTGGCCTGCTCCCTGCCGTATTGCATCCTTGTGGAATCTCTTTGGTGGAACCCTTTTTTTGTTTTTTGTTCAGGTAATTAACTTATAAACCCCCTCTTTTACTAAGGCTGACGTGTCCATTATATTATATAGACGAACCCTGCTTCCAAAGCCTTCCATCCCTGTGGGAGTCCCGTTGGCTAGAGGGGGGTCCCTGTGGGAGTCCCGTTGGCCAGAGGGGGGGTCCCCGTGGGAGTCCCGTGGGTTAGGGGGGGACTCCCGCGGGACCTCCGCGGGATTCCCGCGATCCCCGTTCCCGTGCAGACCTCTAGTATAGATCCTGGTGAAGACTTTATTTTGTTGGCAAAGTATGCAGCAAGATTATTGTAGTTCAGTTTTGACTGACAGGCTGATTATCTTGTGGGGGTTGCATTACGTTGAAGAAGTGCCTGGTTAAATTGGCAGCCTGTTGAATGCAGTGTGAGAAATGTTTGTTTGGGGTTTTTTGTCTGCCGTTAAGCCTTGGTGGTACTTTATCATGTGTTTTCTGCAGTTTAGTCTGTCTTCATCCAGGCAAGATTTATGCCATTTCTTTTCCAGTTTCTGTCCTTTGTGTTTAAGGGTCTGAAAATCTGGGAACCAAGGTGAACTTTTTGATTGGAGCATAAAACACTTTTTAGTACTGCAGTTTTCTCTAGGGACTTAGCTAAGGCTAGACTCGAATAGGGCACTGGTCTTTGACCTAGACCCGCCGCATGAGCAGATCGCTGGGCACGATGGACCACTGGTCTGACCCAGCAGTAGCAATTCAAGTTTCAAGTTTATTAATATTTTGATATACCGACCATCACGAGTATCTGGTTGGTTTACAATAATAAAAAGTAAAAAAAAATATTTAAAATATTAAATTTTTTTTTTTTGTGTGTGTGTGTATATATATATATAATATAATAAAAAGGTAAGCCGCGAATGCGCACTTCCTATGCGTGTGCTGCTTTACCGTGAGCTGTAGCGACCCATAGGAAGTACGCATGCGCGGCTTACGGTTCTGTTTTTCGGTCTGGCCTGCTCCCTTCCGTATTTTTTTTTTTTGTTGAAAGACGCAGCGGTGGCTCCTCTCACGATCCCCGCCTGCGTCGGACTTCCGACGTAGGTGGGGATCATGAGAGGAGCCACCGCCGCGTCTTTCAACTAAAAAAAAAAATACGGCAAGGCGAGCAGGCCAGACCAGACCGAAGCTCAAGACCGCGGGAAGGGAAGGGAAGGGGGGGCCTACAAAAAAGAGGACTCCAGCCACGAGGAGCCGAACGGAGCAGCCAGATCGCAGCAGGCCAGAACGCGGGGGAGGGGCCAAACGGAGTAGGCAAGATCGCGGTAAGAGAAGGGAAGGGGTGGGGGAAATGCTGCAACTGCTACACAGGGACCTGGAGGGGAAGACAAATACCGCTGCTGCTGCACAGGGAAGTCGGGGGGGGGGGAGGGAAATGCTGTTGCAGGGAAGTGGGGTGGAAATACTACAGCACAGGGAAATGGAGGGAAAGAATGACAGACAGACAGCAGGAGGGAGGGAGACAGACAGAAAGGAAGAAAGACACAGGGGCAGGGAGAGGGACAGAAAGACAGACAGAAAAAGGGAGTCATGGAGAGAGAGAGAGAGAGACATCGGGAGAGAGAGAGAGACAGAAAGACAGACAGACATATATTCTAGCACCCGTTAATGTAACGGGCTTAAAGACTAGTATATATATATATATATATATAAAGTCTAAATAAAAATAGGGGGGTTAAGATCAAAACATAGACTTGATTACAATGGGTATGGGACAAAAGAAAAGAAAGGGGAAGGGAAAGGCTTTTGTTTTTTTAAATACATGGTATAAATAAAAATAAAAGGAAGGATAAAACAAGAGGAAAAAAATGGGGTATCGCTTCCTGGAAGCATTTTTATTTTCCCGTTTTTATTTGGGAACTCAGTTGGAATTTTGATAGGCGTCTTTAAAGAGGAATGTCTTAAGGAGTGTTTTAAACTTGTTTAGGGAATTTTCGGAGTGAAGGTTCGATGGCATTGTGTTTCTAGTATAATATAAATCCTTGATTGAAGGAACTGTTAATAGATTCTGGTTCTTATTTTTCCCTCCCTTCACCCCTCATTACTATGCCACTGTGTGATATAGTGGGCTACGTTTTATTTGCTAAACACTAATATTCATGGAAATAGCCGTCTCCCTTCCATTGAACATTAGTGTTTAGCCAGCCAAATTCTATTTAACTAGCCAGGAGCTCTTCCTGGCCAGTTAAATAGTGCTGAACATTGGGTGGATATTCCTTACAAAAATATTCATACTCTGCTACTTGTTCTATAGTTCTTTTGTGTTGAACGTATAAAGTACATTGTTTAGTTCAATGAAACACATTTCTGTTTTAATGCGTTTTGCATGTATCCTGTTCTATTTTATTCTGAAATTTAAATTTCAGTCTATTTTGTTAGAATTCAAGGTGGATTGCTATATAAGAAGTTGTCAAAAGAATGAAGAGAGGTTACAATAGCCCAAACTATCTGAAAATAATAAATTTGTATTAAAATCATTTATCCTCTAATTAAAAAAAAAAAAAGTCTTCAAAACTTTCTGAAATAAAATATAATAAGGAATACATCTAATCTCTAATGTAATGTCATTTTGAGAGAACAGAATGTGAAAACTGTTCAAGGGCATAAAGACATTTCAATGCACTCTAATCGCTTTCATACAGAGAATATATTTAAGATACGGGAATCCCAAAGCCTACTGCTATCTCTGAACTTGATAAGCTAACATCTTGGACTCTTGATATCGCTCATTATTGTAATCTGACATAAATGTCATCCATGTGTTTTGGGACAGGATTTTTGGAGACCAAAGAGGTCCCTTTTTTAGATGTGTGTGATCTTGAAAGGTCATGAACAACTTCTTTCTTTCTTTGTTAATGTACATTTCAAAAAGAAACATAAAGAGACAGAAAATAAAGAAGAAACCACCATAAGGTAAAGAAAACAGAACATATCATTATCCTTAAATATTAACAATGCTACTATAGAACCCATCTACCACCCCTACTGATGACATAGCCACTGGTGGGCCCGATTGGGCGGGGTCCTACCCAGTTTGTGCTCATGCCTGCCCAAAATTTCATCACCTTTAGTGTGGATGTCGGGGATTCCCAAGCCCCGCCAGCTGAAAACCTCCTCCCTGCTGAAATAATTTACATATTGTGTGGCTGCCGGCACTCTCTCAGAGCCTCCGCCGTTTCCAGCTGGAGGCCACTCCCTCCCTTGCGAATGCTCAGTTTTCATGCTTGCACGAAACTTAGCATACATACACACAGAGGCTGGTGGCCTACAGCAGTGGCTACAGGACAGTATCGGCAGCCGCCCAACATGTAAATTCTTTGCCAAGGAGGAGGTCTTCAGCTGGCGGGGCTCGAGGATCCCCGCAAGCACAGGTATGCATTTACCTTGGGGGATGCAGAGCAGGGAATTAAATTTGAGTTTGCTTTAGTTGGGGTGAGGCAGAGATGAAATTTATGGCCTACCCACTTTTTCCTCAAGGCCACCCTAAATCAACTGACCCCTACCAAACACCACCTCCACCAAATAACAGAAAACTCTCTACTCTGTTATTTTTAGAAGGAAATTTAACAAAATGTCCTTGATCAAAAAGAAGAGGTACTATATATCTAGTACCCTGAAAGGTATTGAGACAATTGCAAAGACACCTAAAGCCAGTGTCTCAGACCTCAGGGAAAGAAATATTTTACAGTGTTAACTAAGGGCTCCTTTTACTAAGCACGCACTAGACACTAACACCAGCATTGAGCTGGCGTTAGTTCTAGCCGCATAGCGTGGGTTTAGCGCGCACTAAAATTCTGCACACTAAAAATGCTATCGCCGTTTAATAAAAGGAGCCCTAAGAATTCCTTAAAATATTTAGTCAAAAGGTACTTTGCTATAAGTAATCTAGTGACTGGAAAATTTAAGTCATGCAAATTCCTATTTGTAAATGAATTTTCTAACAATTCAAACTTTTGATGAACAACTCACCTGATAATTGTAAAGTATCATTTCCAATTTTTTTAAAAATCTGCCCATCTACGAGTTTGAGAAACTATAGAATCTTGTTTCTGTACTTTAGGTATAATTACATTACATTACATTACATAACTGGCTTATATTCCGCCTGTACCTTTCAGTTCTAAGCGGATTACATCAGAACGATAACTGGACATTTCCAGGAAGAGAAATACAAATTACAATTAAGGCGTAAGGTCTAAAGCAATTTTGATGAGTAGATTCTAAGAGGGGGAGAGAGGGGAAAAGGAAGGGATTAGGACGTTTGGGTGAATTTCTTGAATAGTAGGGTCTTGATTTCTTTGCGGAAAGCCTTGAGGTCAGTTGATGCTGTCTCTTAGGTAAAGGTACACACAGTCCCTACAAGCAGATATTCAGTTCTTAATTACTTTCCAAATGCCCAATAGCGTAATATCTTCATTGGGCCTCTCAGCCCACCAGCCAAAGTCAAGGAAACAGGAAAACTGTAGGCGTTACAGCTCCTACTGAACCTCTTAGAGAAATTAACTTGGCTTCTTCCACATCTGTTCACTGCAACGCAGTCACTTAGGACACAAAATTTTTTTTTGAAGTCCCAGTCAGGAGTGGTGGTGTTCAGCTAGTGGGTCTTATAGAAGCTTCTTCTTGAGGGGAATCTAAAGGAGAGCCATATCCAGTTGCTAGAGTTCTAATTGAAGGGACATTAGTAAAGGCGCCTTTTTTTCAGTTGGCATTTGGCGTAAACTCTCTGGCAGTAGAACACATTTATTGAGGACTTCTCAGGCACTCCTTCAGTGCACAGGATAATGAAGACTCATAATGTTAACATTGTATGATGCTGTTTGCTAAGAACTATTGTAAGAATTGGCGATATATCAAATTTTAATAAAAATAAAGAAATATCATTGCAGGTTTAGTTCTTTCTCTCCTCCTCGCCAAAAGCTATCTTTTATGAGAAAAGATCTTCAACAGTAAAGTTCCTGACACCTGCTGGTGCTCCAAAAAGGCTTCAGCAGGTCAAGGCAGGCCTCATATGGGCATGCTGCTATAGCAATGTGCTTGCAGGCTTACCAACATTTTCTGCTGTTCCAGAGGTTCCCTTCTAATGTAACCCAGGATGCCTTTCTGGCAATGTTCAAGGCCCAGTTAAAAGCCCACTTCTTTGAAGAGTGTTTTCGACTCCTAAGTCCTCTCACCTTGGATTCTGCAACCCCAACCCTATATGTCAAGTCTGTTTGTCCAAGTTAGAATTGTAAGCTTTTCCGAGCAGGGGCCGTCTATAAATGTCAAAAATATAAAGAACTGCGTACGCCTTTCAGTGCTATATAAGTAATTAGTAGTAGTAGTACTGGGTGTCAGGTCAAAAGCGCGCCGGGACAAAGGCGCGCCCAGACAATTGAGCGCAGCGCGGAGGCGCGCGCCGCTCTAAATTACTGTTTTTAGGGCTCCGACGGGGGGACGTGGGGGGGGAACCTCCCCACTTTACTTAAAAGACATCGCGCCGCATTGTGGGGGCATTGTGGGGGGTTGTAACCCCCCACATTTTACTGAAAACTTAACTTTTTCCCTGTTTTTAGGGAAAAAGTTCAGTTTACAGTAAAATGTGGAGGGTTACAACCCCCAAAACCCCCACAACGCCGGCGCGATGTCTATTAAGTAAACTGGGGGGGTTCCCCAACAAAACCCCCCGTCGGAGCCCCTAAAAACTGTAATTTTGTGCAGCGCGCCTCCGCGCTGCGCTCAATTGTCGGCGCGCGCTTTTGTCTTTCGCGCCGTTGTCTATGAACCGTAGTACTGAGCCCAGAAATGGTTTCACTTTTAGCATTGTCAACTCAACCGGATAAGCTGCTATTTAGAGCTAAACAGCTTAGTGGTCAAAGATAGGCTTGGTCTGTGGGTGGCCTATTTTGGCTCTAAACTTAGCCAGTTACCTCCATGCTCTATTCCCTATTTCTCCCTTCAAAAATCTACCCTCCTGAAACTGCTATAATGTAGCATATACATTCTGTAATTCCTTATATTGTAAGTTGCCTTGAACCTATTTAGGCATCGCACAACTCATAAATACTAGATTCAATTAGAAAAGCATTCTTTTTTTTTTTAATTTTATTTATCAAATTTTTACATTTTACAAATCAAGTATCCACTTGTACAGAAAGTTGAAGAAAAGCAAACAAATAATACTCAAGAATTAAAATACATAATAGTCAAATAAAATGAATATTTAGCTTAACTTCAGCTCAAGTCCTCCATTTAGATCCAAGACGAAGTATAGCGAACATATTAACAAATATTAACAAAATATTTGAATCAAATATAAAGGAAAACAAGGTCCCTTTAGCTGAGAGAGGATGCCATTAAGTTCAAACTGCACTTCACTTTTATTAAGCATTCTAATGGATGGAAGGCGCCCAAACCTCAGATGCATCTGATCTGCGTGAAAACACATGTACATGCCCATTTATAGAATAGCATCCAACCCCCTCTTCTATAAAACCTCGCCAGCGGTTTTTAGTGCAGAGAGCCGCGCTGAATGGCCCGTGCTGCTACCGACGTTCATAGGAACTCAATGAGCGTCAGGAGCAGCGCGGGCCATTCAGTGCAGCTCTCTGTGCTAAAAAACGCTAGCGCGGTTTCGTAGAAGATTTCCATGCAGATCTGGAATAGAGGCATGGCCATGGGAGGGACACAGGCAGGGTAAGGGCATTCCCTTAAAATGACTTGGGAAATATTGTTGACATTTCATACTGTTTCAAATGAATGCGCATCCTTAATGGATGTTGACGCCATGGAAGCACAGTGTTGAGCCTAGTTTTGCATTAGCTAGTTCATTTTAGAGCAATGTTCTTCAACCACCGGTCCATGGACAGTGCCGGTCCACAGAAATTTCCTGCCGGTCCACAGGGCCAGCATGTGAATCAGGCCCAAAACAGTGTTCTTCAACCGCCGGTCCACGGTCCTATCGATGCGGCATTATCTTCGAGCCAGCTCCCTCTTCCTAACTGATTCAGTGCACAAAGCCACGGACAGTGGCTCCTACAGGCATCCTCCACCTGAACCGGAAGCCATCTCTCTGACGTTGCAACGTCAGAGGGAAGACTTCCAGATGAGGCATGGGACGTGCAAGGTGCAATTAGTACTATTATGGGGGCGGGGTCTGGGGTGGAGATTTGGTGGAGATGGGCGAGGTCTGGCCCATGACTTAGCCCAGTGTTCTTCAAATGCCGGTCCACGGACCGATGCCGGTCCACAGAATAATTATTTTATTTCTGCCGGTCCATAGGTGTAAAAAGGTTGAAAAACACTGGTTTAGAGTACAGTGCAAGGCTGCAATGATTTGTCATCAGTTTTTGTATGGTACAGTCTTTGAGTATATTAAGAGTAAGATGATTACTTATCAGCCTAAAAGATTGCTACCTTCTGAAAATTCTGCTTTGTTAAAGGCTAGGGAGAACGAGAGGACACTCTTTAAAGTTAAAAGGGGATAGGTTCCATACAAACATAAGGAAGTTCTTCTTCACCCAGAGAGTGGTGGAAAACTGGAACGCTCTTCCAGAGACTGTTATAGGGGAAAACACCTTCTAGGGATTCATGACAAAACTAGATAAGTTCCTGTTGAACCGGAACGTACACAGGTAAGGCTAGACTCAGGGCACTGGTTTTTGATCTAAGGGCTACCGCAGGAGCGGACTGTTGGGCATGATGGACCACTGGTATGACCCATCAGCGGCAATTCTTATGTTCTTAATGTTAACCCAAAATATGTCAAAACTTGTGCAATGACCTTCTGTTGTGCTGGAGCGACATTATGGAATTCACTGGTAGGGCAGTTGAGAAAAAGCGCTGATAGAGGAACTTTTAGGAAACTCCTCAAAGCACAATTGTTTGTCAATGCTTTTTTTAAGGGGCTGATTTGAGGAATCACTGGGCATTGAAATTTTAGATGATTTGTTCCTTTCTTGTGCTGTTGTAGCTATGTATGTATGTACATATTTGTAAACTGCCTAGGAATCAGACAGTATAGAAATTTTTAAAATAAATAAAATCTCCCTGATGGCAAGTTCATAACGTCAGCCATTTTTAGAAGTCCAGAATGCTTTGCTTCAGAATCCATGTCTTCTGGTTTGGCGAATGCAAAGCTCCTTAAAAAGCAGAGCTAGGCTGTGGCTCCTAGAGGGCCGGAATGAGCCACTGCTCCAGATGCGAAAGCTGTTCAGGCCTGGGAGATCCCACAAGTCAGAGTAGTCACAAGTCATTGGGTAGTTGTGCTTCCTGTGACACATCGTATCACCTATAAAATTATTCTACTGACATTCAAAATAAAAACTTCACACTTACCATTATTTCTTCACAAACTACTCATTCCTCAGTACTCCTCTCGAATTCTGAGATCTACAAATCAAAATTTCCTACTAATTCCGTCTATAAAAGAATTTTACTACACTCGAAAAATAAATTTTGCGGTATCTGCCCCGACTCTGTGGAATTCTCTTCCACAACCACTCCAAGAAGAACAAAATCTCGATAAATTTAAGAACAGCTTAAAAACATTCCTATTTCTTGACGCATTTTCTCCCGTTTGAACTTCTCTTTATTATCATACTTCTACATACTACTCTACATCACATACATTTTTCCCTACCCTATTTGTTATAACCCAACCCTTCTATCTCCATTTTTCTCTCTACAATGTAACTTTACCCACCCTTTCCCCTTTTGCCCTCACTATCCAGTTTGTTATGTTAAAGTCATTAATGTTCACCACATATTTAATTTTTTAATATTTTATAATTACTTGTACCTCTTTTTTTAGAAAAATTATTTTAAATTTTATGTAAACCGGCTAGATATTTGCTTGATAGTCGGTATATTAAAACTCTAATAAACTTGAAACTTGCATACATTGACTTTTGATTTCAAATATTTTTATTGATTTTCAATAACAAATAGAGAACAAAATCATCAATTAACAGGTGAACAGAAAGGTTCAACAGAACCATACGGAAAACCAAAAGGTTAACATACAAAGTATCTCAAATAGAAAATCTGAGGAAAACCAGAGGGTCCGGGGGAACCCTATATAAAACCTGGGGAGGAAATAAAGAGAGAAGAAGAAAGAAAGAGAAGATGAAGATGAACCAAGTTAGAGATATATTAAAAGAGAGAAGCTAGTATATAAAGGATACGGGACGGACATCCCACCCCCACACGGGAGAGCGAACAAAGAAAGAGAACAAGGACGAGGTCAAAGGAAACTAGGGAATGACAACGGTTAAGGAGAAAAGTGTTGAATGAGTTCCCATATACGGGAAATAATCCGATTTCTGTTTGAAAATTCTACTGCTTTCATCTCGTACAAGTGGATCATAAGAACAGTGTTCCACCAGAAAACCACATTAAGTAAGTCGGCAGACTTCCAGTTGTGAAGAATCATTTGAATTGTTAAAGCAATCAATATATTAAGAAGAGATTGTTGACTGGTGGAAAGAGGGTCTGATACCGCTAAAGCTCTAAACAGTAAGATATCAAATGAGAACTCAGAGGAAATAGGAAGAATGCGCTGGATAATGCGCCATATTTGGGTCCAAAACTCCGTGAGGATAGGGCATGCAAAGATCATATGATGGAGATCACCCAAGTCCGATGCACAGTGCCAGCATAAATTAGAGTCTCTGAGGCCAGCTAGAAAGCATACATTGACTTTTGACAGAATCAATACTTGACAGAATCGGGCTCAATTTTACTGCAGGTGTTTGGGTGCATAGCAGTTAGGTTTATTCTACTCCTCAGCTACTGACCAGGACTCTCTTCCAGCAACTTCCCAATGTAATTCTGCTGTAGCCCAGTGTTTCTCAAACTTTTTTTTTTTTTTTAGCTCTGGCACACTAAATGGAGCAAATGTTTTTCACGGCACATTATAATTGAAATTATAAAATTGCAAAAAACAACAAAAAATTAAATTTAAGGTTTATTTATTTAAAGTTCTTTAAACTATGGATGGGTAATTGTAACAGTGATGAAACTAAAGTAGATAGAATGGACTTGCTAATCAATGCGATAGATGTGCTTGTTTTTGAGTGCAAATAAACTCAAAACACGGCTTGATAGTTGATGAGCAAGCACGCATTTCATCATCCACCATCTGCATTCGTTCACTTTTTAAAAAATTTTATTTGTTAGAGCTGAAAATCCAAGTCCGCAAAGATAAGAAGATCCAAACAGTTATAAAGTCTTGATTGTTTTGTTGCTCAAGTTAGGATAACTACTGTATAAAAAAACAAAAAATAAAAATTACTTGCCATTAATTTTCAAGGACCAGTCACATCAAAGAATGATGCTTGTCTGAGCGGTTGTTTCCTTACGCACAGAGACACTTATAACATTGACAGACTCTTGCATACACAATGTACATGAGATCTATTCTAGTGTATATTTATGAAGGGAAATTTAAAAAATAAAGTTAAATTCTGGAATCTCTAGTAGCACACCCGGAATCTTTTGGGCACACTACAGTGCCATGGCACACAGTTTGAGATACACTGCTCTATGCAGTAGAGTGCATTGTGAGAATGGTAATGAAGGATACTTGGAGATCCCAGCTGATGTTAGTGCTTTGCCTTGTTCCTCAAATGTGCACGATACAGCGGCATGACGAAGGAAGTCATCATGCCGCTGTATCGTGCAATGGTGCGGCCGCATCTGGAGTACTGTGTCCAGTACTGGTCGCCGTACCTCAAGAAGGACATGGCAGTACCGTATTTTCACGCAAATAACACGCACCCGTATAAAACGCGCACACGTGTATAGCGCGCAGAAATCACGATGATAAGCACAAAAACTTTGGTATAACGCGCTCACGATTATACCGCGCATGCTGCCCGACTCTCCGTTCACCCCCCTGACTTCCGTGCACTGCCCCGCCTCTCCGTGCGCTGTCCCGACTCTCCGTTCACACCCCCCTGACTTCCGTGCACTGCCCCGACTTTCCGTGCGCTGTCCCGACTCTCCGTTCACCCCCCCTGACTTCCGTGCACTGCCCTGAATTTCCGTGCGCTGTCCCGACTCTCCGTTCACCCCCCCTGACTTCCGTGCACTGCCCCCGCCTCTCCGTGCGCTGTCCCGACTCTCCGTTCACCCCCCCCTGACTTCCGTGCACTGCCCCGCCTCTCCGTGCGCTGTCCCGACTCTCCGTTCACCCCCCCCCTGACTTCCGTGCACTGTCCCCCCTTGAAGGTCTGTCCCCATCCTGAAAGCCTGATGCCCCCCCTGACGTCCGATACATCCCTCCCCCCGAAGGACCGCCGACTCCCCAACAATATCGGGCCAGGAGGGAGCCCAAATCCTCCTGGCCACGGCGACCCCCTAACCCCACCCCGCACTACATTACGGGCAGGAGGGATCCCAGGCCCTCCTGCCCTCGACGCAAACCCCCCTCCCCCCAACGACCGCCCCCCCCCAAGAACCTCCGACCGCCCCCCCAGCCGACCCGCGACCCCCCCTGGCGACCCCCACGACCCCCCCACCCCCCTTCCCCGTACCTTTGGTAGTTGGGCCAGAAGGGAGCCCAAACCCTCCTGGCCACGGCGACCCCCTAACCCCACCCCGCACTACATTACGGGCAGGAGGGATCCCAGGCCCTCCTGCCCTCGACGCAAACCCCCCTCCCCCCCAACGACCGCCCCCCCCAAGAACCTCCGACCGCTCCCCCAGCCGACCCGCGACCCCCCTGGCGACCCCCACGACCCCCCCACCCCCCCTTCCCCGTACCTTTGGTAGTTGGCCGGACAGACGGGAGCCAAACCCGCCTGTCCGGCAGGCAGCCAACGAAGGAATGAGGCCGGATTGGCCCATCCGTCCTAAAGCTCCGCCTACTGGTGGGGCCTAAGGCGCGTGGGCCAATCAGAATAGGCCCTGGAGCCTTAGGTCCCACCTGGGGGCGCGGCCTGAGGCACATGGTCGGGTTGGGCCCATGTGCCTCAGGCCGCGCCCCCAGGTGGGACCTAAGGCTCCAGGGCCTATTCTGATTGGCCCACGCGCCTTAGGCCCCACCAGTAGGCGGAGCTTTAGGACGGATGGGCCAATCCGGCCTCATTCCTTCGTTGGCTGCCTGCCGGACAGGCGGGTTTGGCTCCCGTCTGTCCGGCCAACTTCCAAAGGTACGGGGAAGGGGGGTGGGGGGGTCGTGGGGGGCGGCCAGGGGGGTCGCGGGTCGGCTGGGGGGGCGGTCGGAGGTTCTTGGGGGGGGGGGCGGTGGGTGGGGGGGAGGGGGGTTTGCGTCGAGGGCAGGAGGGCCTGGGATCCCTCCTGCCCGTAATGTAGTGCGGGGTGGGGTTAGGGGGTCGCCGTGGCCAGGAGGGTTTGGGCTCCCTTCTGGCCCGATATTGTCGGGAAGTCGGCGGTCCTTCGGGGTGGGGGTGCGAGTGGTCCTGCCGGGGGGGGGATGTATCGGACGTCGGGGAGTCGGCCGGGCAAGAGGGCTTGGGCTCCTTCTTGCTCCGATCGTGGATGCGGGTGCGGGTGGGAGCGCGTGCGAGTGGTCGTTCGGGGTGGGGGTGCGAGTGGTCCTGCTGGGGGGGGTGAATCGGGCGTCGGGCGGGGTGGGAACTATGTTTGAAAACTTTCGTATACCGCGCTCACGCATATAACGCGCGAGGGGTATGCGCGGTAGGTAAAAACGCGTATAACGCGCGCGTTATATGCGTGAAAATACGGTACTTGAGGGAGTGCAGAGAAGAGCAACTAAACTGATAAAGGGAATGGAAAATCTCCCATATACCGACAGATTGAAGCAGTTGGGACTTTTCTCCCTGGAAAAGCGGAGACTTAGAGGAGACATGATAGAAACCTTCAAGATCCTGAAGGGCATAGAAAAAGTAGACAGGGACAGATTTTTCAAATTATGGGGCACCACAAGTACAAGGGGGCACTCGGAGAAATTGAAAGGGGACAGGTTTAGAACAAATGCTAGGAAGTTCTTTTTCACTCAGAGGGTGGTGGATACATGGAACGCGCTTCTAGAGGCTGTTGTAGACAAGACTACATTAAATGGTTTCAAAGAAAGTTTGGATAGATTCCTAGAAGAAAAAGGGATTGAAGGGTATAGATAGGTATAGACCATTACTCAGGCAATGGGCCTGATGGGCCGCCGCGGGAGCGGACCACTGGGCAGGATGGACCTATGGTCTGCCTCAGCAGAGGCAACTTCTTATGTTCATCATCAGTGTACAGTCTCAGGAATCAAACGTTATAAAACTGCTAGCCATGTAACACCTAATAGGAAGCGACTAATTGATGTTTCAGCACTTCAGCTGCAGATGTCCCCATCATCGGTCATGCCTATGTTAATAAGTCTGAATTTCAGAGAGTCAGCAAGTCTGCCTGCTGAGGTTCTGGGAAGTTGAAAAACAGATAGCTTTAATATGCTGTACATGAAAAAGGACATAGTACTACTCGAAAGGGTCCACAGAAGAGCGACAGAAATGGTTAAGGGACTGGAGGAGTATCCGTACGATGAGAGGCTAGAGAAACTGGGCCTCTTCTCCCTTGAAAAGAGGAGACTGAGAGGGGACATGATCGAAACATTCAAGATATTGAAGGGAATTGACTTAGTAGAGAAAGAGAGTGTTCACTCTCTCCAAGGTGGAGAGAATGAGAGGGCACTCGCTGAAGTTAAAAGGGGATAGATTCTGTACAAACATATGGAAGTTCTTCACCCAGAGAGTGGTAGAAATCTGGAACTCTCTTCCAGAGGCTGTTATAGGGGATAGCACCTTTTAGGCATTCAAGAAAAGGTTAGATAAGTTCCTGCAGGACCAGACCATACGCAGGTAAGGCTAGACTAAAATAGGGTCTATTCTAAATCCAAACTACCCAAGTGGTCCAAAATATAAATATTAGTATAGAAGATACAACCCACTAAATATGAGAGGTGCAACAAAACTTAACTTAAGTTTCGTTGCACCTCTCATATTTAGTGGGTTGTATCTTCTATACTAATATTTAGACTAAAATAGGGCACTGGTCTTTGACCTAAGGACCACTGTGGGACCGGACTGCTGGGCAAATCTTATGTTCTTATGCCTTCATGACTGAGTTGGCAAATACCACCTTGGATGATACAACTGTTACATAACATCTTCAACTTCTAAATGCATAAAGATTCTACCGGTACACTGAACTTTAGCAATGCATTTGGTTGCTTGAGACCTGATACCCTGGTGTAGCAGTCAGGTTCATTACTTTCATGATACATTTTTTTTTTATTTTTTTTTTTATATTTTCAAATAATTACATACAAAATTGTACAAGAAATATTGAATACATCTTTTCAATTCATTATTAAACAAATGAATATAACACAAAAAGAAAAAGAGGAAAATCTCTTAAATATAGTCCACCTGTGAAGGAGAGAAAAACTTAAGAAACCTCCTTGTGGGAGTCAAGGATCAAAAACTAATATATAATAAAAGGAAATTAAGCTCGAACATACATCATTCTTACCATTTTATGACCTCATTATACAACTTCAGTTTCAGTCTGGGCCACGGTAGGAAGCCCTTTACCTTCCAGGAAAAAACCCAATTGGGCCGGTTCAAAAAAGATATACTTATTCCCTTGATAGGAAATAAAACACTTACAAGGAAACCTTAACTGAAAACTTGCCCCTAAAGAAACCACTCTTGTACGGTATGTAAGAAATTCCTTCCTGCGAGATTGAGTCCATTTAGATACGTCTGGAAATATATTCACCTTTTCACCTAAATAGGAGACCTGTTTCATTTTAAAGTATAATTTCAGTAACATTTCCTTATCTTGTAGAAACACAAGCGGAACTACCAATGTAGCACGACCTTGCACCTCTATCACAGATGATCCCAATACAGCAGAGACGTCTTTTCCCCTTGAGTGTCCTCTGCAATCTTTTTTAAATCATGATACATTTAAAACAAACCCATTTGGAGAATATTGCCCCTGAGACAACCTGTGTAGCTACATTAATTTCATTCCAGAGAGTTTCTTGGAAAATGCCAGTTTCAATGACAACTTAATTGGCTCCCAAACCATTATTTAATTACACCAGCAAGCAGATTTGACTATTCTCTATAATTGCTACCTTTAGCCACGATTCCAGTTTGATTTCTGTTGTACCTTTTTTTTCTTTTGAAAGAAAATACATATTAGGTTTGAACTACAATTCTTAGGTAGCATTTGTGATATAAACTAAAATGGACTATAGACAAACATTTTATTTTTCATCTCAAAGACCGATATTTGGCAATTAAGTGCTAATTGTTTCATATTAATGACTCCTCACAACCTATTTAGCATGTCAGCACCTAGCAGTGCCTCTGTGCATCAGAGCCTAAAATAAAATTCTTTTGTGTCCCGTTAGTTTATTTTTAGCTGAATACATTAGTAAAAAATTACAGATTTCATGTACTATACTGTATCCCAAATTCTGCCTAAGGTCTGCCTAAAGTTAGGCTCCTACATTGGCTCGTCTAGCTGATGCAGGCACCTAACTTGATTAATAGGCCAAATTGGCGCCCATAATTGGCAATTGGCACCTTATAATTGAAAATAAAGTTAATTGAATGTTAAGTGCACGACTTCATTGGCACCTAGTCCAAAGTGCCAACATAAAAGTGGGTGTGGTTAGGGGGTGGATCGTGGGGGCATTTTTGTGTTATGCATCTGTCTTATACTTAGGGGTAGGATATACTATAAATCTCCCCACAATACCTTCTATACCACAACTGTTTATATGACAAAATCTTCAGGCCCTCAGAAGTGCCACCAGAAGCTCAATAATTCTTCATAGCAACTGGCTTTATGCCCCCTATCGTCATCGGGTCTCTTTGGTTTTTACTGTGCAATGCTAAATACTCCTATTTTTGTATTTTTTTTGTATTTTTTCAATAAATAATTATTGTAAATATTAAATAAAGTTTTAAACTTAACTTGGGTGGTTCAGCCAAGAGGGACAGAGTACTGCCAACATGTTTCACCCTGTTCAGGTTTCCTCAGGGCACAATCCCTCAGAACTGTATAACTCTTCACGACGTGGCCACTCGAATAATGATCTAAGATAAAGATATAAACAGTTGTGGTATAGAAGGTATTGTGGGGAGGTTTATAGTATATCCTACCCCTAAGGGTGTTACAGTACATATTCTTCTATCAAGTATTCTTTGACTTATAAGCCTACATATCAATCTGTCTTATACTTAGGCATTATGGCCCAGATTCTATAAATGGCATCCCAATTGTAGGCAGCAGTCGTCAAAGCAGTAGGGTATGTCGTCAAAGCTCTTTAATGCTCATCAAGTTTACTCTTCTAGAAATTGGCATCTGATTTTAAATGCACAAAAGGACTCCATGCCAATTCTGTAATGGCTTAAGTTCACACCTAAGCTGTTATAGAATATTAGCACAAATCATATTGGAGTGCCAAATGTTAGGCATTCCTACGCACAATAACTCAATGGCTTCCATAAATGGAGATGTCTAAGTACACCATGTGCAACCGATAACATTCTGTAATTTGTGTATGTTTGGATAAGTAGCCTAGTGGTTAGAGCTGCTGTCTCAACACCCTGAAGTTACAGATTTGATCCCAGTGCTGCTCCTTTTGACCCTGGCCAATTCACTGAAGGTGGTTAACGACACAGTTGAGCAAGGTGTTAAACTGATAACTGATTTCGCCACTAGCATCATTGTAGACCCAGTGCAGCACGAGGCCTTGTTGTAAGGAGTTGAACAGCATCTCAGACTTTATCCTATCTTAAAAAGACATTGAGTGTTTGAAATGCCATTGGTAGATGACTACACCAAAGTGTACACATTTAGCTATTAGTGAACTATGTTAAAGTTCTGTTGTTTTCCACAATAAAGTGCAGATATTGAAGGTTCATTTAATAAAATACTTCTAGATTTTTTGCACAAAATCAGTGGATCATTGCTGCATGTGAAACCATAAAAGTTATAACTACAATACCAAGTTATTTGCTCCATTATGCAAAAATAATAGCAAATTTTAAGAAAAAGGGAACTTTATGCAATCAGTGGCTTTGAGCGATCCCAAGGATGGGCTTAAAAAAAAAATATTGATTTTTAATCTAAAACAGTGTCATACAAATGAACAAACAGTAGGTATCTGTACAGGTAACATATATATCATTCAAGATTTTCAGTTTTCCTACATATAACAATAACATAATATATAGTATAAATGAAGAATAAAGTTACCCAAATGTCACCATCAATTATTTATTTAAAAATATGTAGTGACCAAGCACAATCAAATTCATAGTAAAAACTTCAGTTTGCACAGTTTTTCCAAGTTTAGGTTTTTCTGGACAACCTTAATGCCCCTTCCACGGTAGTGTCCCATTCTTGGATCTGCTTGTAAACTTTTCTCGATCTCAGCACTTTTTAAAAAATGTGTGTGTAAGTTTTAATGAATGCCGATTAGCATGATACTTTATTATAGCACCAAATTATTGTTGCTAATTGGCTTGTTATTCAGTTAAATTGTATTTGTTTATTTAATTTGTTTTCTATCCTGTTGTCCCCAAGGAGCTCAGAATGGGTTACAGGTTAAACATACATAATATACAGTTAACAGATTACGATTTGCACTGAATTTGCCATAATTACAGTACAGGTTTACGATACAAGATGTGATGCTAACTTGACACATACTAGGGGTCTAATACTAATATACATAACATACTGTACAGTTTACAGGTTACAATTTGCCATAATTATCCTTACAGTACAAGTTTTCCAATTCAAGTTATATCATGTTCAAGTAGGCTGGAGACATAAGAACATAAGAAATTGCCACCACTGGGTCAGACCATTGGTCCATCGCGCCCAGTGGTCCGCTCCCGCGGTGGCCCGTCAGGTCTATGACCTGTAATGTGGTTCCTGTCCATTTCTGTAACCTACCTCTTCTTTTTGTCTGTAACCCTCAATCCCCTTATCTTTTAGGAACTTATCTAAACCTTCCTTGAAACCCTGCAATGTGCTCTGGGCTATCACAACCTCTGGAAGCGCGTTCCATGTGTCCATTGAACATTGAGGCCAAAAGAATTGCCAGAATGGATTCTCTCTCCCACATGATTGGGCTAGAGACTCCGTTCTGTGAATTCAAATAACAGACGAGGAAAAGCCATGTAAAAACGAATATGTTTTTATTGACAGAGCTTCCATAGTCTGGGAAGAGCAAACCCTCAGAATTTCAGTGCTCTTCAAAGAGAGAAAACAAGGCAAACAGATTTATACCCTATGTGACATCATTTGTAATAATTATCATGCTTTAGAACACAGTTCTTCAACCGCCGGTCCGCGGACCAGTGCCGGTCCGCGTAGGGCCGGCGAGATCAAGTCAGCAGTTAAATTTCCTGCCGACTGCGGTTCTTCCCGACTAATGTTCCTCCCAGCCTCAGGCGATCAAGATAGGCTGCCAACGTCGGGGCCTTCCCTCTCTGAGTCTCGCCTGTTTGGAAACAGGAAGTTGAAACAAAATAGGCGGGACTCAGAGAATGAAGGTCCCGACGTCGGCAGCGTGTCTTGATCGCCACCCCTGCTGAGTTGCTGAAGAGGGCCGCGGGGAAGTTGCGATTAGACTGGAGAGAGCTGCAGATTCAGGTGCAGGTGAAGGGAGATGGTCAGCGTGTGCGAACAAGATCCTGGGGAGCCTTCACAGTGGCTGTCTCTCCTCCCACCAGCTCTCCAATTTGCCAGGGAAGTGATTTACCGGCAACTTCCTGCAGGCAAGTACCGAGAGCTGCTGGAAGGGGAGGAAGCCACTGTAGGAGGCTGGGAAGGTCTGGAAAAGGGAGAGCTGTTACTGGACTTGAAGGGAGTTAGGAGAGATGCTGCTGGGAGGGGAGGAGGGAAAGGTATGGGAAGAGAGTTAATGTTGGATAGAGGGAGGAGGGACGGGAGAAGAAGGAGAGATGCTGCTGGGAGGGGAGGAGGGAAAGGGATGGGAAGAGAGTTACTGTTGGATAGAGGGAGGAGGGAAGGGAGAAGAAGGAAAGATGCTGCTGGGAGGGGAGGAGGGAAAGGTATGGGAAGAGAGTTAATGTTGGATAGAGGGAGGAGGGACGGGAGAAGAAGGAGAGATGCTGCTGGGAGGGGAGGAGGGAAAGGGATGGGAAGAGAGTTACTGTTGGATAGAGGGAGGAGGGAAGGGAGAAGAAGGAAAGATGCTGCTGGGAGGGGAGGAGGGAAAGGGATGGGAAGAGAGTTAATGTTGGATAGAGGGAGGAGGGAAGGGAGAAGAAGGAGAGATGCTGCTGGGAGGGGAGGAGGGAAAGGGATGGGAAGAGAGTTAATGTTGGATAGAGGGAGGAGGGAAGGGGGAAGAAGGAGAGATGCTGCTGGGAGGGAGGAGGGAAAGGGATGGGAAGAGTTAATGTTGGATAGAGGGAGGAGGGAAGGGAGAAGGAAAAAAAGGAAGGAAACAGCTGGCAGGGAGATTACAGGAGGGGAAGGGGGTCAGGGTGGAATGGAGAGATCAGATGAGAGAAAGGGGAGAGAGAGGAATGAGAAAGTAGAGAGACATTGATGCTGGAAAGGGGGTCAGCAGAGAAATGAGAGAGGGATAAAGATGCTAGATCTGATGTAGGAGAGATAAAAATGAAGACGGCAGTGAAGCTGGAATGAATGATGTAAAAAGGAGAGAGGAGGATGGACAAGGAAGAGGGACATAGAAAAAAGTCAGATACATATGGAACGGGGAGAGGGCAGACATTGGATGGAACGGGCAGATGCTGGAAGGAAAAGAGTGAAAAGAAGATGAAAGCAGAAACCAGAGACAACAAAAGGTAGAAAAAAATAATTTTATTTCTATTTTGTCATTAGAATATATCAGATTTGAATTATATATCCTGCTAGAGACATAACTGGGGACTGCAGTATTCTGTTAGCATGATATTTCTATGTAGCATTCTATAATAACTTGGCTTGTTCAGTTTTCTTGATAGTAGAGGGGATATATGTGAAGGGGAGGGGAGACAGGGGTTTTGTTGGTCCGTGCTCTGTATATTTGTATTTATAAAATCACAATTGTTCAGAATATTGTTTCTTTTTATACTTTAATAAAATACGTTCAATATAAAATCATAATTGCGGCTTGTGCAGATGGGATCAGATGGTTTGCAGGGACCGAGCTCGCGGAGATGGGGCGTAAATGGGATTTTTAAATTTTAGTCCTAGTAGTTTGCCGGTCCACAAAATAATTATTTTATTTCTGCCGGTCTACGGGTGTAAAAAGGTTGAAGAACACTGCTTTAGAATACAATGGCACAGTTGATCACATGACTTCCTTTCCAAAAATGCCTTACGTCAATGTTAACATTAAAAGTCCATTCTGTTAAATATTTTAAACCCAGCAGGTGGCAGTGTTTCATTTTTCTTCCTAAATCACCCTTGATCTTTGACCTCTCCATATTATCAATCATGTCAGTAAAAGCCCTACTTCCTGCAGACACATCTTAAATTCTGTATGACCTTCAAAATAGTATTATATTTTCTAATCTATAAGAAACAGATTCTCTGTAAAACACCCAAATTTCCTGTT
Organism: Geotrypetes seraphini; assembly: GCF_902459505.1. NCBI lineage: Eukaryota > Metazoa > Chordata > Amphibia > Gymnophiona > Dermophiidae > Geotrypetes > Geotrypetes seraphini. Next base: position 36,697,048 of record NC_047101.1, read on the forward strand.
CCTCTGAGAATCTTAACCCCATGGATCCATGTGAAGAATAGTACATAAATCTATGTCTCTTAAGAGTCACAAAATCAACCTTCTGAACTTCCTAGCATTAGCTGAAATGTAGAATCAGCAATTTAGACAGGGAATGCCAATCTGTGAGTTAGCTAAATCTATTTATTACAAGGCCTCAAGGCTGAGTTTCCAATGCAATGTGCAGATACTATATTTTAATTTATTCATGTAATTTTGATTCATTCACAATCTCAGTTTTCATATCATCGGTGACAACTGTCACACCTGTAAATTCCAGGAATCTTCAACAATCATAACTTGACAGACAGTTTACAGGTTAAATTTGCCATATCTCTTTGATAAATTCCTCTAACTTCATTTCTGCCTTGATGTACTTCTAAAATAATTCCAGGAAAAATTTGATTAATCTTACCATGCTAATGTAATTTTGAAAGTTTTTTTTGTAATATCGCTGTCTGTATACAGTCTCTTCCTCTGTAAACCGCTCTGAACTGTTTGTGGTATTGCAGTATATAAAAATAAAGTTTTTATTATTATAGTTACAGTGCAAGATTTTTCAATACAAGATTTTCCCAACATAACACATACGAGGATTTGGTACCAATGTACATTTCTTTGTAATCCATTGGGCAAGGGCAGGGGAGTTAGGTGAAGAGGTATGTTTTTTATTGCTTTCCTAAAGTTTGGAGGTTTGCAGTTGAAGGGCACGACCAGGGAGCATTTTGAGGTGTATTTCATCCTGGGAGCAGAGACCTGTTTGGCACATATGGAGGAAGCTTAGTTGTCACATGTCGTGCAAGGATTTGAATGCTAGCATCAGGCCCTTGAAGATACAATGTTTGGCTATGGGCTGCCAGTGAGCCGATGCTAGGGCCTGAGAGACAGGGTTGCGAGCACGGAGGTTTTTTAAAAGCCTGATTGCTGCGTTTTGTACATGCTGGGATGTTGTGCATTCTTCGTCTGAGACCGTTGAATAGCGCTTTACAATAATCCATGCAGCAGAGTACTAAGACATAGAGTAACTGGGTGAAGTCAGACTCTGAAAAGCAGTTCCTTAATTTTTGGAGTTTTCAGCGGTAGTAAAATAAGGAAGATACTACCTGAGAGATATGGTTGGAAAATGACAGGTTGTAGTCAAGGAGTATTCCTAGGCTATGTACTTGGTGTTTTTCAGTTATGGTAGTTGAGTCCCAGCGCAATGAGGGATAGGTGTGTTTACAGTGTTCTTTGCAGATCCAAAGGAGTTCCTTCTTGGAGGCATTTAGTTGTAGTTTGTTGATGGACATCCAGTTTTTGGTTTCTGAGAGTCAGTTTAGGAGTTTTGTGATCTGGGGTCATGAGTTTCTCCTAGTGGTAGGTATAGTTGGATATCATCCATGAAGGAGTGAATCTGTATTTGATATTTGTGGGCTATGCCTAGGACAGATCTAATGTAGAGACTGAATAATAGGAGGGATAGAAGAGCCCCCCCCTCCCTGCGGAACACAATATTTGATCGGTTTCTGTTTCGATAGCGCATCATTGAGCAGAACAATTTGGGATCTGTTATTCAAGAAGGAGGTGAACCATCGTAGTGCAGTTTCTCGGATTCCAATTTCTGAGAGCCATTCAATGAGAAGAGGTTGATCAATAGTGTTGAATGCCGTGCTGAGATCCACAAGGGCCGTTAGGGGGGATGGAGTTCGTCTCCCACGCCTGCTCCAACTCCTTCTCTTGCATCGGCAGTTGGAGTCAGCTGGGGCAGCTCCTGACAACAGTGGAGCTGCCCTGAAGAGATCTTCTCCCTAGGCAGTAGAGCCACAAGGGCCGTGGGGGGAGGGGAGTTCATCTCCCACACCTGCCCCAACTCCTTCCCTTGTGGCAGCGTCAGCGGTTAGAGTCAGTATATTAAGTATTTGGAAAAAAATATCTTCTGTACACATTTAGTTTAGAAAATCCTATATACAGTAGTATGCAAAATGCACAGTGATTTATTTCTGAGGTACTGAAGTGTGTGTTAGTGTCTGTTCTTTGACCATCACTCTTTCCTTCTGTCCCTCTCCTGGTCTGTACTCAGCATTTCTCATAGTTTCTGCTGTTGCAGCAAATCCATCTTTAACCCTCAATATATCCTATTAACTAAGCCCTTTCAATAGCAAATGAGCTATAAAGTTTACTGGCTTGAAGCAGGCATTAATAATTTGGTATTAGTTCAATGGCCTTTGTGCAGATCGTATTGCTAGGAACCTAGTGCCCTCTAGAAAAAGATGCCTAGAAGAGATTACATGTCTGTGGTATCCCTGGAAACTTTACGTACTGATCGTATGTATATAGTTTTGATTTGAAGTTAACAGATATAGGCACACCTTTTAAGAGTTGGCTAGTTCAAGCACCATGAGGGTGTATTAGTGGCGCATTCTGGTTTTTTTGATGTTGTTTTTTATTTTCTATCTAACTAAATGGAGTTCCTTTTCAATATTATATCTTAGTTTTAAATCTATTTGGATTTGTAACTGCTCTGTTGTTTTGTAAAGAAGGGTGGTATATTAAATGAAATTTAATGTAACCATAAGAGGCTTGGGTAGGGTTGCCAGATTTTCCTGAAGGAAAATCTGGGGCCATGGCCACGCCCACAGGCCTGCACAGTTACACCCTGTTCCATCCCCCCTGCCCTGCCCCAATACATCACCGCATTGTGTCCGTGCATGCGCGGATGCCCCTCCCGACCCAATTTTTACAGGAAGCTTGATTTTGCTGGATTTTGAAAAGCCGTCCGGACCCCCGAACATGTCCTCGAAAAGGAGGACATGTTCAGAGAAATCTGGACATTTGATAACCCTAGGCTTGGGGTGGCTTACTACAAACTTCCTGACCTGCTGTCCTTCCCCTCCCATCAAGTTTTGCTCCATTTTCCTCTCTCCCTCTCCCCTCCTGCTGCATTGCCACTCGATTGCGATAATAAACAACCAGCAAAGAAGTATGGGACTGTGGCTCTTCACACACCACTACTGCTTTCTCTGTAGAACCCCAGTTCCTCTGATACAGACTTCTGGGACCGACTGTTTATCAGCTTGAACCTAGTGGAGGTTCAACGAGAAAGAGAACAATTATGCTGAATGGTGGCAGTGGATGGGAGGAGAGGGGAGAGGGAAAAACTGAGCAAGACTGGCTGGGTGAAAGGAGATAGAGAAACAGCAAGGTTGGATGGGAGAGGTGAAAGAGGGCAAGTGAGAACAGGGCAATGCTAGGTGAGGGGGGAGAGGGAGAGACAGGACAATAGTGAAGAGGGTAGAGAGAGCGGCAGTGCTGAATGGGCTAGATCAGAGATGTCCAACCTTTTGGCTTCACTGGGCCGTATTGTCCGAAAAAAATGTTTCTGGGGCCGCACAAACTTTCAAACGCTGCAGCAAAACACAGGAGGGAGCCGGCAAGATAATAAACTCCCGGGGGCTTCAGAAGAAAAAACTGCATCGCCCTTGACCGGGGCCGCACAAAATTATTCACGGGGCCGTATGCGGCCCTCGGGCTGCAGGTTGGACACCCCTGGGCTAGATAGAGTGAGAGAGAGCAAAGAGGAGAAATACTGTACAGAACTCAGGTACCCTGTATAAGCCTCCCCAGTAGTGCAATAGAAATGATTAACAGTAGTCGTAGTAAGTAAATATAGTAAACACAGTAAATATAGTGGAGTACAAAGGCCTCAGGAAAAAGCACATAGTTAGAACTCACTATTTGTGCCTAAAACCTCTTTCCGAGATCATTAGTCAAAAAAACTCCACTACACACTGAGAAAACAAAATCAAAAGACTCTAGTGTGGAATGTCTAACACAGAGACGTTGGAACGCTGCATGGTTTGGGGGAGCCCAGGAGCTCCACCTAGCGCCGGTGGAACCCTAAAGTGCAGGCGCAGCCTCTCCCCAGCTTCCGACTCCCCACCCACCTCTTCCCGGTGTTGTAATTGTAAGTCTTCAGGCAGCCACGGTGCAGCGTCTACGAGCAGGCCTGCCCCGGAGTAGAATGAAGTGCTCCGGGACAGGCTCGCTCATTGACGCAGCAGCTGCCCAAAGATTTAAAATTAGAACACCAAGAAGTGAGTGAGAGGGCAGGCCCCATGCGAGAACACCAGTCTTTGGGGAGGCCATGGCCCCTGTGGCCTCCCCCTTTTCGACACCTATGGTCTAACATACAAGAACAGTTCAAAATTGTTGCTGTGGTACATTACTATAGTACAATGATTAGCTATTGTGAAGACTTACTTTACTATGGATAAATTGTTTTATGCATAGATTGCACTGGTTAATTTTGAAAGAAATTGTAGAGATTTTAGCCTGGATTCTGTATAGTGGCCCGGTCTCAGAAGTCCTATATAGAATTGGCCTAAGGCCACCTAAAATAAACCTGATTCTGTAACCGATGTCTATGTTACAGACGCCAGTTACACAATCTGGTTATTGTAGACTCGGCCACTATACTTATTGCAGCAAGGGATCTCCCTGCCATGATAAGTATAGGGGCCCGCAGCCGCCAGTCCCCCCTAACAAATGAGGCAGGAGGGATGCCCAATCCCTTCTACCCAGAAAACTCCCAACCCCCCCTGACGATTGCTGGCAGGAGGATGCTCAACCCCTCCTGCCGGAAGACCCTCCTGCGCAGATCCCCCTGCTTAAACCACCCCCAAACCCCCCTCTCCACTAACCTTAAAAGTTGGCCGGTCGGCCGGGTCTTCCTACCGTCCAGCTGGCAGGCCCACCTCTGTCGAAATGATGCAGACTTGCCCTTTCCCGGTGCATTGTGGGATGCACAGGGGAAGGGCCTAAGGCCTAATTGGCCCAGGCACCTAAGGACCCTCCTATGGGATTGCGCTTCCTCCTGTCAACAATCTTCGGAGGGTGGGGATATCTTCCGGAAGGAGGGGTTAGGCATCTTCCTGCCGGCGATCGTCAGTGGGATGGGTGGTCTTCCGGCAGGAGGGGTTGGGCTCCTTTCTGCTGGCGATCATCGGGGAGGGGGACTGCCAGCCACAGTCGTGGCTGCTATACTTATCGCAGCAGGGAGATCCCTTGCCGCGATAAGTATAGCGGTCACGTCTACTTACAGCGTTTTGCTAGCCTACATTGTGTTTCCCACTCTACTAGGGAGACGCGTATGGCCACCTAGGTTCGCATAATGCAACTTCCGGGGCACACAGCTAGCTTTAGGCGAACTTATGTGGGCCTCCTTAGGCTCCCGGAGGCATCTCCAATGTAGGCGGCCTACCTGGAGAGCATTTTTTTTTTTTTTAAAAAGAACATGTGTCCCGATTGGCTGGTTAAACAGTTGTAGGATGCCTACAGCTGCCTACACTTGGGACGCAGTTTACAGAATCCCGGCCTTTGAGTCTGAGCTTTTTTTTTTTTTTTTTAATGGCATTTTCTGGTATCCATGCTTGAGTTCAAGAATGGAAAAAGCTGTAGAAAACTTACATGCAAGACAAACATTTTTAGGATTCCAGAAACGTAATTTAGCTTATTCTTTTCCTCTTGCCTAGGTTTGGTTGGTAAAAGGAACCCTAAGTAGGTTAAATGGGTATTTACAGAATAACCAGGGCCAGCATTAGAGAAGGGCCAAGATGTCCTTCCCTTCTCCCCTACCCCTACCCAAAGCCCCCTCACCTTTTAAAATGCAAAGGGGTAGCCAGCCTGGCAGCAGTTCTCTAGCACTGCTCACAGCTTCCTTGGCACTTTTCCTCTGCCACGGTTCATCCCCCTCCTGTTTCCGCTTGGGTGGACTATGGCACTTCGTTCCTTTTGGAAAGATTTCCCCAATAAGGTTCCCATGTGGACTGGAACATATTCCATTGTTTAGAGTCTCCATTACCTGCCACTTTTTACTCTAAAGATGCGAGATCAGACATGAGGGCTTTCCCATGTAAGAGCGGTGGCACCATCTGAGCTCTCCAACTGGCTGGAAAAACAGTGTACAGACTCTTTCAGATCTGATCCCCAATCTGTGGCCAAAATTCCTGTACCCCAGTTTAGAGCCAGGATATATGATCTAATGTAGCTCTTACCCTCCACATTTTGGGCTACGAAAGTTCTAAAAATGAATTTATATTCCTGCTTAAGATACAACATATTTTCAGATATCTTGACAGCATTACCAAGGAAACCCTTCAGTAAATCAGATTGGACCATACAAGCCTGTGCAATATGCAAATATATGCAACATAGTGACTCAGTCTGTGAGATTTATTTTCTTTTAATTGCATATATGCTTCCAGCATCGAGCATGAGCCAGGAACAGGTGTGAACCTTGCAGGCTAGAGTCATGGAAGGGCATTTCCAAAAATACATCTATCATATCGTCCCTAACAATTGTCCATCTCACAGCCATAATCAAACAGGAAAAACATCTTTAATTTCCTGTTTGATTATGGCTGTGAGATGGATGTTTTTTTGCAAAATGAATAGCCATTTTATCCAAAATGCAAAATGAATAGCCATTTTCCAGAATGAAACATCCAACATTTGAATGACAGAAAACTAGGGCATCATTTTTAAAAATATGGCCACAGAGCCATCTTTGCTGCTCATTGGTTAGTGCTGTGGTTAGGGTGTGGCTCTTCTCTCCTTGGCAATTTTCTGAGAAAATCTTTTTGGATACTTTTCAGCATCTCTTATATCTGTAAGAAGTGGCCTGGTGGTAGTGCTGCTGTCTTAGCACCTTGAGGTTGTTAGATTGAATTTAGAGAATGACACGGTGACAAAATTCATCACCGTCCCCGTCCCCGCGGATAACCGCGGGAAATAATCCCATGTCATTTTCTAGTGTCTATTTCAACCTCAATCCTTCTAAACCAGCATTCTTCAAAGCAAAGCTTGCGGGTCAGTGGTTGTGGCCATTCATACTCTGATTCTTATGTGAGCCAAGGATAATGAAGCCATTGTGACATCACTGATGTGATTGGCTCTTAGGCACTGGTGGAATGAGGCATTATGACATCACAATATCTGCTCTGGATACCAGAGACTGTCATTCTTCAGTGTCTATCTCAACCTCAGTCCTTCTACACCAGCATTCTTCAAAGCAAAGCTTGCGGGTCAGTGGTTGAGCCCAATTATACTCTGATTCTTCCCTCTCTCCTTAAAGAATGACATGAAGATGGTTTCCTGCGGTTATCTGCGAGGAAGGGGACGGTGATGAATTTTGTCACCGTGTCATTCTCTAATTTAATTCCTTGTGACCCTGAGCAAAGTCACTTAATCCTCCATTGTCTCAGGTACAAAATAAGTACCTGCATATATGTAAACCACTTTGAATGTGTAACCACAAAAAAAGCAGTATACAAGTCCCATTCTCTTTCCCAGATTTTAAAAAGGCAGTCGGGGGAACCAAAATACCAGGCCTACTATTATTTAGCACGTACAGGAGGGAATTGTTTCTCTTTGTTTCTCCAGTGTTGCGTGACCTGCAAGACAGTTGCTTGAGTTTCCAATTCAGTTTTTTTTGTCCTCCTGTCTCCATTTCTAATTTGTGGTCACTTATGAATGAGGGCCTGCTTTGCACGTGTGAATGATGTGATAAATTCAGCTAGCGTGCAATTTATGTGTAAGAATTCACATTTGTCTAAATTGTTAGTTTCTAATCTGTGTATGTCAATAGAAGGTATATTGGTTTTCTAGAGCCTGTTGTAATAATTGCTGTTTGACTCCTGGGGAATTAGAAGGGTTATAGTGTGGCAGGTTTTCTACACGTCAGCTGGGAATGTTTTAGAGTTCATTGCTTGACTTCAGAAAGTCTGATGTTAGAGGAAGTTTGTGATAGTGTTACCGACGTAACTATATATATATATATATCTAATATAATAAAATGGTAAGCCGCGCATGCACACTTCCTATGCGTGCGCCGGTTTTCCATGAGCTGTAGCGACACATAGGAAGTGCGCATGCGCAGCTTACGATTCTTTGAAAGACGCGGCGGTGGCTACTCTCACGATTCCCGCCTGCGTCGGACTTCCGACGCAGGTGGGGATCATGAGAGGAGCCACCGCCGCGTCTTTCAACTAAAAAAAATAAAAAACCAAGGCGGATGTCGGCCCGATGGCTGGAGTTCACCGCTGAGTCCGGTGAGGAGTGCTTCCCTCAACAGGAACCGTTGGGTCTAATTCAAATACTCCTGGCAGGTCGGGAGGGGGCGGAGCAGGCTCGCACGCCTGGCGGGGACCGGACAGGAACTAGACTCCCTGCAGGAGACAGCCTGATGGCTGGAGATCACCGGACTGGACAGGGGGAGCAGGTAAGGGGGTGCTGCAGTACAGGAGGAGCAGGGAAGAGGTGATTCTGGACAGGGGGGGAGGTAACAGGAAGGGAGGCCTACTGCTGGATAGGGGAAGCAGGGAAGAGGTGCTGCTAGACCGGGGGGGGGGGGAGGTAAAAGGAAGGGAGAAGGGCTCCTACAAAGGAGAAGAGCTACTGCTGGATATGGGGAGCAGGAAATGGGGTGATGCTGAACAGGGGGAGATAAAAGGAAAGGGGCTACTGCTATATAGGGGGAGCAGGGAATGGGTGGGGGTGCTGTTGGACAGGGAGGAGGTAAAAGTAAGGGAGAAGGGCTGCTAGCACCCGTTAATGTAACGGGCTAAACAACTAGTATATATATATATATATAAATAGTTTTCATTGTTTGGAAATTCTGCTGATTGTAGAAATAGGTTAGCTGTAAAGATCCAAGACAGATTTTACTAGGTTTTATTATACAGCTTCCTCCAATACGAGCTTCACAAATCTACTGCTCAAAAAGGTCATTGGAGCAATGTATTTTTAACTAGAATTCTGGAATTGTTTAGAAATCATACCTGAAATTTAATTAAAAATCAGTGAAGTTTAGAAGAATTTAAAGCTTTTTATGGAATTAATGGAGTACCGAGACTTACCATTCCTCCTGCTTCTTAATTATACTTAGCACATGAAAGCTCACATGGTAACAACCTCTTTGAGACTGTTTGCAGGCGACAGCAATAATCCATTCTTTGCTATTCTGTATGGATATTTTTTTCACAGTATATTTCACAAAGCAAGGAATGTCTGAATTTTATTTGTATAGTTCAGTAATTTTTCTAATTAATATATAAATTAGGACAAGTAAAGCATTTCTATTTATAATATTGTACCTAGTGTAGACTGTTTTACTGATAAAACTGGATAACTGTAAGCAGTAAGGGAGGGGGGCAAGGGGGTAGTCTGCCCCGGGCGCAGTCTTGGTAGGGGCAACAGTACCTGCCCTCCTTTTCACACCTCCACCCCCACTGTGCCCCTCCCTTCCCTCATAGCTCTTTAATTCTCCCTGCACAAGCAGCATTACGAACTTGCTGCCCGCGTCAGAGTTGCCGCTCTCTGACATCACTTCCAGGCCCCGCGTCTAGGAAGTGACATCAGAGGGATAGCCAACCCAACGTGGGCAGCAAGTTTGTGAGATTGCTCGCGCCTGGAAAATTTAAAAATTATGGGGAAAAGGAAGGAGGTGTGCTCGTGATGGGGGGTGGAGGTGGCAGAGAAGAGGGCAGGGGAGGGGCACCACCACCCCAGAGGCGAATCGCCCTCACTGCGCCACTGAGTATTAAGTTACATTCAACTTCCTTGAAATAAGGTAGTACAGTATCAGGACAAGTCAATAGTGGGGAGCAGTAGCATAGCGAGAGTGAGTGGTGTCCGGGGTGGTGGCGCGCCTCCCATACCCTCTTCCCCCCCCCCCTTGCTGTGCGCTGTGGCAGACATACTGCACACGCTGATGAAACTTTACCAGTACTCTAGCCAGCTCCTGTGTTTGGCTATAAACCAGCTTATATTCCTTGGTTTAAGAAGCCTGCTAATATCCTGAGCCCCAATAGGAACAAGGTTGGGGGAAGGAATAGAAAAGAGGGAAGCTATGCTGAGCCAAAGCTCCAGAGTAAGACTTTCCCTGACTCAGGAGATTTTGAAGTAGGGGAGGGGAAACACAAGAGGGAATTCCTGAAACACCTGACATCTGTTGGCTAAAGGAGGTTGGGTGAGTCAGGACATGCCCTTAGAAGCCATAAGAACATAAGCAATGCCTCTGCTGGGTCAGACCTGAGGTCCATCATGCCCAGCAATCCGCTCACGCAGCGGCCCAACAGGTCCAGGACCTGTGTAGTAATCCTCTATCTATACCCCTCTATCCCCTTTTCCAGCAGGAAATTGTCCAATCCTTTCTTGAACCCCAGTACTGTACTCTGCCCTATTATGCCCTCTGGAAACGCATTCCAGGTGTCCACCACATGTTGGGTAAAGAAGAACTTCCTGGCATTTGTTTTGAATCTGTCCCCTTTCAACTTTTCCGAATGCCCTCTTGTTCTTTTATTTTTAGAAAGTTTGAAGAATCTGTCCCTCTCTACTCTCTCTATGCCCTTCATGATTTTGTAAATCTCTATCATATCCCCTCTAAGTCTCCTCTTCTCAAGGGAAAAGAGTCCCAGTTTTTCCAATCTCTCAGCGTATGAAAGGTTTTCCAAACCTTTTATCAGATGTGTCGCTCTCCTCTGAACTCTCTCGAGTATCGCCATATCCTTCTTAAGGTACGGTGACCAATATTGGACGCAGTACTCCAGATGCGGATGCACCATCGCCCGATACAACGGCAGGATAACTTCTTTTGTTCTGGTTGTAATACCCTTCTTGATTATGCCTAGCATTCTATTTGCCTTCTTAGCGGCCGCTGCACACTGTGCCGTCGGCTTCATTGTCATGTCCACCATTACCCCCAAGTCCCTTTCTTGGGTACTCTCATTCCATATCATCCCTCCTATCGTATAGTTGTACCTCGGGTTTCTGTTTCCCACATGTAATACTTTACATTTCTCAACGTTGAACTTCATCTGCCATCTCGTCGCCCATTACCCTAGTTTGTTCAAGTTCCTCTGCAATTCTTCACAGTCCTCCTTAGTCCGAGCTCCACTAAATAGTTTGGTGGCGTCCGCGAATTCTATTATCTCACACTTCATCCCTGTTTCTAGATCATTTATGAATATATTAAATAGCAGCGGCCCGAGCACCGAGCTCTGTGGGACCCCACTCGTGACCCTCCTCCAGTCCGAGTAGTGACCCTTCACTCCTACCCTCTGTTTCCTACCCGCCAACCAGTTTCTGATCCATCTATGTACGTCACCTTCCACCCCATGGCTCTTCAGTTTCCGGAGTAGGCACTCATGGGGCACCTTGTCAAAGGCTTTTTGGAAATCTAGATATATGATATCTATGGGGTCTCCTTTGTCCATCCTTTTGTTAATTCCTTCGAAGAAGTGCAATAAGTTCGTTAGGCACGATCTCCCCTTGCAGAAACCATGTTGGCTGCTTATCAGAAGTTCGTTTCTTTCAAAATGTTCATCAATGTTTTCTTTTATCAGTGCTTCCGCTATTTTCCCCAGAACCGAGGTCAGACTCACCGGTCTGTAGTTTCCCGGGTCACCTTTTGATCCCTTTTTAAGGATGGGCGTAACGTTGGCTATCTTCCAGTCCTCCGGGATCATGCCTGTTTTCAGGGATAGATTGCAAATTTGCTGCAGTAGTTCTGCTATCTCCTCCTTTAATTCCTTCAGAACCCTTGGATGGATTCCGTCCGGACCCAGGGATTTGTCAGTTTTTAGTTTATCTATCTACCTGCGTACATCTTCAAGGCTCACTTCCATGGATGTTAATTTTTCTCCTTGATTTCCATTGAAGAATTGCTCAGATATGTTGGATGTGTCTTCGTTTGTAAATACAGACAAGAAGAACACGCTAAGTCTCTCTGCCACTTCTTTCTCCTCCTTCACCACTCCCTTCCTGTCTCCGTCGTCCAGCGGTCCCACCCCCTCCCTAGCTGGTTGCTTCCCTTTAACATATCTAAAGAATGGTTTGAAATTTTGTGCTTCCTTTGCTAGCCTCTCTTTTGGCGTTTTGAACCACTCAGTGACATTCTTTTTGATACTTCCTGTGCTCTTTCCAGTTCCCCTCAGTTTTGGCCTTTTTCCATTTCCTGAATGAATTTTTCTTATTGCCTATCGCTTCCTTTACTATATTAGTTATCCACGCTAGGTCTTTTGTTCGACTCTTTTAGCACCCCTTTCTGAATCTGGGGATATACAGATTTTGCTCCTCGCTCACCGTTTTTTGAGAAAAGACCAGGCTTGTTCTACCGTTTGCCATTTTTTGGAAGTGTTCCTAAGTTTCTTCCTTACCATATCCCTCATTGCTTCGTAGTTTCCTTTCCTGAAGTTGAAAGTTGTCGCTATGGTTCTCTTTCCTTTCGGTATTTCTACCTCAACCTTGAACTTGATCATGTTATGATCACTGTTTCCCAACTGTCCTACTACCTCTACTTCCTTTGCAGGTCCTCTTAACCCATTTAGGATTAAATCCAGAGGATTCAGAGGGGGAGGAGTTAGCCAGCACACCTGCCTCCTGATGTAGCAATGGAAGAGCTATTGGAGGAAACTCTGCCTATAGCTGATCTGAACTTCCAAGGGGAGCCGATGCAGCAAAAGCCCAGTGACTGGAAAGCTGAGATAGGGCCAGAACCCATGAAGTGGGTCTCAGCAATATATGCTTCAACTGCAAGGCAAGAATGAAGTTTAAACTGTGTTTTTCTTGAGTATTTTTTTTTCCTTTTTCTTTTCTGCTCAGCCATGCTGGCTTAGACAGAGAGTGCTAGGCCACTGAAGCCGCGCCCTGTTTGAAGAGAAGTTTTTCTTTTGAGCTATGATGTATGCTGTTGAGAAAAGTGTGCATAAAGGATGAATTATTGAATTTGCTACTGAACTGCACACCTACCTAAATCAGGAAGGTGAATGAAGGGTATTGTGGGAATTGTAGTCTGAGCATCATTCACCAGCAAGTTTTGGCAAGCAAGAGACTCAATACAAAGACTGTCATGGACATCACTTTCAAAGTTGTAAATTCAGTTTGTGGAAGATCACTTCAAAGGTGGCTTTTCAATCTTACTTTTGATGAAGGGGCAGTGGAAATCATTTTGCACACAGATGTAAGGTGACTAAGTAGGCACAAATTTCTGCAAAAATTTTGTGATTTGCTGAATGAAATAAGAAGTTTTTTTTGAAGGAGAGGGGAAATGACCAAGCAGAGTTGGAAGATAAGGAGTACCGTATTTTCGCGGATATAACGCGCACCATTGTAAAACGCGCACAGGGGTATAGCGCGCAGAAATCACGATGATATGTACAAAAACTTTTCTATACCGCGCTCAGGCATATAACGCGCATGCTGCCCGACTCTCCTTTCGCCCGCCCTGACTTTCCATGCGCTGTCCCGACTCTCCGTTCACCCCCCCTGACTTTCCGTGCACTGTCCTCCCTTGAAGTCCTGTCCCCCCTTGAAGGTCTGTCCCCATCCTGAAAGCCTGATGCCCCCCCGACGTCCGATACAACCCCCCCCCCCGGCAGGACCACTCGCACCCTCACCCCGAAGGACCGCCGACTCCCCAACAATATCGGGCCAGGAGGGAGCCCAAACCCTCCTGGCCACGGCGACCCCCTAACCCCACCCCGCATTACATTACGGGCAGGAGGGATCCCAGGCCCTCCTGCCCTCGACGCAAACCCCCTCCCCCGAACGATCGCCCCCCCCAAGAACCTCTGCCCGTCCCCCAGCCGACCCGCGACCCCCCTGGCCGACCCCCACGACACCCCCACCCGCCTTCCCCGTACCTTTGTGTAGTTGGGCCAGAAGGGAGCCCAAACCCTCCTGGCCACGGCGACCCCCTAACCCCACCCCGCACTACATTACGGGCAGGAGGGATCCCAGGCCCTCCTGCCCTCGACGCAAACCCCCCTCCCCCCCAGCCGACCCGCGACCCCCCTGGCCGACCCCCACGACCCCCCCACCCCCCTTCCCCGTACCTTTGGAAGTTGGCCGGACAGACGGGAGCCAAACCCGCCTGTCCGGCAGGCAGCCAACGAAGGAATGAGGCCGGATTGGCCCATCCGTCCTAAAGCTCCGCCTACTGGTGGGGCCTAAGGCGCGTGGGCCAATCAGAATAGGCCCTGGAGCCTTAGGTCCCACCTGGGGGCGCGGCCTGAGACACATGGTCGGGTTTGGCCCATGTGCCTCAGGCCGCGCCCCCAGGTGGGACCTAAGGCTCCAGGGCCTATTCTGATTGGCCCACGCGCCTTAGGCCCCACCAGTAGGCGGAGCTTTAGGACGGATGGGCCAATCCGGCCTCATTCCTTCGTTGGCTGCCTGCCGGACAGGCGGGTTTGGCTCCCGTCTGTCCGGCCAACTTCCAAAGGTACGGGGAAGGGGGTCGTGGGGGTCGGCCAGGGGGGTCGCGGGTCGGCTGGGGGGGAGGGGGGTTTGCGTCGAGGGCAGGAGGGCCTGGGATCCCTCCTGCCCGTAATGTAGTGCGGGGTGGGGTTAGGGGGTCGCCGTGGCCAGGAGGGTTTGGGCTCCCTTCTGGCTCAACTACACAAAGGTACGGGGAAGGCGGGTGGGGGTGTCGTGGGGTTCGGCCAGGGGGGTCGCGGGTCGGCTGGGGGACGGGCGGAGGTTCTTGGGGGGGGGCGGTCGTTGGGGGGAGGGGGTTTGCGTCGAGGGCAGGAGGGCCTGGGATCCCTCCTGCCCGTAATGTAGTGCGGGGTGGGGTTAGAGGGTCGCCGTGGCCAGGAGGGTTTGGGCTCCCTCCTGGCCCGATATTGTTGGGGAGTCGGCGGTCCTTCGGGGTGAGGGTGCGAGTGGTCCTGCCGGGGGGGGGGATGTATCGGACGTCGGGGAGTCGGCCGGGCAAGAGGGCTTGGGCTCTCTCTTGCTCCGATCGTGGATGCGGGTGCGGGTGGGAGCGCGTGCGAGCGGTCGTTCGGGGTGGGGGTGCGAGCGGTCCTGCTGGGGGGGTGAATCGGGCATCGGGCGGGGTGGGAACTATGTTTAAAAACTTTTCTATACCGCGCTCAGGCATATAACGCGCGAGGGGTATGCGCGGTACGTAAAATCACGTATAACGCGCGCGTTATATCCGCGAAAATACGGTAGTTATGTGATCTGGCATTTCTCACTGACTTTACAGGCGAACTAAGTGATATGAACCTTGAACTACAAGGTTTCATCCTACAAGAGCAAATTTGAGCTAATGATGACTGACCTTGCAAACAACACTTATGATCATTTTCCTAATACGCAGGACCATCTAAGACAATATCCAAAATTTGTTTTTCAGAATGAGAAATATGTGACAGAAATCTGTTCTGTTATCCAGGAATTTGAAAATAGATTCTGTGACTTCCAAAAAATTGGAACAGTTGTGGAGTACTTGTCATACCCAATCAAAGTAGATGTGGACATTAAAGAAACTGCAGCTGCTATCAGTAAAAATTACTCATTGAACAAGCCATCTCTTGAAAACGAAATATTAACCCTTAAAATGACATTTTTCTCAAGACCCATTCTGAGTAAGAATCATTTTGGAAGCTAGTGCTTAGAGATAAATTTCCCAACTTGAGAAGATGCAGTGAAGATGTACACTCCTGTTTCAGTTCAACTTATTTGTGTGAATCTGCATTTTCCCATCTGAAAATGACAAAGAGTACACAACATTCCAACATGACAGATGAACATCACCAGGATTCCCTGAGATTGGTCCTCATGCAATATTTTCTGAACTTGTAAAAGCTGGTGGATGGAATGCAGGCTCAGACGTTTCACTAATGAGCAAGAGCAAAATATTAAAGATTATGCAAGATTAGCCTAAATTTAACACAAATTACTCAATAAAAGTTAAAGAAAGTTATTACTTAATATAACTTTAAGAAAAAATGTACTTTCCATTTCCCCTCGCAGTTCTTACTGGATCTTCGTCTCTCCGTTTTGTTTTTGCTTAATTTGCTCAATAGCTGATCACATCCAAGTAAATGACAGAAGGTTCATTAAAAATGGGGGGGGGGGGGAGGGGTGAAAATCCTCCAACTTTATTGGGTTAAAATTAAATTTAAAACTAATTTGAAACTTAATTTTCATGGTGTAGTTTCATCACATGCTCCCCTAGTCTTAGTATTTTTTGGAACGAGTAAACAAGCAATTCACGTCTAATCATTCAGCTCCACTCAGTATTTCATAGACCTCTATCACATCTTCCATGAATCATCTCTTCTCAGGCTGAAGAACCCTAGCTGTTATTAAATCTTGCTATTTTCAATTGAGACAAATTTGGCAGTTGAAGCATCTTCTGACTCAGGTCAATTTGGCCGAAAAAAGTAGGTCACAACCTTTTTGAAGTTGGACATGCCTATTTTAGAGAGAGGAAGAGATAATGGTTACTGCAGATGGGCAAACTGGATGAGCAATTTGGCCTTTATCTGTAATCATGTTACCCGAGAGAGGTGGTGGAGAGTAAAACTGTGACTGAGTTCAAAGAAGCGTGGGATGAACACAGAAGATTTAGAATCAGAAAATAATATTAAAGATTGAACTAGGCCAGTTACTGGGCAGACTTGTACGGTCTGTGTCTGTGTATGGCCGTTTGGAGGAGGATGGGCAGGGGAGGGCTTCAATGGCTGGGAGGGTGTAGATGGGCTGGAGTAAGTCTTAACAGAGATTTCGGCAGTTGGAACCCAAGCACAGTACCGGGTAAAGCTTTGGATTCTCGCCCAGAAATAGCTAAGAAGAAAAAAAAAAAAAAAAAAAATTTAAATTGAATCAGGTTGGGCAGACTGGATGGACCATTCGGGTCTTTATCTGCCGTCATCTACTATGTTACTATATGTAATGTTTCTATAACCATAAAGTTCTATGACATCACTATGCAGCTGTAAAGATCCTATGTATGATGATGTAATTACATTACATTACATTAGGGATTTCTATTCCGCCTGTGCCTTGCGGTTCTAGGCGGATTACATTATAGAAGATATCTGGACAGTTCCAGTTGAATTACATTTCAGGTTAGGAGTATATTACAGTAACAGTAAAGAGTTATGATACTTCAAGTTCACAGAAGATAATACTTGTCACAGAAGTTATTACATATGACAGAAGATATTGCATTTTGCAGAGGTAATACATGGCAACTCGATCGTTTAAATCAGGTGTAAAGTAGAAGAGTTACATTACATTTTAGGTCACAGACAAAGAGATAGTATAGATGGGTGTTTCCGAAGTCGTTGGTTGGGAACTCGTTGGGTGGTGGTTAGAGTGATGGGAGATATTTTTTGAACAGTAGTGTTTTTATTTCTTTGCGGAACTCTTTTATGTCTGTTGTTTTGGTCAGTAATTTTGAGATGTCAGAGTCTATTTTAGCTGCCTGTGTCCCCAGGAGGTTGTCGTAGAGTTTCTTACGACAAGTTCCGTTGAGTGGTGGATAGGTGAAAAGGTTCTGTGTTCTCCTTCTTCTTGGTGGGTGGTAGTGATGGAAACGATTAATTAGGTAACTGGGTGCCGTGCCATGGGTTACTTTGAAAATGAGACAGTAGAGTTTGAATTGTGTTCTTGCTTTTATTGGTAGCCAGTGAGATTCTAGGTATGCATTGGTAATGTGGTCGTATTTGCTGAGTGAGTATATGAGTCTGAGGGCTGTGTTCTGGATGGTCTGTAGTTTTTTTATTGTGTTGGTCGGGCAAGGTAGGTAGAGGCTGTTGCAATAGTCGACAATACTTAGCACAAGGGATTGGACAATGATCCTGAATTGGTCTTTGTTAAAGAATTTCCTGATTTTTCTTAAATTTCGCATTGTGAAGAATGCTTTTTGGGTGACCTTTAGGATTTGTGTTTGCATTGTGCAGCATCTGTCTAAATGTATTCCTAGGATTTTAAGGGAGTTCTGTATAGGGTACTTGATTGAGTTTACTTCCAGTTCTGTTAGGGATGGTTTTTTGTCCTTCTCTAGTAATAAGAATTTGGTTTTGTCAGAGTTCAGCTTCAGCTTGTGATCTGTCATCCATTTATCCACTGTTTCTAATGTAGTAATTGAAGTGGTGCTCACCTGGCTTCAGGAGCAGCCGAAAAACTCTGCATGAATGCAGAAGCTAGTTGAACGATACAACAAATGTGTCATCTTGCATGGGGACTATGTGGAAAACTGATATGTTCAATTGCTCACAGTTACTTCTATTAAAGCTGTTAAATGTATTTTTCCTCGTAGTTTGATATATATATATATATATTTTTTACCAGTGTGTACATTATTGATATTTTCATATATTTTCAGCTGGGTTCAAATTAATAAGCGATAAAGCAGTATTATTTATTTGAACACTGAACAGTTAATGAATATTTCTATGGGTGTTCAACCGTAGCAAAAATAAAAATAAAAAAATCCATTAAAAAGCTTAGGTGCAGATAATGTAAACTAATATGAAAAGAATTAAGATAAAATGGTATATACCTACCTACAAATCACTGATTGGAAACAGTGGGATCTCTTACTTTCTCAGCAGTTGGTACTGTGACTGTGACCATTTGGAGGTTATATGGCTGCATTATATGTGAGGGGAAGCATAGTTAAAAGAAAATGAATGGCAAAAGTAATAGCATGCTAATTACTCTGCTGCATATCATCTGGGCCAGAAAAGAGACTCCAAAATGATGTCTGATAAGTTTAAGAAGGCCTGTACTGTTGAGATTATGTGAACATCCTATGATTTCTGTCCATACCTGTAGTCTAAATGTTCAACATGATATAAGTTCCACCCAAGTTCCACCCAAGGTGATGTTGTAAATCACCCTTTATACCTTGTGACTAAAGTGAGTCAATCAGTTTACATGGCCCTCAGAGATGCCACCAGGGATCAATATGATCATATCCCAAGGCTTTACACACCCTATCGTCATCGGGTCAATATCAAATGTGACACTGATGTGAACATTTTTTTTCTTTTTTTGTTTTTTTGCTTTTTGCTTTACTAATTTATACTCAGATATGTTAAACTCTCTTTACTAATTTTAAAACAATAAATATGACTAATGAGTTTAAAGTCAGTACTTAGCTTCACCGGGATGGTTAGTAGCTGTTGGTAAGGGATACATGTGCCAACATGTTTCACCCCTAAAAAGGGGGTTTCTTCAGGGCTACTATCCCTTTTGTGTTAGTTTTACACGGCTGGCCACCCGATCTAAGTTTCACTAAGATCTTAGTGAAACTTAGATCGGGTGGCCAGCCGTGTAAAACTAACACAAAAGGGATAGTAGCCCTGAAGAAACCCCCTTTTTAGGGGTGAAACATGTTGGCACATGTATCCCTTACCAACAGCTACTAACCATCCCGGTGAAGCTAAGTATTGACTTTAAACTCATTAGTCATATTTATTGTTTTAAAATTAGTAAAGAGAGTTTAACATATCTGAGTATAAATTAGTAAAGCAAAAAGCAAAAAAACAAAAAAAGAAAAAAAATGTTCACATCAGTGTCACATTTGATATTGACCCGATGACGATAGGGTGTGTAAAGCCTTGGGATATGATCATATTGATCCCTGGTGGCATCTCTGAGGGCCATGTAAACTGATTGACTCACTTTAGTCACAAGGTATAAAGGGTGATTTACAACATCACCTTGGGTGGAACATTATTAATACCTTGTACAAGTACATTGTCCAAGCCTATTGTTTTCAACATGATATAAGAACATAAGCAATGCCTCCCCTGGGTCAGACCTGAGGTCCATCATGCCCAGCAGTCCTCTCACACGGTGGCCCAACAGGTCCAGGACCTGTGCAGTAATCCTCTATCTATACCCCTCTATCCCCTTTTCCAGCAGGAAATTGTCCAATCCTTTCTTGAACCCCAGTACGATGGAGAAATGGCAGATGAAGTTCAACGTGGAGAAATGCAAGGTAATGCATTTAGGCAGTAAAAATAAGGAATACGAGTACAGAATGTCAGGTGCAACTCTGGGGAAAAGTGAACAAGAAAGGGATCTGGGTGTACTGATAGATAGGACCCTGAAGCCGTCGGCACAATGCGCGGCAGCGGCAAATAAGGCAAATAGAATGTTGGGCATGATAAAGAAAGGAATCTCGAGTAGATCGGAGAAAGTTATAATGCCGCTTTATAGGGCAATGGTCAGACCCCACTTGGAATACTGCGTCCAACATTGGTCTCCCTACCTAAAGAAGGATATAAAACTGCTGGAGAGGGTGCAGAGACGAGCAACTAAACTAGTGAAGGGTATGGAGAAACTGGAATATGAGGATCGACTTAAAACACTGGGATTGTTCTCCCTTGAGAAAAGGAGACTGCGTGGGGATATGATCGAGACCTTCAAAATACTGAAAGGAATTGACAAAATAGAGCAGAGAAGATTATTTACAATGTCCAATTTGACACGGACAAGAGGACATGAAATGAAGCTAAGGGGGGGCAAGTTCAGGACTAATGTCAGGAAGTTCTGCTTCACACAGAGAGTGGTTGGCATCTGGAATACTCTCCCAGGGGAGATTATTGCGGAATCGACAGTCCTAGGCTTCAAAAGCAAACTAGATGCATATCTCCTTGAGAGAGGCATATAAAGATATGGTTGGCTATAAAATAAGCCAGGTGAATACCTAGCAGGGCCTCCGCGTGTGCGGATCGCCGGACTTGATGGACCGAAGGTCTGATCCGGAGATGGCGCTTCTTATGTTCTTATGTTCTTATGTACTTTGCCCTATTATGCCCTCTGGAAGCGCATTCTAGGTGTCCACCACAAGTTGGGTAAAGAAGAACCTCCTAGCATTCGTTTTGAACTGAAGCATAAGAGAGAGTGACAATCCTAAACTTCTTATGGCAATCCTTTTTCTGTTGGAGGGCTCCAAGATTAGGATTACCAGATGTACTGTCCAAAACCCGGCAGTTTGTCTGGGTTATGGAAAGCCCCGAGTTCCGGCCATGTCTGGAGGGCCTTCAACAAGCATGCGCGGATGACATCACACGCATCCGCACATGTTGGAGGCTTTCTAGACACGGCTTGGAGGTCGGAAAAAAAGAGACGAGGCTTTTTGAGGGCAGGGCTGGAGGTGGAATGGGTCGGGGCTGGGGGTGTAATGGGGCAGGTTTGAGGTGGAAGAAGGTGGGGCCTAAAGACCTGCACCTAAGTTGTATTCTATAATGGTTTGCCTGACTTTTAGGAATGCCTGAAATCTGCCCATGCTACTCCCTTGGCCACGCCCCCTCCTGAGATTAGTGCTCCACTTTTATAGAATGCGCTTAAAAAGTTGTCCATGTGACTTCAAACTGGTGCCAATTTGCACCAGTTATTAGGTGTTGTCAATGACTGACAATTAAGTTGCATGCACAATAACGGAATTTGGGACCAAGTGCAGCAGTGCTACCAGCAGTCCAGTAGCATAGCCACAGACACACTGTTATAGGGTCTGTCCCTCTATCTTGCCATTTCCCCTCCCTCAACCCTCTCTAGATACTATCAGTCATATAACCCCGTCCTGAACCTAAGCCCTGCCCATATGTGTGGCTAGAAACATTTATCCTCACTCCTCAGCCCCATCCCCACCCTTTAAACTTACACAGAGGTGAAATCCAGTGCCACTCTCTCGCTTTATCTGGCTCCAGGGACAAATATGGCCATTATGACCCATAGTAGTAGAATCACAGTACTACCTCTAGGGAACAACTTTTTTCTCCTTTTATAGGTGGAGCTTAGTTATGAGGAGAGGCTAATATGACTAATAAGCTCAGGAGAGGATGGTTTGGGGTTGTAAATGGAGGTGTGATGGGGTTTGGGAGGTTCTGTTGGAAATACACAGTTAACTATCTGATAACAAATGTTAAAAAAATTATTAAAAACTTGGTTATTTATACAAGCTTTCTGATAGTCGTAACTATGTGATGATCTTAAGGTGACTAAACAGGTTGAAAAGGTGACGATGAAAGCTAGAAAGATGCTAGATTACACAGGAAGATTTATGGCTAGTAGGAAAAAGGAGGTATTGATGCCTCTGTGAGACCTCATTTAGAATATTGTGTACAATTCTGGAGGCCGCACCTTCAAAAACATATAAAAAGGATGGAGTTGGTCCAGAGGATGGCTACTAAAATGGTATGTGGTCTTCATCATAAGGCGTATGGGGGACAGACTTAAAGATCTCAATCTGTATATTTTGGAGGAAAGGCAGGAGAGGGGAGATATGATAGAGTCGTTTAAATACCTATGTAATGTAAATGCGCATGAGTCGAGTCTTTTTAATTTGAAAGTAAACTCTGCAATGCGAGGGCATGGGATGAAGTTAAGAAGTGATAGGCTCTGGAATAATCTAAGGAAATACTATTTTAAGGAAAGGGTGGTAGATGCGTGGAACAGTCTCCTGGAAGAGGTGGTGGAGACAGAGACTGTGTCTGAATTCAAAAGGGCTTGGGATAGGCACGTGGCATCTCTCGGAGAGAGAAAGAGATAATGGTTACTGTGGATGGGCAGACTAGATGGGCCATTTGGTCTTTATCTGCCATCATGTTTCTATGTTTCATCTTCTTTTCTCCCTGTTACACCTTGGCTAAGATTGTGTTAACTGCCCTGTCAAATTAATTGTAGCTTCTTTCCAGTTCTTCTTACAAATAAATTTTGTAAACTGCTTAATTCTGCTTGATCAGTATTAGCAGTATAGCAAATGCAATAAATAAATACCTAGGGAATAATATATTTGTGTGGCAAGACATGTGTTCAATTTTTTTTTTCTCAATGTTTTCCTTCATTTCCTTCTTACTTCTTATCCCTAGGCTATTGCTTACTTTTATTTTTTGATGTCTTCCTTACAGTTTTACTTGAGGAAGAAAGGGACTGAAAGAATAGCTGCTGTCTTGAGAAACATACTGGTCAATATTCAGCCAGCAATGGTCAGTGTTTTTTTTAAGCAGTGAATGCCACCAATTGAATTAGACTCAGATATTTAATGTCGGGTCATGTCTCGGCACTAACATTGAACATTTGGACCCTTCCAGGCAGGAGCTAGCTGCCATCATGTATGGTCATGACTGGAATTCTCATTCCCTTATTTCACCCCTCCCCCAGGTTCCGAACTCCCTTCTAAACCTTGCTCCATGTTCCATTGTTCCAATCTTCCCCATACCTATTTTTGGTTCCAATATTCCTGATCTCACCCCCATTCATTAGACCCCATACCAACCCAAAAACATACCCATGACCCCTCGTAGTCTATAGGAATGGAGAAGGAGCAACCCCTTCTCCTGCTTTGTTGGTTCTGGATTTAAAATAGTGGCACCGAGTTTTAGCAGTAGTCTCATGGTCCTATTCATTGATTTCTGCAAAGCTGGACGCTATTGCAGACTGGCTTATGGTAAATAAGCTCAAGGTTAACTCTCAAAAAAGAGCAGTGTTGCTTTTTTCTTCAAAGAATTTACCTGAAAATACTTTACATTTCACTATGAAAGGCATCTGCTTACAATTCTCATCTAAAACCAAAATTCTGGGAGTAATATAGATAATACCCTAAGGGGCTCATAATCAAAACGGAAATACGTCTAAAAACCAACCTAAATCGGCATTGAGACGATCAGTGAGACAAGTCGTCCAAGTGCCGATAATTGAACCGGGTTTTAGACGTATCTAAAAACGACATAGGCCTTCACAGTGCTGCAATACGCCCAAAGCTAAAAAGGGCGTTTTAGGAGGAGTGGGAAGGGCAGGAAATGGGCCGTCCTAGACTTAGTCATGCTGCATGTATAACCGAAAATTTAACATCACTGCCTAGATGGAACTTGGATGTTGTGACTTAGGCCATCTAAAAGCAGGTCTAAGTCATAAGAAGATATCCAAAATGATCAGATAATCACTGCAGGGACAAAGTACAGACCCCTACACACTCCCCCAGTGATCACTGATCCCCCCCCCCAACCGCCATAAAATTTGTAATAAAAACAACACAAAACTGCCTCCAGAACATCAGCACCTGGCAGCCTGGCATAGGAAAGCCTAGTAGAGCTGCAGAGAGGTGTCTTAAGTGGTCTGGGCAGTGGGCTAGTGAACCATGGAGAGGAGGACCCAGGCCAATAAGCCACTCTAACCACTGCATGCATGGTGAAACTTGCACCCACCAAAACCTTTATGTACTGCCCTATAAGTGGCACATGCAGCCATAAGGGCTATTGGGGTGGTAGACAGGTGGGTCTAGTAGGTTCTGGGAGGTGTTTGGGGGGGGCTCACCATGACCTATAAGGTTGTTGTGGTTAGATGTGCATGTGGCACCCTTTTTGTGAAGTTCACAGCAGTGCCCTGTAAATAGCCCACTACTCTGGTGCAATGTTTGGGTGTCCAGTCCATCACTTTACTGACCCTGCCCATGTCCAAAAGATCTTTTTCTAGGCGTTTTTGACTTGGATGAATTTTTGGACAAAAATGGAGTATAAAGATAGATGACTTAGTGGTCTGGACGATCTTACGGCTGGACGTACAGATAGACAATTTTCCAAAAAAAATGTTTTGGACGTATTTTTTGAAAATGGGCTTTTTCCATGTCCGAGTGTGGGCGATTAATGACTTAGGCCCAAAATGGACTTAGACCTATCTTTTCATTATGCTCCTCCATGCTTTCACTCACACATCTATAAGTTGGTTTCTTCATCTTTCTTTGCTCTCTGCCAAATTTGATCCATTCATTCATTTAGAACATAAGAACATAAGAATTGCCACTGCTGGGTCAGACCAGTGGTCCATCATGTCCAGCAGTCCACTCATGCGGCAGCCCTCTGGTCAAAGACCAGCACCCTAACTGAGACTAGCCCTACCAGCATACGCTCTTGTTCACCAGGAACTTGTCTAACTTTGTCTTGAATCCCTGGAGGGTGTTGACAGACTCCGGAAGAGCGTTCCAGTTTTCTACCATTCTCTGGGTGAAGAAGAACATCCTTATGTTCGTACAGAATCTATCGCCTTTCAACTTTAGAGAGTGCCCTCTCATTCTCCCTATCTTGGAGAGGGTGAACAACTTGTCCTTATCTACTAAGTCTATTCCCTTCAGTACCTTGAATGTTTTGATCATGTCCCCTCTCACTCTCCTCTGTTCGAAGGAGAAGAGGCCCCGTTTCTCAAATCTTGCGCTGTACAGCAGCTCCTCCAACCCCTTAACCATCTTAGTCGCTCTTCTCTGGACCCTTTCGAGTAGTACCGTATCCTTCATGTACGGCGACTAGTGCTATACGCAGTACTCCAGGCGAGGGCACACCATGACCCGGTTCAGTGGCATGATAACCTTCTCTGATCTGTTCGTGATCCCCTTCTTTATCATTTCTAGCATTCTGTTCACCATTTTTGCCGCCACCACACATTGTGTGGACGGCTTCATCGACTTGTCGATCAGAACTCCCAAGTCCCTTTCCTGGCAGGTCTCTTCAAGTACCGCCCCAGACATCCTGTATTCGTGCATGAGATTTTTGTTACCAACATGCATCACTTTGCATTTATCCATATTGAACCTCATTTGCCATGTCGATGCCCATTCCTCGAGCCTGATTATGTCATGTTGCAGATCTACGCAATCTCCCTGTGTCTTCACTACTCTGAATAGCTTTGTATTGTCCGCAAATTTAATCACCATGCTCATCGTACCTATGTCCAGATCATTTATAAAGATGTTGAAGAGCACGGGTCCAAGCACCAAGCCCTGCAGCACCCCACTAGTGACGCTCTTCCAGTCCGAGTATTGTCTATTTACCCCCACTCTCTGTTTCCTATGCTCCAGCCAGTTTTTAATTCATGTGAGTATTTCACCCTCGATTCCATGGCTCGCAATTTTCTGAAGTAGTTGTTCATGCGGAACCTTATCAAACGCCTTCTGAAAGTCCAGATATACAATGTCGACCGGGTCACCCTTGTCTATCTGCCTGTTTACTCCCTCGAAGAAGTGCAGCAAGTTTGTCAAACAAGATCTGCCCTTGTTGAAACCGTGCTCGCTGGTCCTCATCAGACCATGTCTGTCAAGGTGATCAATGATGCGGTCCTTTATCAACACCTGTACCATCTTTCCTGGTACCGAGGTCAAACTCACTGGTCTGTAGTTTCCAGGGTCTCCCCTCGAACCTTTTTTGAAGATCGGCGTAATATTCGCAAACTTCCAGTCCTCCAGAATCTTTCTTAACCTCTACAGTGAGCCACGCCAGTTCTTTATTCTTTTACCTCTCTGATCCCTTGTTGATACGCGGTATATATAGATTTTGCGCCTCGGTGACCGTATCCTTAAAAAGAGACCAAGCTTGCTCTAGCGTCTTTACAGTGTTTATCCTCTTCTTAATCTTCTTCCCTACCATGCGTCTCATCCCTTCATAATTTCCTTTTCGGAAGTTTAGCGCCGTGGCCATCGTTCTGGACCGATGTTTCACCCCTATTTCCAGGTTGAAGTGAATCATATTATGATCGCTGTTTCCCAGTGTCCCTTCTATTTCTACATCCTGTGCTGGTCCTCGCATTCTATTTAAAATTAAATCTAGAATTGCGTTTTCTCTTGTGTTTTCCTTGACAAGTTGTTCCAGGAAGCAATCGCCTACCGTTTCCAGGACCTTGGTCTCTCTAGCACAGCCGGAGGTGCCTAAGTTCCATTCTGTCCACAGATAGTAGAAGTCGCCCATGATAACTGCGTTGCCTCCCTTGCAGTTGTGTTTAATCTCATCCGTCATTTCTCCATCAATTTCTTCAGACTGCCCTGGAGGTCGGTAGTAGATGCCTATCCTCATTTCCGGTCCATTTGTTCCCGGAATTTTGACCAATAGAGACTCTAACTTATCCGTCTATTGTGGTGTGTTCTCTCCAGTAGATTCAATTCCCTCTTTGACGTATATGGCAATGCCTCCTCCTTTTTGAGTCACTCTGTCTCTGCCGTATAGTTTGTATCCCGGTAGCACCGTGTCCCAGACATTTTCCTCAGTCCACCATGTTTCTGTGATGCTGATGATGTCAACGTTATCCTATTGTGCCACAGCTTCTAATTCATCCATCTTATTTCTAAGGCTCCTTGCGTTCATATACATACACTTGAGTTTGCAGCCTATTCCCTTCTTGCGTGTCCTTCCCTCTTGTGTCCCTTTTGATCTGTCTTGTCTGCGATCTGGTGAATCTTTCCCTCCATCTTCCTGCATGGTATCCTCTGGGTATACCGGTTCCCGAATCATTGACTCTCTCTCTCGGTCGGCTGTCGGCTTTCCCCTTCTTCCTAGTTTAAAAACTTCTCAACTTCTCTCTTGATTTTGCCTGCAAGTAGCCTTGTTCCATCTCTGCTGAGGTGGAGTCCGTCCTTCCTGAATAGCTTGCTCTTCCCCCAGAACATCATCCGATTGCACACGAAGTTGAATCCTTCTTCCTCCCACCAGCACTGCATCCACGCGTTGACTGCTTGCAGCTCCATCTGTCTCTTCTCATCTGCTCTGAGTACCAGCAGGATCTCCGAGAATGCTATCCTCTATGTTCTGGTCTTCAGCTTCCTTCCTAGCATCTGGAACTGGTCCTTCAGTACTTCTCTGTTATAGTTCCTGTTGCTCACGTTGTTAGTGTCCACATGGATCACCACTGCCGTATCTTCTTCTTCCACACTGTTGACAATCCTGTCGATGCGGCTCACTATGTCTTCTACCTTGGTTCCTGATAGGCAGGTCACCAGTCGATCCAGTCTTTCTCCCGCTAAGTGGCTGTCAACTTGTCTGATGATAGAGTCCCCCACGATGATTGCTGTCCTCTCTATCTTCTCTTGATTCTCCAGCCGCAGGTCTGTGTCCCTGATGTACGCCCTTCTCTCCAGCCATAGGTCCATGTCCTTCATTCCTATCCATTTCCACTCATCCTGGCATTCCTCTTCTTGTGGGTTCCCTCCGCTGTTTCCAGATCATGCTGCTTTGTCCATTTCCTCCTGGTGGCTGTCCGTCTGGTGGTCCACACTCTCTGTAGGCGTATCCTGGCAGTTCCACTGTAGCTGGTGTTTTTCCACGGCCTACCTGTATGCCTCTTCTATGAAGTTCTCCAGCTCCTGGACTTCTTCCTCAATAGTGTCCTCCATCTTGATGATCTCTGCATCTCTGTCTTCCTCTTCCACTGCTTGAAGTGCCTCCAGTTTCAGTATTCTGACCGCCAGGAGTCTGACTTGCTTCTTCAGGCTTTCCAGTTCTCCGCATCGATTGCATTCGTAAGACTGCCTCCCAGACGGCAGACGGTGCAGAAAACTGAGTAGCTCAACATTCTGCTTCTGTCTGCTGCTTCCATTGCTGCCCGCTTGTTGGTCTCTTGTGGATGTCTGTTTCTGCTGTGGATATCTTTTGTGTCTACTGTGTCTTCTGCGTTCGCCTGGTTATGTCCACAGTGTCCGCCTAGTTGTGTGTCCTTTATGCCTGCTTTGTTCTCTGAGTCTGCCTGGCTGTGTGTCCTCAGCAACTGCTGTGGCTGTCCTCTGCGCCTGTTGTGTCCTCTGTGTCTGCCTGGTTGTGTGTCCTCTGTACCTGCTGTGACTGCCTGGTTGTGTGCCTCTATACCTACTGGGTCTGCCTGGTTGAATGTCCTCTGCGTCTGCTGTGGTCTCCCTCTGCTCTTCTTTAGTGGTGGTTCGTCCCTTCTCAAGGCCCTTCACAAAGGCGCTCTCGCTAAGGCGAGCGCCTTTGACGCTCATCTTCGATGTGCGCCAAATGGCTGAGCGCCGTATGGCTGAGCACCGTTGGCCTCTCCCCTTTTAAGGGGGAGCTTCGATGGATGATGAGTTGGGCGGAACTAACTCTCGCTGCTGCCCCTGTTGGTCCTGCCTCCTTCTCTCTTGCTCTCAACCTCCTCCTCCGGGTTCCTCTTGCTACTCTCCTCTGCTCTCCGCTGCCTGCAGAGCCGAACGGCTGAGCACCGTTGGCTCCTCCCCTTTTAAGGGGAGCTTCAATGGATGACAGGAGTGGGCAGAGCTAACTCTCGCCGCTGCCCCTGCTAATCCTGCCTCCTTCTCTCCTGCTCTCCCCTCCTCCTCCGGGTTCCTCCTGCTGTCCCCCTCTGATCTCCTCCTGCTATTCTCCTCTGCAAAGTTCACTCCGTATTCTAATACACTCCCTTGTTTTGAGCAAACTTGGTTATTGCAATTGTGTTCTCATTGGACTCCTGAAATACCAAATACATAGTCTAGAATTAGTCCAGAACACTGCAGTTCGATCATATCTCACCACTTTTAAAATCAGAACACATGCTTCCGGTGTCATATCGCATCCCCTTTAAATATAATATCCTTTCTCACTAGATTCTATCGAATGGTCTTCCCTCATTTTTATATAGTCTTCTGGTCCCATACTCGCCTCAAGGAACCTTACGCTCCTCACAACAGCAGTTATTAGTCACTTCCTCATTTAGACAACTTTTCCTGGATTTCCATAGGAATTCTTCATTCTGTCTTATGGCTCCTACTCTCTGGAATTCTTTGTCTTTTTACCTTCGTTCAGAGAAATCATTTGTAACCTTCAAGGCAAACTACTTCTCTTTTGCCTTTAGTTCTTAATTTACTTCCTCCTGGTGGCTACTTTTCTTTTGTGTGGGCAGAATTAAATACTTTGTTTTCTCCCTTACCACATTGTTCATCCCTTTCTCCAACCTTTTTATTTTTATTGTAATCCCTGATTCCCTCTTCCCCATGTTCTCAATTGTTTTTCTTTACGTTTTGTCTTCCTTTTGTTTTTATCCTATTTAATTTGTTTTGTTAATTTAATTGTAACTTCTTATTGTAAACCGCTTACATTTGCCTTCCGGTTTTATATTTACAGTATGTTAAATAAATTGAACTTGAACTTACTAAGGTCAGCCTTCCATGTTAAGGCCAGTTGCCCTTATATGCAAGGCTGGCCCATAGCAGTAGTACTGCGAGACTACCACTAGGGATCAGCACTGCTATTTTGAACCCAGAGCTGACGGGGCAGAAATGGAAAGAGACTATTCCTGTTCCTTCCCCTTAGACTACTAGGGGTCACCTCCAAGTGAATTCTGGGGATGGAAGGGATTTGGGGTGGTCCTATGATAGGAGAGGGATCAGAAAGATCAGAGATTGTGAGGAGAGGCTGGAGGGGGAGATAGGAGCCAGGCGGTGCTTGGAGGGAAGATCAGAATTTGGGAGCATTTGGAAAGGGTGTGAGGAGAATCAATCCAAGGGGTAGGTTGGAGGATCTTAGGGCTCCTTTTACTAAGGTGCGCTAGCATTTTTAGTGCGCGCGCTAACCCCTGGTGCTACATGGAAAAACTAACGCCAGCTCAATGGAGGTGTTAGCGTCTAGTGCGTGCAGCATTGTAGCACGTGCTAAGTGCGTGCTAAAACCGCTAGCGGGATCTCTTAGTGTCAGGTGGCAATCTGAAAGTTTATGCAGGTGCCGGCTCATATTTATTAACAATGCCCACATATCTTTTTGAATATGGCCTGGGCCCATATAATTGCCCCACCACTGCTGGATTCTACTTGGGTGGTTACAGCCAATATTCCCTGGCAAATGTGCAGTTAAATTCTTCTGAAAATTGCTGTCTGGCCCACCCAGCATGGTTTAAGTGGCCAAAGGCCTCTCCTGATCACTTAAATCATACTGGATATCGACCCTCAGAGAAAATTGTGAAAACCAGTAGATCTTGGTATACTTCTTCACAGGTAGCTTAAACTAATGTCAGATACTTATGAATCTTTTTTTTTTTTTAGTCTCCCATCTGCTGCTCCTTAATTTTCAGCTTTATTACACATACAATTAGAATTTCCCCTGCTAAATAATTCACTATACAGCTCGTTTCACACATAATGTAAATGGATAAAACTATGTCTTGTTTAGTTTCAGTTTGCCTGATTTGCATGCATGGCTGGTACCCTGAAATATTTGATCTTTAGTATGCAATTGCATTTTAAACTATTCTGAAGTTTGGTGGTGCCAGATAAATAGGAAAAACTCTTCTGAAATACGTCTCTCTCCGTGTAGCTCACTGCTCACTTATCCTACGGTTCTATAGACTTAAAAGGTCACATATGCCGTCTATGCAAGAGTAGTTACACCATCTGTAATGTCAAAGATAGTGCCCTAATATTGTACAATAAGAGCAAGTACCTTCTACAAGATATGTTGGATTGTTATAATGCATTCAAGTTTCAAGTTTAATAATTCTCTTGATTAATCGCTTAATCCTACTTCAAAGCGATGAACAATTTACAATACATTCAATAGAAAACAATACAGTACAAACTTTAAATAATAATATTGGGTTAAAAACTAACACATCATTTTGAAAACACAAGGTAAAAAGGGATTGTGAAATACAATGCAATACAGAAAAGCAATACAAAGGAAAGGAAAGGTACAAAAAGGAAACAAGGGAAAACATAATTTAATACAATAAAATAAAATCTTTGGCCCAAGGATTATTAATTAAGCACCAAAGGCATCTTTAAAAAGAAATGTTTTTAGATTACTTTTGAATTTTCCTAGATCCTGCTTCTTTCGCAAATAAATTGGGAGTGAGTTCCAAGTCTGAGGGGCGGTTACCGAAAAAATAAACTGCCGTCTAGTATTGATAATCTTAAGCGAAGGAATAGTTAATAAACTTTGTTCATTGGATCTTAAAGTTCTGTTTGGATGATATGGAATTAATCATTTATATATAAACGCTGGAGTTTTATTGAGAAGAGATTTGAAGGTAAGCAGACAGAGTTTATATGTTATTCGATGACTAACTGGAAGCCAATGCGCATTTTTTAGAAGAGGTGTAACGTGGTCAAATTTTCTAGATTTGGTTATAAGTTTAATGGAAACATTTTGAATAATTTGGAGACGTTTAATTTCATTCAATGATATTCTTTTAAAGAGAGCATTGCAATAGTCTATTTTAGAAATCACCAAAGAGTGAATAAGAATATTTAGTGATTTTGGACATAAGAATTTTGAAATTGATCGAATCCTACGTAATCTATAGAAGGTGGATTTAACAATATTGCTGATGTAATCATGAAAATTTAGTTGTTGTCAAAAATAGCTCCTAAAATTTTTATATTTTTAACTATTTGTAGGGGGACATTTTTTATAGTAATAGGAGCAATAAGATTGAGATTTTCTTTCCATTGGAAAAGCATCACATTAGTTTTTTTGATGTTAAGTGCCAGTTTGTTTGTGTTCAGCCAATGATGAACTAGATCAAGTTTCTCACTAATCTCTTGAATATCAGACATTTTATTAGTATCTATGGGATGTAGGAGCTGGATATCATCTGCATATGCAAAAACTTGAAAACCCACGGATTGACATAAGGTAATTAGAGGGGCAAGAAAAATATTAAATAATAACAGAGAAAGAATAGACCCTTGAGGAACCCCATAAGTAGTTAGTAAAGATTTTGATATTGCGTCTTTAAAGAAAACGGTAGAAGTGCGGTCTGTTAGGTAAGATACAAACCAAGAAAGAACTTGGTCTGAGATACCAATAGATTGGAGTCTGTCAAGAAGGAGTTGATGATCGATCGTATCGAAAGCTGCAGAAAGATCAATAGAGATTAACAGTGTCGATTGATGGTGATCTAAAAAGTATTGAATAGAAGTGGTCATACCAATCAATGAAAGTTCAGTATTGTGATGATGTCTAAAACCAGTTTGGTTAGGATGCAGAGCATTAGTTTTTTCTACAAAATCTGAAATTTGATTGAAAACTATTTTTTCTGTCAATTTTGCCAGAAAAGGTATATTAGCTATAGGTCTAAAATTAGATGGATCTTCAATACTAACATTCTTATCTTTGATGATAGGACGAATAATTGATTTTTTCCACGTCATTGGTACCGTGTTTTGACTCAAGCTCTCATTAATTAAAGTATGGATAAAAGGTCCATAAATATGAAAGTAATGCTTTAGAATGAAAGGCGGAATTAGATCAGCTTTAGAGCCCTTCAAATGGACAGATTTAAGAGTGGACTCAATTTCTTTTAAACTAGGTAGCTTAAATTTAGAGCACCTTGAAATTAATGATTCTGTATCGGTTAGTTCATGATCATTTGTTACATATTGGTTTACTATCAAAGTTTTTCTAATGTTATTAATTTTTTCAATGAAATGATCCGCAAGTTCCTGAGCAGAGGCCATAGAATCAATCGCTTCAGAGTGTTGTGTGTAATTTGAAGTTGTTATTGTGTTAAGTATTGTATAAAGTGCCGATGAATTTTTGGCTTTAAATATTTTATCTGAATAGAATTTCATTTTTGCTTGGTTAATTTTTATTTTATAAAGTTTAGATTGCTCATTGAATATTTGTAAATTAGTTTGAGTTTTATCTTTCCTCCACTTGCGTTCTAAAGATCTTACTTGTCTTTTAATGAGAGAAATGGATTCTGAATTTTACGAGCGGAGATTACCTTAGTTTGTACCGGTGCAAGTTTGTCCAAAAGTGATTTTATAGCAGTACTCCAAAGGTTAGTTAAATCATCCAAAGAATTAGTATCAGATTTTGTAAAATCTAAATTGAATGAGGAGAGAATTAAATCTGAAGAGAGGTTGTTGTAATTTCTAAAATTTTTTGTTTGTTTTTTTTTATGATTTAGATTATGTAAAGTGGTATATGTTAATGAAATTAAAGAATGATCAAACCAGGGAACTGGTAGACAATTGTTTAGTAACAAGTTTTTCTTTGCAGTTGTTGATATTAGGGCCATATCGATTGTATGGCCTGCCTGATGAGTTGGAAGAGTTATTAGTGGATATAAATCTAATTGTTTTATATATGAAAGAATAGTTTTTGTATAGTTATTATTGAGGTCATCAAAATGAACATTAAAGTCACCCAAAATTAAAGGATTTAGAGTAGAACTGCCAAAGTCAAAAAGTAAGGATCGAAGTTGCGTGATACTGTCAGAGGAAATTGGGGGTGGTAAGTAAATTAAAAGTATATCGGTTTTTGGTTTAGTTAACATAGAGAATTGTAAAAACTCGATAGAGGAGCTTGGTGAAGAATTATCAGTATGTAATAATAAAGCTTCTCGAAAGATTGTTGCTAATCCCCCTCCTCTTTTATTACTACGGTGATTGTAAAAAAATGAAAATCCCTGGGGACAAGCATAGGAAAGATAGGCCTCTTTACCTTCTGAGAGCCACGTTTCAGTTAAGCATAGAATATCGAAAGATTGTTGAATAATCACGTCTTTGATTAAATGATATTTGGATTTAATAGAGCGGATATTGATTAGGCCAATGTTAAAATGTCTAACTGAATGTTTTAAGGATAATGAAAATCGTGAAGAAGAAACTAATTGGTTAGAAGAAAGTTTAATATCTAAACGCTCAGGGGAGCGTGGGGGAACCTGATTAAAATCAGATTTAAGTGGTCTATTTCCCCAGATAACTGGAATTGGTAAAAAAGAGTTATCCATAGTAACTGAATAGTAAGTAGGAGTATGAGTTAAAGTTGTATTGAATTCAAACAGCACATTAGTAAACAGAAAAACTAATGAGCAGAAAAAGACGGCTCTATTTAGACAAGGCTTCAAAACTTTGTATTTACTTAGTGTAAAAATATCCAGGACACACTGCAGGATCGTACAAAGGAGCGCGCTTAAGGAGCAAGAGAAGTCGTGGAAAGAGCTGGAGGCAAAATAAAAGTAAGGTAAAAACCAAAAGAATTACCAAAGACTTCAAGTAAATTTAAAACAGTTATAAAACAGATAAAATAAAGTTTAAAATAAGGTGCCATGCAAAACAGCAGTGTCTCCTTGTACAAACAAGCGTGCGCCGCAAAGTGACAGTATTTGAATAACATGTACCGGATATTGGGGGGCGGAGCCTGGAACGAAGTCGTGGAAAGAGCGGATATTGAGGGGCGGAGCCTGGAACGTGCCACCGCACAGCGGCGGCAGAGAAGTCGTGGAAAGTGCGGATATTGGGGGGGCGGAGCCTGAGACACAAAATATCACAATATCTGCTCTAGATACCAGAGACTGTCATTCTGTAGTGTCTGTTTCAACCTTGGTCCTTCTACACCAGCATTCTTCAAAGCAAAGCTTGTGGGTCAGTGGTTGTGCCCAATTATACTCTGATTCTTCCCTCTCTCCTTAAAGAATGACATGAAGATGGTTTCCCACGGTTATCTGCAGGGACGGGAATGGTGATGAATTTTGTCACTGTGCCATTCTCTAGTCTGTAGTTCTCTCTGTTAACATCATGAAAAAAGGGGGTTTCTTTGGATCATAAAAATCACATAAAAGGATTCTAAATACATACAAATGTAACAGCTTATGTGTATGTCAATATGGTATAAATAACGTGCTGCTATACAGCGCACCAACTTTTTAGAAAAGGAAACTGTGATTTGGAAAGGCGACCACGAAGTGAGTCTTCCACGCCCCCTACCAATCAAAGGAGACGTTGCTTTGGTAGGGGTGGTTATAACGCCACGGCATCATGTTTAAAATGCTGGAGCTGACAGGGGAAGGTAGCGACTTTGCATTCAGCAACAGTTATTTCCGCCGAGGAAGGCTTGTCTCTGGCTGAAACGCTCTTAACAAAATAGAGCGTCGGGTGTTTATTGGAACGCTCACCAACGCTGGAATTGGCAAAACAGCCATCTAGATAGGTGTTGCTGGTTCTTCTTTATATACATTTTTTCATATATTGTTTCCTATATATTTTTTTGCTTTTTTGAAAATTGAGGTCATCTTTTGCCTTTTGATATGAAAATAAATTTATAACTTCAGTTAGACATACATAAAGTTTACATTTAAGGGTGGGATGGAGGTTCGACATAAATGATTATATGGCACTTTACCAATTCTGGATAAGGACCTGAAATAACATATGTTATAAGAGGTTCTTTGTACTGAGCTTTTTGCCTCCATATGATACTTCAACTTCCTAATGAATTTATTACTTGGAAGAGTTTTTCTAAAAAGTTGGGGTGCTGTATAAACAGCTTGAGCAGGACATTATTTGTACTCTATTGACATACACATAAGCTGTTAAGAACATAAGAAGTTGCCTCCGCTGAGGCAGACCAGAGGTCCATCTCACCCAGCGGTCCGCTCCCGCGGCGGCTCTTCAGGCCTATTTCCTGAGCAGTGATCCCTGACTATTTCTATAACTTACCTCTTATTCCTATCCCTATAATCTGCCTCTACTCCTACCTGTACCCCTCAATCCCTTTGTCCTCTAGGAACCTATCCAAGCCTTCTTTGAAGCCCTGTAACGTGTTTCTGCCTATCACAGCCTCCGGAAGTGCGTTCCATGTATCCACCGCTCTCTGGGTGAAGAAGAACTTCCTGGCGTTTGTCCTAAACCTGTCCCCTTTCAATTTCTCCGAGTGCCCCCTTGTACTTGTGGTTCCCCATTTGTATGTACTCATAGAATCCTTTTATGCGATTTTTATGATCCAAAGAAACCCTGTTTTTTCATGATGTAGTCTCATTGTTTGAAGTGATCCATGTTTTTTCTTTTGGTTCTCTCTGTTAACGCCACATCTCCTCCATTTACTTTTGAATCTGGAGTTCCACAAGGTTCTATACTTCCCCCTCTCCTTTTTAATCTTTTCTTTTTCAACATTCTTAACCATAGGACAAGCATTGGGTTTTACCATGTTTGTCTATACTGACATTCAGATTTTCTATACTTTCAAATCATATAATACTGAAGAAATTACCAAAATTAATGATATTTTCAATTCAATAACAAGTTGGCATAAGTGTCATAAATTAAAAATTAATCCAGATAAATTAAAAGCCATCATTTTTACACTTATAGGAGACCCTGTTCTACCTTTACCATATTTGCTACAAAATGCTAAAATTTCCAGAGTAAACGCTGTCGGTATTTTGGGAGTTATTCTAGATTCACAACTGAAGTATAAACAACAAATTGATCAAGTAGTCAAGTATCTGACCAATTCTTTTTCCACCTGCTCTTATTATTAATTCATTAATTCAGCAAATAGATTATTGCAATTCACTTTAGGTCGATTCCCACAAAGCGATTTACGAAGGTTACAACTTATACAGAATACTGCTGTATACTTGATCTATAATTCTCAAAGATACAATCACATAACTCCTCTGTTGAAAAAGGAACATTGGCTTCCCCTGCCACATCGTAACACTTACAAGATACTGGTGAGTCAGCATATCTCACTCGCCATCTAATTCCATATATTCCTGCGAGATCTCTTAGATCAATAAATCAAAACCAACTTTATATTCCATCATATAGAATTATTATTCATGAACATGTCCAACAATCAATTTTTTTCTGTATAAGGTCACTCACTGTGGACTTTGCTTCCTTTGTCTATTAGACTTCAATCATCTTTAGACAGATTTAAGACAGATTTGAAGACGTTTCTCTTTAATGATGCCTTTGTCTGATTATTAGATCATCTTTTAGGTGGTGTGCAAATTCTTGGAAGACATGTAGTTGCTCCTTATGTGTTTTCCTCCCCCTCTCTTTTCTGTCATAAAACGATAATTTATCACTCTGTACCCACTTTCATGTGATGTTTTTAAATGCACTGTCCCTGTGTAGGATCCTTTTTTGACTGTATGATAGTTATAACCATATTGCGTGATACCACATTTTAAATAAACTTGGGATGGGACTTGTATACACTTCCCTCTCTGTATTCGCGGTTTCCGTATCTACGGATTCACTTATTCGCGATTTTAAACCCATAATTCCTTTTTCTTTTTTAGGGGGCTATTTTAAGCCCTGTAAGCCCCCCTTAAGCCTTACCTGGTGGTCTAGTGGGTTTTTGGGGCAGGAGCAATCTTCCCACACTCTTTCCCCATGCAGATTGCTCACAAGAAATGGCTCGAGAGACTACGGGAGCTCAAGGCAGCCATTTCCTGTGAGCGATCTGTACGAGGCAAGAGCGTGGGAAGATCGCTCCTGCCTGAAAACCCACTAGATCACCAGGTAATAATAATAATAACAACTTTATTTTTGTATACCGCCATACCCCGAAGAGTTCTAGGTGGTTCACATTGGTTAGGCAGAGATTACAAGTAGTTACATATCAAATTGATCATAGAGTTGCGAATAGTAAGGAGAGAAGAAAGGCTTAAGGGGGGGGGGGGGGCTTTCAGGGCTTAAAATTGCTGGCGAAAACGGGGGTTAGGGGCAGAACCAGCCCAAAAATTATTTGCGTTTTTTTTATATTCGCGGGCCAGTTCTTCCCCTAACCACCGCGAATACAGAGGGGGAAGTGTACTGCTTTTTCTGTGTGGTTTACACAATCAAAGTACGGTAGTTACATATTTTAGACAGGTACTTATTTTGTACCTGGAGTAATGAAGTGTTAAGTGACATGCCCAGAGTCAGAAGGAGCTGCAGTAGGAATTGAACTCACAAGCTCAGGATGCTGAGGCCACTGCTATAATATATATGGGTTTTTTTTGTTTGTTAGTTTGTGTGTCAGTTTTTAATTTTAATTGGAAGGAAAAAAACTCATCAGAATCCCAGTCAGTATCCCCCCTTTTTATCAAGCTGTGCTGCCAAGCAGCACAAGCTTAATGCCGAGCTGCCCATTCTATTCCCATGAACGGCTTGGCATTTAGCTCATGTTGCTTGGCAGCGCAGCTTGCTAAAAAGGGAGGGTATAGGTTTTAACCACTTCAGATGACAATCACTTCACTAGCCAAAAACCTTCCATGCAAAAATTTAAAACATAAACCCCTTCTTTTATTAAGGTGCGCTAGGGGTTTTTTTTTTTTTTTTTTTGCACGGTCTGGTGAAGTAAATGCACTGATGCTCATAGGAATTCTTTGAGTGTCAGAGCATTTAGAACTTCACGGTACTGCGATTGTTGTTATTATTATTATTATTCATTTACCACATCAGCCTGTGCTAAAAACTTCTAATGTACTTAGCTATATATCTAGCAAACAATTCAAATGAACAGTCCCACCAACAGTGGCTACTGTTTAGCTAGAAAAGCTGCATTAGAGAGAATGACCATATAACGGAGCACACTGTAACAGCCGTGCTTAATTAATGCTCTCAAAGATGGCTTAGCCAAAAATGTCATATTTTTTTTTGCCATGGATGTTATAGTAGAAAAACATCCAAAGCCCACCCTAGACCCACCCAAAACATATCTCTAACACGCCTCCTTGGGATTTAGATGAACTGCAGCGAAAAAGTCTTAAAATTGAGTTTTGAAAATAACTATTTGGATGTTTTTCCTAAAGAAAAGGTCCACCTGCTGCTTTGTGCCATTTTTCAATGGTTTTCTGTTTCGAATATTTGCCCAATAGACATCTATTTTTTCCTTTCAAACCTGGTGACCTGCTATAAACATACCCTCTATGTGTTTAACAAGTGATCATCTTCACTACTGAGTCTAGGTCAGGGGTCTCAAAGTCCCTCCTTGAGGGCCGCAATCCAGTCGGGTTTTCAGGATTTCCCCAATGAATATGCATGAGATCTATTAGCGTACAATGGAAAGCAGTGCATGCAAATAGATCTCATGCATATTCATTGGGGAAATCCTGAAAACCCGACTGGATTGCGGCCCTCAAGGAGGGACTTTGAGATCCCTGGTCTAGGTGGTGGTTTTGTGCTTTCCAGCCAGCCTTGGACGTTTGTGTGGTCCTGTCAGATAGTAAATATTGGAAGACACAAAAATATTTCTGCTGTTCCATCAAGATCATTTTGCAGTATTGGTTCAAACCATTATTTTGGCACAATTGGATCAATGTGATTCCTTTTATGTGGGATTAAGCAAAGGAAACGAGAAACGGCTGCAATTGATTCAAAATGTGATCACGTGTCACCTCTGCAGAGGAAACTACATTGGCTTCCGTTTCAATTGAGAGTTCAATTTAAATATGCCTGTATAGTCTTTAAAATTTTACATGGACTATTTGTTCCTTTGATGTCTTTATCTCTAAACTTGTGCAAAGTGTCATGGCATTAAAAAAAAAAAAAAATCTGCACCGGAATGGGACAGTTCATCACAGCTGTTTCATCGAGGCTGTGATGAAAGGGCCATACTGAATTGTCCCCTTCCATCATCACTGTGGACACAGGAGCAGACGAATCGCAGATGGGAAGGAGAGAAGGAGTGAAGAACTTTGGGGGAGGGATGGGGAGGCATTACCTGAGAGGTGCCTGATTGTAAATCGTCCCCTTCTGGCAGAGGTGCTGGTGGATCACAGACAGGGAGGAGAGGGGCAGGGAAGAATTTATTATGTGTGTGTGTGTGGGGGGGAATCATTGTCCACCTGAGTTTCCTGCCCTACTGTAGCTCCTAGACCCATCAAATCTTCATGGGCATTTTATCGCAGTACGATGATTCAGCACTGAAATGGCTACTCTGAACTGGATGATATGAAACGGCCCAGGCGCCTAAGGCACCTCCTATGGGTGGGGCCTTAGGTGTCTGGGCCAATCAGACCCTAGGCCCGCCATTCCAAGGATGGTGGGCTTGACGGCCAAACTGGGGACCCGGCCAGCCAACGTTAAGGTAAGCAAGGGGGGGGAGTGTCCAGGGCTATTTGGGCCGGGTAGTGGGGGGGGGGGCCTTTTGGAGGTTCAGGATGGGCCGTTTGGGGGTTTGGTGCATTCAGGGGGTTCACGCGAGGGCTTGTACCTTTGGCAAGAGGGCCTGGGCTCCTTCCTGCTGGTATTGTCAGAGGGGTGGGCGGGTTCCAGGGGTGGGCCTTGGCAGGAAGGCTTGGGATCCCTCCTGCCGATGTTGGGAGTGGGGGTTCCAGGGGTCTCTTGGGATCCCTCCTGCTGATATTCAAGGGGGGATGGGGGCATCAGGGGTACGCCTCGGCAGGAGGGCCTGGGATCCCTCCTGCCAGTATTTGTTGGGGGGGGCGGTTTGAGGGTGCCGTCTTCGGCAGGAGGGGTTGGGATCCCTCCTGCCAGTTCGGGGTTTTATCAGGTGGGGGGCTCATGATAATGACCACGATCGTTGCAGTGGGGGGTGGGCTAGTTATATGATTCTGTAACTAGTGTTGTTTTTTGACAGACGCCGTTTACAGAATCCTGCTTTTAGGCGAACGACTGGCCCCTCCTTCACCTAAAAGGTCTGGGTTTGGGCGTTTGAGACCTGGGCAATTTTTTGATCGGGAATGTGGTGTAGAGATAGACGCAGTGGCAGTCTTGGCCAGCAGATTGCTGAACATGCAGGTAAGCCATTCTCAAAAAAATAAATAAATAAAAACCCTCAATTTGGACATTTTTTTTTGGAGAATGGATATTTCCCTGCTGCCAACTTCAGCGTCTACTGACTTAGGCCAAATGGGGACTTAGACATTTTTTTTTTATTTTTTTTTTAATTATGTCCCTCCGCGACTCTTTAGTGGTTACAGAGGGGAGGATTAAATTTAAATGTTTGTTGGTGATGTTTGAAGTATTGTAACATCTCTAGTTACTTACATGATTTTAACAGTCTGTGAGCGTGGCAAGTATTACATTTTTTCTATCCATTCCTCACCCCCCCAAAAAAAAACCCAAAACCAACGTTCCAAAGTGAGTCTGATAACTACTTGGGCTAAGGTTCCAACCCATT
This sequence comes from Geotrypetes seraphini, assembly GCF_902459505.1. NCBI lineage: Eukaryota > Metazoa > Chordata > Amphibia > Gymnophiona > Dermophiidae > Geotrypetes > Geotrypetes seraphini. Next base: position 36,738,468 of record NC_047101.1, read on the forward strand.
TAAAACCTTTTGAATATCAAACCCTAAATTTTTAGGATGCTTATATTGAAGATTTATCAATTTGTTTATCTTGAATGATACATATGAGCCAAGATTAGGGTGCCCCAGAGTGGTAACTTGAAAATAATTTGTAAATAATAAATACAATAAATAAATTAGGGATGGGAAATGATTAAAAACTTTCATTGCATAATTAATCGTTCTTAGGGCAGAATCTACCAAAGGGCATCTTTTTATTTATTTATTTTTAAAAAATCTTTATTCATTTTTGAACTTAGTGTGTCAATATGTTAAAACAGATTAACAATAAGTATATCACTTAATAATCAACAATAGTACCAATGATATATTCTTATCTCCCACCTCTTCCTATTATATAATCAATACCTTGTACAATATGTAATCATAAAATTACCCCCTTCTCCCCTCATAATTGAACCTGTAAATTTAAGGGAAAAAATATCATCTAATCAGTACAATATTTTGTTAATGGCTCCCACACATCTTGAAATTTCCTAAAATCCTAAATCCTAAATCCTAAAATCCTCGCTGTATTGCAATAAATCTTTCCATTTTATAAATATGACATAAGGAATTCCACCAGAAATTATAATTTAATCTACTCCAATTTTTCCAATTATACGTAATTTGTTGAATGGCAACCCCAGTCATTATAAGTAATAATTTGTTATTATTTGAAGAAATCTGACTTTTTGCTCTAATAGCCACACCAAACACAGTATCATATGATAATGCCACTGGGTTATCTAATAAACAATTAATTTGGTCCCCAATTGATTTCCAAAAATTCATAATAAATGGACAATAGAATAATAAATGATCTAAAGTCCCTGCTTCAAGATGACAGTGCCAACATCTATTAAACTTAGAGCTATCCAATTTTTGTAACCGAACAGGGGTCCATAATGCTCTATGTATTATATTGTTAAAAAAAATCTTTTTTAGTTGAGGCTTTTATGCCCTTTGAAGTCAGTGTTAACCAGTTCTAATTTTCGTTTTGTTATTCAAAGTCTGATTTTTCCACATTTTGACTATTGTAATTCCTTGCTAATGGGTGTTCTTAAGAAATATTTGAGACCTTTACAGGCTGCTCAGAATTCTGTGGCCAGGTTAATAACTTGAACTACTAGATTTGAAAATATCATTCCTGTTCTTAAAGAATTCCACTTGTTGCCAATTGAGTATCGTATTTGTTATAAATTGTTGCTACTTGTTTTTAAAACATTGGCTGGCAGGAAATCTCCAATTTTACATAGTTACATAGTAACATAGTAGATGACGGCAGATAAAGACCCGAATGGTCCATCCAGTCTGCCCAACCTGATTCAATTTAAAAAAAATTTTTTTTATTATTTTTTTTAAATTTTTTCTTCTTAGTTATTTCTGGGCAAGAATCCAAAGCTTTACCCGGTACTGTGCTTGGGTTCCAACTGCCGAAATCTCTGTTAAGACTTACTCCAGCCCATCTACACCCTCCCAGCCATTGAAGCCCTCCCCAGCCCATCCTCCACCAAACGGCCATATACAGACACAGACCATGCAAGTCTGCCCAGTACTGGCCTTAGTTCAATATTTAATAATATTTTCTGATTCTAGATTCTCTGTGTTCATCCCACTCTTCTTTGAACTCAGTCACCGTTTTCCTCTCCACCACCTCTCTCGGGAGCATATTCCAGGCATCCACCACCCTCTCCTTAAAGTAGAATTTCCTAACATTGCCTTTGAATCTACCACCCCTCAACCTCAAATTATGTCCTCTGGTTTTACCATTTTCCTTTCTCTGGAAAAGATTTTGTTCTACGTTAATACCCTTCAAGTATTTGAACATCTGAATCATATCCCCCCTGTCTCTCCTTCGTATAGACTTCCTTCATATTTATCGACCAACACGGAACTTACGTTCCTTGAGCAGTAATGCCCTGGTGGTCCCATCTGTTCACGAAATTGACCGCGAGCATTCGATAGCGTACCACACCGCAGGTTGCTGAGCAAGATGAGTTCTATAGGATTGGGCGACACGTTGACGAAATGGATTGGGAACTGGCTTGAGGGTAGGCTTCAGAGGGTAGTGGTGAATGGCACCCCCTCCGAAACGACGGAGGTGATCAGTGGAGTGCCACAGGGCTCCGTCCTGGGCCTGATCCTGTTCAACATCTACATAAGAGACTTGGCAGAAGGGCTCCGAGGTAAAATAACATTATTCGCTGAAGACGCCAAACTAAGCAATGTAGTGGCCAAGAGTACTGGATATCCAATATATACAACTGGGAAAAATTTCAAAAAAAGGTTTGTTCCCAAAATATCTGAATAGGCAAACAACTAGTAAAGGAACAGGCTACTTTAAATACCTTTTTAAACGAGTAAAGGTGCTCAGAATCCAAGATGGAAAAAAAAAAATAAATAAAAACTTCAATTTGGGGTACAAACCCCTAAAAGGCGTTTTTTATAGAATCAATCATTGCACCATTTTGAGTAAAAAGGTAATAGAGAGTGCTTGTTGAGAAACACTTGAGTTAAATGTCCTTAAATGTCCAATAAAGTGAATATTCTCCAACTACTATATGAATTCTATGAGTTTGAGTTCAAAAAATATAATAATGAGAACTTATCTAAGTGGGTTCAGATAGCGTTGACCCGGCGAGGTTCTGACGCGTTTCGCCAATCCTGGCTGCTTCAGAGAACCTGCTACACTGCTAGTGAACTTTAAAGTGAAAGTTAAAGGTGCTTCTTATATCTGGTTCAGAAGAACTTTTTTTACGTTTCCTGTTTCCTGGCTGCGTGGCCAAGAGTACAACAGACAAAAATTCAATGCCCGACAATATGATGCACGACCTACTACTACTGGAGCGCTGGTCTAGGTCCTGGCAACTCAGCTTCAATGCCAAAAAATGCAAAGTCATGCACCTGGGCAGCCAAAATCCATGCAAGACTTACACCCTAAATGGCGAGATCCTAATAAGAACTGAAGCAGAACGTGACCTAGGGGTGATCGTCAGTGAGGACATGAAGGCTGCCAATCAAGTGGAGCAAGCTTCCTCCAAAGCAAGGCAAATCATAGGTTGCATACGCAGGAGTTTCGTCAGCTGTAAGCCTGAAGTCATTATGCCATTGTATAGATCCATGGTGAGACCACACCTGGAGTACTGTGTGCAATTTTGGAGGCCGCATTACCGAAAAGATGTGCTGAGACTAGAGTCGGTCCAGAGAATGGCCACCCGGATGATCGCGGGTCTCAAGAATCTCCCGTACGAGGAAAGGCTGGACAAGTTACAGCTCTACTCACTCGAGGAACGCAGAGAGAGGGGAGACATGATCGAGACGTTCAAGTATCTCACGGGTCGCATCGAAGTGGAAGAAGATATCTTCCTTCTCAAGGGGCCCACGGCAACCAGGGGGCACCCGTGGAAAATCAGGGGAGGGAAACTGCACAGCGACACCAGGAAATTCTTTTTCACTGAAAGAGTGGTTGACCGCTGGAATAATCTTCCACTTCAGGTCACTGAGGCCAGCAGCGTGCCTGATTTTAAGGCCAAATGGGATAGACACGTGGGATCTATTCAATGAGTTAGGTGGGGAAGGGTCATTGCGGTGGGCAGACTAGATGGGCCGTGGCCCTTATCTGCCATCTATTTCTATGTTTCTATGTTATGTGCATGGACCACAGTTATGGAACCAATTACCAGAGCAACTGTGAGGGCTTGGTGATGTTGACTGTTTCAAGATTCTGTTGCAAGCATTTTTGCTTAGGGAGGTATGTCAGTGCTGATTTTTCTAGATTTTTTTAAGTGTTTTGAAGTTTATTAAGTAATTGCTGTTATAATGTATTTGTTTGTTATAAATTATGGGCTCCTTTTAATAAGGTGCACTAGCGTTTTTAGTGCGTGCTAAAGATTAGCGCGTGCTAACCACGCGCTAAATGAAAAATACTAATGCAAGCTCTATGGAGGCGTTAGCGTTTAGCATGTGGGGTATTATTGCACGTGCTAAAACCGCTAGCGCACTTTACTAAAAGGAGCCCTATGTGTCTGTTGGAATCCACCTAGAAATGTTGATGAGTGGAATAAACATTTTCTAAATAGATTAGCACATGCTACATGCTAACGATGCCCATTATATCTCTATCCAGAGCACTCGTACTAAGGCACTGTGTCCCAGCCCTAGACTGTGCAGCATGGCTACCCCTGGCCAAGTACCCAGTACAGGAAACCCCTCAATCAGAGACCCCCTGAGGATATGGTATTTCCATGGACCAATTATATTGTTATGTTCCTGAGGAAACACCCGGTAGCATCTTCATTGTGCATTGCCATCTTTAAAAAAAAAAAAAAATAGAGGTACATTAAAATATACAGATAGGGTTAAGCCTATAAATAAGGAAGTAGTACCATTTTTCAAGATGGCAGCACTACAGGCAAGTGGGAATCACTTTTACTTTCCAAACAAAAGGTTGCTTGAGAGAGGGGAGGAGGAGATAAGGAAATTGGGTCATTAGGGCATAGACAGGGGGTGGGTAAGCAGAGTGGGCAGACTTGATGGGCTGTAGCCCTTTTCTGCCGTCATCTTCTATGTTTCTATGTTTCTATTCTAATTTGTTAAAAATTACTATTCCTTGATGTTTGTATTAACAAACATTAGCCTTGAACCGAAAGGCTAATGTGGTATATAAATAAACATTTATGTTATGTTATCCAGTGCACATGAGCCACTAGAAATTGTTTTAGAGCAGGGGAGAGGGAATTTTCAGGAGCAGCTTGGGTTACTAGGGATCTTTACTTAGAAGAATGGCGGAGTCGTACCCTTACTGGAAGCCTTTTTTGATGGCTTGGAACAACTAAAGAATGTTATTGTAAGTCTAGAAGATGTAATAGATAAAATTGATGAGCTAAAGAGCAAGAAATCATCAGGATTGGATGGTATTCACTACAGAGTTCTAAAAGAGTGCCTACATGATATTACAGTACTGGGAAGACTGGATGGACCATGCAGGTCTTCTTTATCTGCCATCATCTAATATGCTAATTTTATTACAGATAACTAATAATGATCATTTCAAATGGCCACAATACCTGAAGATTGGAGGGTGGCCAATGTAACACCAATTTTTCCAAAGGACCCTAGTGGAGATCAAGGAAATTGCAGATTTGTGAGCCAGATGTTAATGCTAAGCAAAATTAATGAAGCTCTACTAAAAACAACTACTGTATACAGCAAATAAACAGGGCTTAATGGGAATGAGTTAAATATGGTTTCAGCAAAGGCAAATCTTGCCTAACCAAAGTGTCTGGGCCAGGGTTGCCCTAGACCAGATATCCTTGGACGGGGGAACTTTCTTTTTCCTTCTCTCAGTGGCGAGCGAATCCCCATTTATAGAATAATGATAAGCTCACGCACTGCCAGGAGATAGAAAATAACATTTCCACCCAAATAATGTCATGTTACCATGGTGATGTGTTTCGATTTTTCTGTCAGAGCACATTTTTTATGCCACAGTAATTGTCATTCGTTTACTGCATCAGAAGTGAAAAGTTTTTTTTCAGCCTGTGTGTTAGAATGTTGTGCATTTTTATATGTTATATGTGTGTAGTGTGTGTTTATCTATATTTTCTCGGTGTGTATAGAGAGAGGAGATGAAAGGGGTATTTTGAATGTTGATGATTCCCAAAATGCTGTGTTTCAGCGTGTCAGTGTTTCTGTTCTGTTCATCAACTGCTAAATCACTTTTCTCATAGAAATGCACTAACCCCGTGGGTGTCTGGACGAGGGTAGCCACAGGGGCCATGGCTCCCCCTCCCAAGAAATTGGAATTGGAGGTCAGAAGAGTTATGGCCATCCCGCCTCCTCCCCTAGCCGCTGTCATTTTAAATCTTGGACACAAAAAATACACTCCAACACTGCCAAAAACCTAAACTAGCAATAACAAAAGAAGGCAGACCTAGTCGTATCAAGGTTCATTAAGGAGACGCTCAGGAACACAGGCTGTACACACCACACCAACCACGTACCATATAGTGTGAATAATATCAAAATGAAGGGTGCTCTCAGTGTGAACCACAAGCGATAGGAGTCCAGCTCCAACACTTCACTTCTAAGTAGAGGTAATAAACCCCCACCCGCACACCATCATAGAGCACCCTGAGTGTGCTGAAAATCAAAGTGAAAATTTCCACCAATTAAACCAATAAATCAACAGGTAAGTAGACCAATGTGACCTGAGCGACCCCTACACGAACCCTGCCAGCCGAACCCCCCGAAAAATGCAAGCAAAATATCAAAATGCACCATACGCAACAAAAATCAAGTACTTATCTGCAAAATGAGAAATCACGAAACTGCAACACAGGAAAAATGCACCAGGAGAGCAGGTTTCGGGGAGGATTTTAAACTTTTGGGCAGCCATCAGCATGTCCCGGAAGTCTTCTTTCTGCAGCGTTCAGCAGGCTCACTTGTTGCCTCTGACGGCTGCCAGAAGATGACTGCGGCCGGGGAGGAGGTAGGTGGAGGAGCCAGAGCTTTTGCCCCCACTCCCCCAAACAAAAAGTTCTATTGCCTACGATTGGCTTATATGTGGGGAGATTGTATTTGTCCAGAATCCTCAGTCCAATCCAGCCCATTTTTGAACACTGACATATTCTTTTGCCCTATGGTAGAAGCATCGGGGGAAGGGGGGGTTAGAAACAGCATCACCAAATAGTCTAACAATAGTCACAAGGGTTGTAGTTGCCTACATATGTTAATAGGTATTTTTGCTGTTGGTTATTCCACACATAAACATACCAAAAGGAAACAAAATAAAACTTGAAAATGTTGCAGCTTCAAAATACAGATTATATCTGTGGTGACATTTGTTGAGCGAACAGCCAAAGGAACAATTTCCCACAAATTCCTCTTTGAATTATTCCCCCCCCCCCCTTTTACAAAACTGTGGAAGCGGTTTTTAGCGCAGGCCGGCGTGCTGAATGCTCTGCGCTGCTCCCAACACTCATAGAGTTCCTATGAGCATTGGGAGCAGCACTTGACTGCCCATGACCACATCCTCTTTTGAGTTGTGTAATATGAAATTTAGGCGCTCATGTTATAGAATAGGGAATAGGGCAGATGTGGATGTAACTCAATCAAGTGCTAGTCAACTCAAACCTGGGTTTTCTCAAAAATGTAAAGCTCACCACCAGTGTTCCCGCTAAGCTGCGCTGGCGTGCGCTGGCGCACAAAATATTACATCGCAGCGCACAAGTTTCTCGTCACAGCGCACACACGTGCTTGCAGGCAGGCGAGCTGGCAGTCCATGTAACGCGTCGCAAAGGTAAGGGGAGGCTGGGGGAGGAATCGGACGTCGGGGTGGGGGTGCGAGCAGGGAGGGGGGCGATCGGAAGAGGCGTACGGCAGATGGCAGGGCGGCGAGAGGAGAATCGGGCGAGTTGGCTCATAACTTGCTGGCGCCCGATATTTTTAGCTCACAGTGAAAAAAGTTTGCTCACAACACCCGCCCGCTTAGAGGAAGCACTGCTCACCACCCCTTTTATAACCACTAATTCTTATTATGTTCTTCCCTCATTTATTAAAGTACCTGTAAACCGTGCCGAGCTCTATCTTTATGGAGAGGATGCAGTATATAAACTTAAGGTTTAGTTTAGTTTAAATCCAATAATTATCAGTACCTAATTGACTAATTAGTTTAAGCATGCTTCTGGAATCCACACCCAAATTTGGGAGACCATCTTTGGGTGACCTAGAAAGTATCTGAGGGTTTGTAAATTAAGTATGTGTTTTACAGAATAGCATGTAGGGAGAATTTTGGCAGTTACATGCACTTCTGCACACATACACGTGGCAATGCCATTATTCTAAATATTTATGCAGGTAATGAGTGTGTGTAAATGTAGGCCCCGATTCTATCTATGGTGCATTAAATTTGATTCTATAAAAATTAGCCACACTATATAGAATCATGCAGCTGTGAATGAATAAGGGGTCCTCCCTCACCATGGCTGCAGTTGTACCATTGGGCAGCAGGGGGCAATAGCCCAAGAGTAGGTGGACTCCAAGTCCCAGAAGGCACTGAGCCTCTGCACCTCAGTGCTGAGGCACATTGGAAAAGTGATGCGATCCTGTTGAGGTAGAAGGTGCAGGGCTCAGCCAGGAAGAAAGATAATTGCCTTAGTTAATCAGAGAGGTTCTAGAGGGAGAAGTCCCTAAGAGAAGAGGCCCTGAGACAAGAGGTCTCTAGGAGAGGACCTGGAAGGAGGGAAGTAACCCTGGACTTTGGGTTTCCCTTGCATGTATGTATGAAGTTAAGAGAAGTCAGCCAAGATAGGACAAGCTATAACTTTGGCTATATAAGAATCCTGTTTAGGAGGTCTGGAGGGAGTCAGACCTATGTCTGAGAACACTGCAAACAGATGTTTGTATTGAGGGTTTGAGTCCTGTTTAAAGTTGGTTTTGAATTTAAGAGACATTACTATTTTTTTAAATTTAATCTAATCTAATCTACAATTTGTGAGTCGCTCTATGCCTAAATAAATTCTAGGTGACATACAATTCAAGTGTTAGGCTAAAAAGATAGGAGTAAGGAGAGAGTAAGCAGGAGGAGGAGAGGGAGAGGGTGAAGTCTTCTACAGGGAAAGAATTGAGTTGACATTAGAAGTACAGTTTACATTGGATAAGGATGAACTCTTTGAGATGGAACAGGCTACTGATTGTCAATTGAATACATTGTCTCAAAGAGAAGAGTCTGTAGTTTCTTTCAAAATCTGAGATAACAGGGTTCCATTTTGATGGTTATCAGGAGGCTGTTCCAGGTCTTTGTGCCAATGTAGGTGATAATTGTGTTAAATATGTGCTTTTACTTAATTCCTGTAGAAGACGGGAGGATCAGAAGAAGTTTATTGATGTTTCTGGTTGAAGTGATGCAGAAGTGATAAGGACCAGACTTTGGTTAATAAAGGTTTTTGTTTGACCTTGTATCCCTGCCTGACAATGCTTTATGAAGGCCTTGCTTCCCCACTGCTCAAACACTATCATAATGGCCTTTGGCTTTGCTAGATAGGCTTAAAAACCTTCTTATTTCGTGACGCATTTGTCAGTGCTTAGACTTATCCTCTCTCCTCTTCTCTCTAAGCAACCAACCGCTTTAATAAAGCGACCCCACCCCATATGTTTTATCCCAATCCCTCTATCTCCTATTTCTTCTTAAATATGTAACTTTTCCCCTCCCTCCCCATTTATCTTCACTCTCTAGTTTGTCCTGTCAATATTATCTATGTCAACACCATATATATAATGCACCAATTATTATACCTTCAAGTTCTTAGTCTTCCTATCTTTTAAATTTTATTGTTAACCGGCCAGATATTTGTTTGATGGTCGGTATATTAAAACTAATAAACTTGAAACTTGAAACTAGATGTCCTAAATTTAGGTACACTCTATTTATGCTCCCGCGGCAGCCCCCAGGTCAAAGACCAGTGCCCTAACTGAGACCAGCCCTACGTGCGTGTGTTCCGGTTCAGCAGGAACTTGTCTAACTCTGTCTTGAATCCCTGGAGGGTGTTTTCCCCTATAACAGCCTCCGGAAGAGCGTCCCAGTGTTCCACCATTCTCTGGGTGAAGAAGAACTTCCTTACGTTTGTACAGAATCTATCCCCTTTTAACTTTAGAGAGTGCCTTCTCATTCTTCCTGCCTTAGAGAGGGTGAACAACTTGTCTTTATCTACTAAGTCTATTCCATTCAGTGTCTTGAATGTTTCTATCATGTCCCCTCTCAGTCTCCTCTTTTCAGGAGAAGAGGCCCAATTTCTCCAATCTCTCGCTGTACGGCAACTCCTCCAGCCCCTTAACCATTTTAGTCACTCTTCTCTGGACCCTTTCAAGTAGTACTGTGTCCTTCTTCATGTACGGCAAGCAGTGCTGGACGCAGTATTTCAGGTGAGGGCGTACCATGGCCCAGTACAGTGGCATGATAACCCTCTCCGATCTGTTAATGATCCCCTTCTTAATCATTTCTAGCATTCTGTTCGCCCTTTTCGCCACTGCTGCACATTGCGTGGACGGTTTCATTGATTTGTCGACCAGTACTCTCTTTCCTGAGGGGTCTCTCCAAGTACCGCCTTGGACATCATGTATTTGTATATAAGATTTTTGTTACCGACATGTATCACCTTACACTTATCCAGGTTGAATCTCATTTGCCAAGTCGATGCCTATTTCTTGAGCATATTTATGTCACGTTGCAGGTCTTCGCAATCCTCCTGCGTCTTCACTACTCTGAATAACTTTGTATCATCTGCAAATTTAATCACCTCACTCGTCGTACCAATTACCATATCATTTATAAATATGTTGAAGAGCACGGGTCCAAGCACAGAACCCTATGGCACTCCACTCGTGACGCTTTTCCAGTCCGAGTATTGTCCATTTACCCTCACTCTCCGCAAGCCAGTTTTTAATCCACGTTAGTATTTCACCCTCGATTCCATGGCTCACAATTTTTCAAAGTAGTCATTCATGCGGAAACCTTGTCAAACGCCTTCTGAAAATCCAGATATACAATGTCGACTGGGTCACCCTTGTCTATCCGGCTGTTTACTCCCTCAAAGAAGTGCAGCAAGTTTATCAAGCAAGATCTTCCTTTGCTGAAGCCATGCTGAAGCCATGCTGGCTGGTTCTCATCAGATTGTGTTCTTCAAGGTGCTCAATGATGTGGTCCTCTATCAGCGCCTCTACCATCTTTCCCTGTACCGAGGTCAGACTCACCGGACTGTAGTTTTTCGGATCACACCTCAAACCTTTCTTGAAGATCAGCGTAACATTTGCCACCTTCAGTGCTTCTTTACTATTTTTGTTTTAAACAGCAGGTGGATAGCTATGAAAATCTTTAAGAGCAAGTTGTCTGGTTATCAACTGACAAGATCATTGCATTCAGAAAATTCTGCATTGTTGAAAATAATAATAATAATAACAATAACTTTATTTTTGTATACCGCATTACCAAGGAAGTTCTATGCGGTTAACAGATGAAGAGACTGTTTATTCTAATGATCAGATATCATAGCACATGGGTAGTATATATGTGAGGGTGGGTTGGGGAATGTATATCATTTGGAATAGGATTGATAATAAAAAGGGGGGTATTTAATTTATCATATAAGAATATTTGATTGTAAATACAAGTGATATGTGGAAATTGTTTATATTATGTTTAATTCACTTGTTGTAAGATGAAAAAATGAATAAAGAATTATAAAAAAAAAAGAAAAAAAAAAGATGAAGAGACTGTACATTACAGCGAAGTTACACTTTTTTTTTTTTGGCATAGCTACATTTACATTTTCGGCGACGCTACATTTACAGTGAAGTTATTTTTCAGGTCGGTTACTATTTCAGAGAAGTTACATTTGTTGTAAGTTGCATATATATAGCGGAGTTCATACAGTGGTGAAAACAAATGTCAGTCTAAAATATGCGGAAACCAACGCAATGACCTTTTCATGTGCAGGAGTAAAATTGTGGAACACCCTTGTTGGCCAGATTCGGAAATGCAGTGATAGGTGTTCATTCAAAAAACTGTTAAAAACACAACTCTTTGTTGATGCATTTCTTTGAATATTGATTTTTATTGTTGTAAGAATTAATTCTGTCTGTTTCTACTTCTCCTGATTTGTTTTAACATTTTATGTATGTAACCATTATGTAAACGTTTTGATATAAAACGGTATAGAAATTGTTAAAATAAATAAATGTGAATACCAACTTTGGCTCATTAGGTTTAGCCGACTCGGTTAATGACTTCTAGTGTACATGTGTGCTTCCACTTTACAAAAATTGCCCTCCGAGGACTGAATTGTATAAATGATGCCTAACAAATCGGCACCAAAAAAAATGTTGCTAAAAAAATGGTGCTCAAAGTTAGAATAGCGTTTAGCATCGGGAACTGCTCCTAACTTTAAGTGTTGGCTTTTACACCAACTAATATGTGATGTAAATCCTTCTAAATTAGGCGTGCGTCCCCCTTATTATATAACTATGTGCATAAATTCTAGTAATGTCCCTTACCCGCCCATGAAGCCCCTCCTTTTTGGACCTGTGTATAAAATTTAGGCATGGATCCCATACCAAAATTTGTACACGTAACTTTTCATGAATTCCAATTAGCGCCAATATTGGCTCATTAAGATTCCAGTTATCGGCACTAATTGTCTCATTATTTAAATGCGCACACAATTTTTAGAGCGTTTTATAGCATTCAGGGTTGAGTGCACCTGTCCATCTATTGTAACTCTGCTTATGTTCTACCCAAAACACTACAACTACTACTATCCATTCAGTTGTGTCTGACCCTTGAATACTCTAGGCCAGTCCTCGCCATGCTTCCCTGATTTCCACAGCTTCTTTCAGTTGCTTGATGTTCATTCTCATGTCATTCTTGATGGTATCCAGCCAACGGGCCTTTGGCCTCCCCTGCTTCCTTTTACCACTGACCATTCCAAGTAGCACCTCCTTTTCTAGAGAATTTGCCCTTCTCACATGTCCAAAATAGGTCAGTTTCTGTCTGGTAATCTTGCCTTCCATTGAGAACTTTGGGTTTCTATGATCAAGAACATCTTTGTTGGTGATCCTAGCTGTCCATGGGATTCGTAAAAGTTTTCTCCAGCACCACAGCTCAAAGGTATCAATTTTTCTTCTGTCTGCTTTCATGAGTGTCCATGTCATGCAGCCATAACGCTATAGGAGGGGCCTTAGGTGCTTGGGCCAATCAAGCCATAGGATCCTGTGGGTTGGGCAGGGGAGGGGCGGGACCGCCTCATTTGGATGGAGGCAGGCCTGTTGGCCAGACGGTGTGAGAACCTGTCCGGCCAACTTACAGGTAAGCCCGAGGGGGGGTTCTGGGGTGGGTGGTTTTGTTGGGTTGGTCCGTCAGGAGGGATTGGGCACCCTCCTGCCGCGATTGTCAGGGGTGAGGTGGGCCTACCATCAGGAAGTGTTGAGCACCTTCCTACTGGCGATCGCGGGTTTTGTAGGCAGGAGGGGTTGGGCACCCTGTTGCCACGATTGTCAGGGGGGGGTTGGGGAGGGGAGACTGGCGGCCGTAGCTGCGGCCGCTATACTAATCACGGCAGGGAGATCCCTTGCCACGATTAAGTATAGTGGCCGCATCTACTTACCATGTAGGCCAGCATTTTACTGGCCTGCATGGTAAGCGTCTCCCGCTGTACTAGGGAGATGCATAGGGCCACCTAGGTTCGTCTAAGGCTACCGCCTAGCCTTAGGCGAGCTTAGGCGGGCTTGCAGGTCTCCCTAGGCTCCCGGAGGCGCCTTCAATATAGGCAACCTGCCTGGGGTGCATTTTTTTTTTTTTTTGAAAACGTGCCTCCCGATTGGCTGATTAGACAGCTGTAGGACGCCTACAGCTGCCTATAATCAGGACGTACTTTGCAGAATTGGGGCCTTTTTGTTCTTCTCCTATTTGTAGGATACACAGTGAAAAAGAAATCTGTTGCAAAGGAGAAAAATAATCCAGGAAATGGAATATGTAGTGTAGGACACTAACTGGATTACATTAATTCTAAAATAGTCATTATCCATCATTATCACCCTTATGGCATTGGCTGTATGCCAAGTTGCTCATCTGTTGCAGTTGCACATCTGTTGATTTATCATAAAATCACAAAATAAATCCTATTACCACGTATAAAGACAGTCACTGTAATTTTTTTTTACATGTATGATGTTTGCAAACTGCCATCTTTCAGTAGAGTAAATCGCCCATATGTATAATTGGCTCAGCTGAAAATGGCATTTGTCCTTTAGAAAGCACACGCAAGAACACCACAGAGAACATGCTTTTATAATGTTGGGATAGGGAAGATTATTTGGATCCCAGCAAACCATTTGTGCGAGCACAAACACTTTACAGCTCCCCCCCATCCCCCCGAAGCGTAACAATATCCTTGTATTGTGCGTGCAGTTTAAGCTGCTATTCCACTTTCTCATGGTGCTTCTGTGCTTCTACTGCTGCATCCTTCAGCCCACACAAGTTGGAGGATCCAACAAACAGCTGTGACAGCTGGATCGCCGATATGGACACGAAGAAGCAGCATAGCAATGGTAAGCTGAAGGAGACAGTGGCACAAGTGAGACTGGACACACGAGACTTCATTGCTAGCATTATGTTGTAAGTGATTCCACAGAGTCTAGTTTTCTTTGAAGTATTGGACTAGCATGGACTTTTTTTTTTCAGTTTGTTTCAACATCTTTGCCATCAGTATGAAAGCAAACTGTACTTCTTAAAAATTGCCGTTTTCTTTCATGCTGTCAGCTCCCATCGGCGCTTCAGCAAGAACAAAATAATAATTTCAGTATCATTTACCACTGGTTGAGGGAATGGGGAGTGCATTTGGAAGTAATTCCTTGCATAATGTGATGCTCCTGGAAGAGATAGATATTGAGAATAGCCTGAAATGTAGAAAAATATTATCTTTATAGGAGGATTATATAGAATCATTGCCTCCTAGATCCAGGAGTGAGATTTTAAACATGTGTAATATGGAAGCAGGTGAAGGGGAGGTTAACAATAATAAGGAAGCCAACCTGGGAAAGAGAGTTAAAGGGAAATGGAATGAATGGATGGAAACTTCATTGATATCATCCATAACTAATGTTTAGCACCACTCTGCCCAGACTGGTTTGCTGATAAGGGGGGAGGGGAATAAAAAGGAAGTCCATGCACTATACAGATTTGAAAAAAATGTGATCAAGAGGGGGAATTGGGGAAATCTTTAGAGGGGCATAATAAAAAATACCAAAAATGCCTAAGTCCCTTTTGGCCTAAGTCAGTAGACGCAGAAGTTAGCATTCTCCAAAAAAACCCGTCTAAATTGAGGTATTTTTTGAGAATAGCCTACCTGCACGTTCAGCAATCTACTGGCCCAGACTGCCGCTATGTCTATCCTGACACCACATTCCCAACTAAAAAATCACCCAAGTCCCAAACGCCCAAACCCAGACCTTTTAGGCGAAGGAGGGGCCAGTCCTTCACCTAAAAGCTGGATTCTGTAACCGGCATCTGTCAGAAACAACACCGGTTACAGAATCCCTCCCCCCCCCCCCCAATGATCGTGGCAGAAGAGATGCCTAATCTCTCCTGCTGCAATCGCAATCTCCCCCCTGAACTGCCACAAATTACGGCAGGACAGATGCCCAATCTCTCCTGCCAAAGGTGTGGTGCCTCCCCCCTCGCAACTACCAGCAAGAGGGATCTCAAGCCCTCCTGCCGAAGATGGCAGCACCCTGACCCTCAAACCAACAGGAGGGAGTCCAAGCCCTCCTTCCAGAAGGTGGACCCCACCCCCCTGAATACTCCCCCGACCTAGCAGGAGGGAAACCAAGCCCTCCTGCCGTAAGGTGAACCTCCCCCCCGCGAGCCCTCCATGCCCTGAACAACCCCCCTCCACCCCAGACCCCCTCCACTAACCATGAGGTCCCCGGTACATCCAGCGGGCAGGCTCACCATTCTCGGAATGGCAGGCTTGCCCCTTCCCGGTGCATTGTGGGATGCATCTGGGAGGGGCCTAGGGCCTGATTGGGCCATGCACCTAAGGCCCGCCTATTGGCCTTAGGCCCCTCCCATGGACAATTCCGGTTGGCCCAGTTGCCTAAGGTCCCACCTATGATCGGCCCTTAGGTACCTGGACCAATCAGGTTCCAGGCCACTACCTGAGGCATCCCACAATGCACTAAGAAGGGGTAGGTCCACCATTTTGAGGATGGCAGGCCAGCCGGCCAACCTTAAAGTTAGTGTGGGGGGGTTTGGGGTGGTAGGAAGGGGGTCTGGGGTGGAGGGGGGGTTGTTTGGAGGTGAGTGTGGGCTCATGGGAAGGGTTCAACTTCCAGCAGGAGGGCTTGGGCTCCCTCCTGCCAGTTCGGGGGGAGGGTGGAGGATGCTGGCAGGAGAGATTGAGCCTCTCTCCTGCCGCGATTCGCGACAGTTTGGGGGGATTGCGATCGCTTATCGTATGGGCATCACTCAGCTTATCAATGTCCTAAATGTACTCAAGCACATGCGTCACTGGGACATATGTTTTGGTCCTACCCTTGTATTCTTCAGTTCTGGCATCGTTTGGGGTCTTACGTTACATCTCTTTGGAGTCGGCGGTGGAACCCAACCCCTGGAGCACTATTTGGATTTTACGATATTGCGTCTCCTAAACCCAAAGGCACGAGAAATACTGTTGGGCAAGAAGGCAATACTGGCACAATGGCTGACCAGTGATGCTCCGATATATAGTCAATGGAGATCCCTGATGATCACACTTGCTTCTCTGGAATGCAGACCTTTCACTGATCTCGATACGGGACCGGGCTGAAGATTTATCTTGATTTGGGAGCGATTTGGATGACCCTTACTCCTCTGGCACGGAGTAGACCCTTGAATTTATAACATGTTTATTTCTTATTGTATTCTGCTCAGGAATTTTTGTGCGAGGGTTTGGTACAAGGGGGGGGGGGAGGGAAGGATAGGAGGGGGGATTGATATAGGTGCACAATTGTAAGTATCCTGTTGTGTTTTGTTACGGATGGTTTTTTTTTTTTTCTTGCACATTGAAAATTAATAAATATATTTAAACA
The DNA here is from genome assembly GCF_902459505.1 of Geotrypetes seraphini. Taxonomy (NCBI): domain Eukaryota; kingdom Metazoa; phylum Chordata; class Amphibia; order Gymnophiona; family Dermophiidae; genus Geotrypetes; species Geotrypetes seraphini. The sequence goes on from NC_047101.1 coordinate 36,755,109, forward strand.
TAATGAGGAAAGAGATGGTTGATCGGAAGACCTGAGAGAAGCAAGTTGCAGGGACTGTCTATTAAATGCATATGCACAGTGCTGCGAATGCTTTCAGCATAATACGAGTAGTAGTAGCAGTAGTTGACTCTTAAAATGCTATTGTTTTTTTCTTCATTGCTTTGACTAGATATTTAGTACAGTGGTATCTTGGTTTACAAGCATAATTCGTTCCAGAAGCATGCTCGTAAACCAAATTACTCGTATATCAAAGCGAGTTTCCCCATAGAAAGTAAGGGAAACTCGCTTGATTCGTTCCCCCCCCCCCCCCCGAGGCCAGTGGCACTGCTCTACCCCCCCCCCCGTGAACCGGCATTGCTCCCCCCCGCTCACAAAGGCCCCCCCCCCGCGTGATCCGCCACCCCCCGCGATCTGGAATCCTCCCCCACTGGCATCACCCCCCCCCCCGCCGCGTATTCTCCCCGTACCCATCACCCACCCGAACGCATCACTTACCCCCCATTGGCACCCGGCACCAAGGCACAGGACATGCCGGTGCCGGTGCCCAAAGATCTCTCATCCTTTTTGCTGGGCCTTGAGCATCTGCGCATGCTCAAGGCCTTAGTTCCTACTCTCTCCGATCTTGAGAATCTCGGAGAGAGCAGGAACTAAGGCCTTGAGCATGCGCAGATGCTCAAGGCCCAGCAAAAAGGATGAGAGATCTTCGGGCACCGGCACCGGCATGTCCTGTGCCTTGGTGCCGGTGCCGGATGCCAGATGGGGGGGGTAAGTGATACGTTCGGGTGGGTGATGGGTACAGAGGATATCGGATCGCAACGGGGGGGCGACGCGAGCGGAGGGGTGCCGGATCGCGCAGGGGGTGCCGGATAGCAGGGGGGAGGTGCTCGTACATCGAGGTAAGCTCGGTTTGCGAGGCACCAATATTGCGAATGTTTTGCAAAACACTCGCAAACTGGTGCACTCCTAAACCGAGGTACCACTGTATTTCTCCTTTCTGTCTTTAAATTTGTTTTAATTGCTCTGTGGAGGCTGGGCATTCCTCTCTGTTATAGGTCTTCAATGGGTTATAGAGATTATTGTATTTTGGTTTATGGTGATTATTGATTTCGTTTTTTCCCTTTCTTTTTTCAATAGAAATTATTTCAGTAAAATGTATTAGGAGAAACAATGTTTAAGGAAGTGTATATTTCCATTAGATAACAGAGTGCTGAGCATGTCAAAGGAGCCAGCAAAGGAACACCCTTGCAAGCACAGGAATGTAGCCCTACTTTTCTAAGGGATCTTAACTGCATCTTCATTCCTGTAGAGGAGGTTAAACCACGGCAGACTCAGCCTGCTCCACTTAAAAATGGAGCTACCGGTATATATTTAACCTATGGGTATATATAGAATTTGCTGCACTTGGAGTATGGCTGGGTGAACAAAATTATTCTGTTAACGCTTGTCATTGTACCTCCCATTGCTCCCATAGGAACCTGAAAACCGCATTATAGTCCTGGTTTTTCTGCCAATCTGTTTCTTCCAGGATTAAATGGTATGATCATTAAGGTCTTTTCAATTTGTCAGTTATACACGTTCCTTAAAAACCAAGGCAGGATGTGCCAGTGCAGATATGCTATTTTACACTAATTGAAAATTGATTAGGGATGGCCTGTGTTTGCCATGACATATTTATTTAAAAAAAATTATACACCATCTAAACCAGGGGTCTCAAAGTCCCTCCTTGAGGGCCGCAATCCAGTCGGGTTTTCAGGATTTCCCCAATGAATATGCTCTGAAAGCAGTGCATACACATAGATCTCATGCATATTCATTGGGGAAATCCTGAAAACCCGACTGGATTGCGGCCCTCAAGGAGGGACTTTGAGACCCCTGATCTAAACCTAGGCGGTTTCCAAAAAGCATGCAACATATAAAAGTTAATGCATCTTACAACTAAAACTAACTATCTCTTTTACAAAGCCGCACTAGTGGCTGCGCTAACGGCCCCAAAGCCCATAGAGGTTTAAAGGGCTTTGGGGCTGTTGCCGCGCGGCTTTGTAAAAGAGACCGTAAGTTGTCTTAACATCTACACGTCTGTCAAACTGACAGTCCTTTTACATAAATACATCAACAAATAACTGTTTTCAATAGCTTTTTAAAGCTAGCTCATTTTGCGCAATGACATAATTGACTTGGCTAGGCATTCCATAATTTTACCCCAGCTATAGATAACATAGAGGCTCTATTATCTGCATAATGTGCTTTTGACTCACTATTCACTACCAACCTCATCCCATCTTCTGCTCTTAAAGCTCTACCTGGACGATGTATCTTAAATATTTTCTCAAAACATACTAGCGCGGCGGTAGAAGTTGCAAGATTGTGGCGGTATATAAGAATAAAGTTATTATTATTATTAATATAAAACTTGGTGAACTGTTGTTAACACTTTATACTGTAACCTTTGTAATATCGGAAGCCAGTGCTATTGTTTCAAAAGAGGTGTCATACTGTATGTGTCATCTGAGGAAAACCAGTAATTAACCTGGCAGCACTGTTCCCTCTAAGCTGAGCAGGTGTCCTCCAGCTGCATTGCTACCACTAGGGGGTGGAATATTTTCAGTCGCTAAGGACAGGTATGTTCCCTGGAGTCCTGCAGAACTTGCCTGTCCCTCACAATTGAAAAATGTGACAGTGAAACAGCACCCTCTATTGGTGAGACTGTGGGTGGAGGACTCCTGCTCAGCTTAGAGGGAACACTGCCTGGCAGTAGAATTCATTAAAAGCTACAAGGCCCTACATCTTGCTTTCGTTATCACAAGATACCGCACATTGCAGTAATCCAATTATGACAATACCAAGCTTTGGACAAATGTTCTAAAATCATGGAGTGCCAACATTGGTTTTAACCTGTACAAAAGATGTAATTGAACATAACCTGTCTGGATGGTCTTCATTATTTCATTTCCCATAGCCAAAGCAGAATCTAACTGAACCCCCTAACACCTTCAACTGAACACCTAGAACATGCACTCTGGCCAGATTGTTTGATGTAATTGAATATAACCTGCCTGGATGGTCTTCATTATTTGACTTCCCATAGCCAAAACAGAATCTAACTGAACCCATAACACCTTCATCTTTCTTTTCACCTTCAACAGAACATCTAGTAACATACACTCTGGCCAGATTGTTTGAATCATTATCATGTCCAACAATCATCACTTCAGTCTTGCTAACATTTAATTGCAGACCATTTCTCAGCATCCACAGCACAAACTTTTCCATACATAAATTCAACCTCATCTCAACCCCTTGATACTGCTTACCTACCAGAAAAAAAACAACAACAATATGTCATTCACATACAATCTATGCTGAACCCCTAACTGTTGGAAAACCCTACCTAATGTGGCCATAAAGATATTGGACAGCAATGCTGATAGGGCAGATCCTGGTGGAACACCTTTCTCTAATGAAACTGGTTCAGATATCACATTGCCTGATCTCACACAGAAGGTCTACCTATGTAGATATGTGGAAAACCATTTTAAAGCCACATCTCCAAGACCTAAACCTTCCAACTTTGACAATAACAAATCTAGATTCAACAAATCAAATGCTCCAGACACATCAAATGATACCATGCAAAACAACAATTTCTGATCTAATCCCTCTCAAGGTAGTAATTATCGAAGCTAACAACAATTCCACACGATTATTAACCTCAACATCTGACTTCAAAGCATTCCACAAAGAACTCAAAACGCTACTTTTCAAAAAGCATATTCAAAACACCTAATCTCCTCTTCCACATACACCGACCAGGTTACCCACTCCCTGACACCATATCCTCAACCGACCAAAAAAACAAACAAAAAACAAACAAACAAACTAATTCTTCCTACCGATTCATATTACCTACCAACGCCTGGAAAAAGATTTGAAATGTAATGTAATATAACTGCTCTCATCCAATGTTACCAAGTCTATACTCATTCTGTAACTATGTCTTACCCTAAATGTCACGTACCCTCCTGGAAATGTCCAGCTTCTTATGTAATCCGCTTTGAACCGCAAGGTACAAGCGGAATAGAAATCACTAATGTAATGTAATGTAATGTATGTTGAAAGCCAAATTGGCAAGAATCCAAACAACCAACATCCTTGATGTAACCATCCAGTTGCTGCAATACCAGTTTCTCTAATACCTTACTAAGGAAAGGAACAACAGAAATTGGATGATAACTTGTCAGTTGTTCCCCATCCAACACTGCCTTTTTCAAAATAGGTGTAACCATGGACTGTTTACATCCCTCTGGAAACATCCCATTCGCAAAAGACTTATTAACCATTTTAGTCACAAATTCTTTAGCTAGCTGATGCTTAATATATGTAAAGATCAAGTAGGAGTCACTGTTGTAGTCACTTTAATCACATCATCCTCGCTTACCAACACAAATAAACTCCAAGACATACCATCACAATCTCCCAGATTTAAATTTTCCTTCATCACAGTTTCGTCCACCTTCCCCAAGCTACTTATCTTAACCGACAAATGCTCAGGATAATCATCAGCACTAGGTTGTAGTCTACATTGTAGTCATGTGATCTGTTCTGCTTGTTTATAGCCTCTTAACTACTTGAATGTTTTGTGACTTTTATGTTTTTATATTTAAGACAACCGAGAAAAATATAAGACCCCTGAGTTAGGTTTTTTTATTTTGCTGAAAAACGGCCTGTGTAGGGTCATTTTTATTGCATACATTATTTGGTTTCTATCCTGTGAGTCACTTGTGACTGTATACTCCCTTTGTGGATTGTTTTTAAGATTATTGTTTTTAAGTTATTTAGATGCTTATCTAATATAATAAAGAGCTAGCCGCGCATGCGCACTCCTATTTGCGTGTTCTGTGCGCTGTAGGTCTGTGGCCTAAGGAGTGCGTATGCGCGCTAATACATCACCAGCCTATCGCCTCCACAAGCCGGACCGCAGCCAGACGACGTTCTCCGTTTCTCCTGCCGCCGCCGCCGATCTCCGTTTCTCCTTTGCCGCCCACCCCCTTCTTTTCCCGCGGGCCCGAATGGCGATTCCAGCAGCGTGTACATCAGTCTCCACACGCTGCTTCGGGCCCTTCTACTGCCCTGATTTGCTCTGCCGCGTCTCTGATGATGTCATCAGGGACGTGCCAGAGTAAATCAGGGCAGTAGAAGGGCCCGAAGCAGCGTGTGGAGACTGATGCAAGCGCTGCTGGAATCACCACCTTTGTAGTCCGGCCCGCGGGAAGGGAAAGGGGGGGGTAGAGGAAACGCTAATGCTGCTGCACAGGGAACTGGTGGGGGGGGAGGGAAATGGAGGGGAAGGGAATGCTGCTTTGGACGGACAGACAGACAGAGAGAGGAAGGGAAACACAAAGAAAATAAGAAATACACAGGGGCAGGTGCTCAGGGAACTGGTGTGGGGGGAGGGAAATGGAGGGGGATGGAATGCTGCTTTGGACAGACAGAGAGAGGAAGGGAAACACAAAGAAAATAAGAAAGACACAGGGGCAGGTGCACAGGGAAATGGTGTGGGGGGAGGGAAATGGAGGGGGATGGAATGCTGCTTTGGACAGACAGAGAGAGGAAGGGAAACACAAAGAAAATAAGAAAGACACAGGGGTAGGTGCACAGGGAACTGGTGTGGGGGGAGGGAAAGGGAGGGGGATGGAATGCTGCTTTGGACAGACAGACAGAGGGAGGAAGGGAGACAGAAAGGAAAGAAGAAAGACACAGAGTCAGGGAGATACACAGAAAGACAGACAGGCAAAGGGGGCCAGGGACAGAGACAGACAGAAAGGACAGCGGGAGCCGCATCAGGAGGGGTGCGGGATGCGGCAAAGTGGGAACTTTTCCAATGGGTGCAACTGGGCAGCTGTCGGGAACCTCTGATCAGGGGCAGAGCAAGGTAAGAGTATCATAGGGATAAGAAGGAGGAGGGAGGATAAAAAAGGAAGGGATGCCTACTGCTGGACAGGGGGAGAAGGAAAGAGATGCTGATGGACAGGGGAGGTGAAGAAAAAGGAACGGAGGACTAATGTTGGACAGAGGGAGAAGGAAAGAGGTGCTGCTGGACAGGGGGGAGGTAAAACAAAGGGAGAAGGGCTGCTGCTGCATAAGGAGAGCAGTGAAGGGGTGGTGGTGGACACCGTGGAGGTAAAAGGAAGGGAAAATGGACAGGGGGAGCAGGCAAGGGGTAGTGATGGACAGCCAAGGAAAAAAAAAGGCAGAAAGAAAGAAAGCGGCTAAGGAGAGAGAGAGAAAAAAAGACAGACACACACACATATGTTCTAGCACCCGTTAATGTAACGGGCTTAAAGACTAGTTAAACTATAAACTGGTACATCTAATCTTGTGTTCCATGATCTTTTTGTTGTTTTGAGAGCTATTTCCAACATTTTCACCCCATTAATTAAATATTGCAAGTATGATATAGCTCTCTCGGTCTACTTTGAGCATGGTGTATTCTTTCTTGAAAAACTTATTTCGCTCAACTTAACATAAAGTTTTATATTCCAACAACTTTATGTAATAACTCTCATAATCATCCCTCTCATCTGATTTCCTCCACTGTCTCTCAGATTTTCTCAACTTTTGCCTTACAATACATGGGACATTAGATCTCCACGGCATGATATACAATTATCCTGCATTTCTACCAACCTCTCAGGTGCAATCACATCTAAAGCACCCTTCAATTATCCACCTTTCCTTTTTTTTTTTTAATATATGTTTATTAACAGTGGTAGAACACAAACAACCATGAGTCATATCTTCATTTATCGATTGATTATCGTCAATAGTCAACTATCATTTCATCCCCATTTTATTTATTTATTTTAAAAATTATATTCTGTTTAATGCCTAAGCAGATTACAATAAAATATACATAACTTATTATATTACATTGTTGTCTTCTTTCCCGCCAATACCTTTCAATTCTAGGCGGTTTACAACAAAAATTGGCCTGGGCATTCCCAGGGAGATTACAAGGTTGATAGATATAGTATGTGTTGGGATCTGAAAAAGGTCGATACGGTTTGGCTAGATCATTTGACAAATTTCTTGAATAGTATAGTTTTCCGTTCTTTCCTGAATGTTTTGTAGTTGGGCATCGTGGTCAGCAGATTTGAGAGGTGGAGGTCTAGTCTCAGTTATAAATCATGTGTTGTTACATGTCTTTACTGAACAAAAATGAGCAGAACAAATTGCATTTTTTGGCTTTTTTTAAAGTTCCTTCAATGTTATACTTTTATAGTAAACAATCCAACTTCCAGCAAATAGTACACACAGATTTGAGTAGAAAGTTAGCAGCAACAAAATTGACTTTCAAATGATCTATCAACTCCTCATCCATATGCTTAATTATATAATTAAATATTTATGATATATTGCTGTAATGAGTTCCAAATAGCAAGAAATTTGTTGAGTTTCCCCACTAACTCTCTAAGACAGTGTTCTTCAACCTTTTCACACCCGTGGACTGGCAGAAAAAAAAGAATTATTTTGTGGACCGGCAAACTACTAGGACTAAATTTAAAAACCCCATTTCCGCCCCATCTCCGCGACTCGCTCCACACAAATCATCTGATCCCATCCACACAAGCCTCAGTTATGATTTTATATTGAATGTATTTTATTAAAGTATAAAAAGAAACAATATTCTGTACAATTGTCATTTTACAAATACAAATAATTCAGAGCAGGATCAACAAAACCCCTGTCTCCCCTCCCCTTCACATATATCCCCTCTACTATCAAGAAAACTGAACAAGCCAAATTATTACAGAATGCTACACAGAAATATCATGCTAACAGAATACTGCAGTCACACATGACAGGAATAGTTTTAGGGGAGTGCAACTAGGGCAACAGCCCCCTGGTCAGAGAGCACCCTAAGCCAGCTGGAAGCTAAAGAAGCACTGCCTGGGCTTTGCAGTCCCCAGTTATGTCTAACACCAGCTCTAGCAGGATATATATTTCAAATCTGATATATTCTAATCACAAAATAGAAATAAAATTATTTTTTTCTACCTTTTGTCGTCTCTAGTTTCTGCTTTCAATCTTCTTTTCACTCTCTTCCTCCCAGCGTCTGCCCTCTCTGTCTCTTCAATCCAGCATCTGCCCCCTTCCATCCACTGTCTGTCCTCTTCCCCTTCCATATGGTATCTGTCTTCTTTCTATGCCCCTCTCCCCTTTCCATCCAGCTTGTGCCCCCTCTCTCCTTTTTACATGATTCATTCCAGCTTCACTGCTCTCTTCATTTTTATCTCTCCTACACCAGATCTATCATCGTTGTCCCTCTCTGCTTATTTTTCTGCTGACCCCTTCCTATTATCAATCTCTCTACTTTCTCATGCCTGTGTCTCCCCTTCCCCTCCTCTAATCTATCTGCCAGCTATTTCCTTCCTTTTTTCATTCTCCCTTCCCTCCTCCTCCTGTCCAGCAGTAATTCTCTTCCCTCCCCTCCCAGCAGCATCTCTCCTTCTCCCTCTCCAGTAGCAGCTGTCCCTTTTTTTCCTTGCCCAGCAGCTTCCCAGATTCCTTTCCCTCCTCCCCTACCAGAAGCATCTCTCCTTCTCCCTCTCCAGTAGCAGCTGTCCCTTTTTTTCCTTGCCCAGCAGCTTCCCAGATTCCTTTCCCTCCTCCCCTCCCAGAAGCATTTCTCCTTCTCCCTCTCCAGTAGCAGCTGTCCCTTTTTTTCCCTTGCCCAGCAGCTTCCCAGATTCATTTCCCTCCTCTCCTCCCAGCATCATCTCTCCTTCTCCCTCTCCAGTAGCAGCTGTCCCTTTTTTTCCTTGCCCAGCAGCTTCCCAGATTCATTTCCCTCCTCCCCTCCCAGCAGCATCTCTCCTTCTCCCTCTCCAGTAGCAGCTGTTCCTTTTTTCCCCTGCCCAGCAGCTTCCCAGACCAATGTTCCCTCTAAGGATTGATGAGGTGTGTGCAAAATAAAATATGCATGAGCGACAAGTTACATATTCCACAAATTTATGAGCAGTAGGATGCATTTTTAAACAAATGTAGTTTATCCTTGTACTCCTTATGTATTTTTAATCATCTATGGATATGTTTGTATGTTTATTGTTCAAATGGTTTTATTTATTTCCCAAAATTTACTTTTGTTATACACATTGAAAATATTTGATATTGCATTTAAATCAAAATCTCAATAAACTTGAAACTTGAAACGAGTGCCCATGAGATTGTGGGAGGGTTAAATACTCAAAACTTAGAAGAATAACAATTTACTTAAAGTTTTTGCTTCGCCAGCTTTCTGGTATCTTTACATAATGCAGTGGCGTACCTAGCATATGTAACACCCGGGGCCCATCATTTTTTTGGCACCCCCCCCATCTGTACGAAAAACATGATTTTTAGTAACAAGCCACATGTCACACATGAGTACCTAGGAAAAGGCAGCATCTTACATATTGCAGTGAACAGTACATCAATACACCCATTGTAAAACTAAACAAGCAGACCAGCACAGATCAATCCTACACCGTCAATCCTAACAGAAAACTATGTCTTTCGAACACACAGAACACACCTTCGCCTATTATGGAATATGTAATCACAAACTAACCCCTCCCTCTTTTACAAAACTGTAGTGTAGATTTTAGCTACGGAGGTAACAGCTCCAATGCTCATAGAATTCTGAGCATCAGAGCTGCTACCACCACGGCTGGTGCTAAAAAACGCTTCACAGTTTTGTAAAAGGGGGGATAAAATAAAAATACATAGACAAAGGTTAAATTGAACCAGCAAGAAGCTGGACTCTGCATACAATGCTTCACAGAAACAGTGACACATGTCTCCTAAAGCAATAAAATAAATAGAAATTTTTTTTTCTACCTTTGTCTTCTGTGCTTTCCTGCTTTTCCTCACTTTCTTGTAACTCTCTTCCTTCCGTCCACTGTCTGCCGTCTCTCTTCCCCTATATGGCATCTTCTCTCCTTCTATGCCCCTTCCAGAAACTGTA